>NC_060185.1:101852247-102162247 GCF_021184085.1 Oncorhynchus gorbuscha | reverse complement strand
CACGGACCTTTATCCATGGGGGACCCTACTACATCCGTGTACCTGGTGATTGAAAACGTACACCTGGGAACCCAAAATTACATTAGCGGTGTTCCACAAATTCATGCCCGCTATGGAGCACCCTAACGCGGACCTTTATCCATGGGGGACCCTATACATCCGTGTACCTGGTGATTGAAAACGTGCACCTGGGAACCCGAAAATTAAAATACTCTCCTAAATGCACTTTTCGGTCATTCTCATATTAATGCCCACTCTGGCAACACCCTAGCACGGCCCTCTATCCGTGGGGGCCCTCCCTGAGTGCTTTATGGACACTTTGTGACATTTCGGTGGATTAGGATCTACCTCTGTGTGCCTGGTGATTGAAAACGTGCACCTGGGAACCCGAAAATTAAAAATATGGTCCTAAATGCACCTGCCGGTGTTCCTGACATGCATGCCCGCTATAGGAGCACCCTACTACGGCCCTCTAGCCGTGGGGGCCCTCCCTGAGTGATTTATGGACACTTTGTGACAATCTCATTTCAAGTAGTCACCTCGCAAGGTGTTTGAAGGTAAGGCCTCATTTGAACTAAAATTAAAATATGGTCCTAAATGCACCTGCCGGTGTTCCACAAATTCATGCCCGCTATGGAGCACCCTAACACGGACCTTTATCCATGGGGGACCCTATACATCCGTGTACCTGGTGATTGAAAACGTGCACCTGGGAACCCGAAAATTAAAATATTCTCCTAAATGCACTTACCGGTCATTCTCATATTAATGCCCACTTTGGAGACTGATAGATGGTACAGTTGGCGACATCTAGTGAATTTTAAAAAGTAGTACAGATTCATTCTGGGAAGTAATATTACTATGATTATATGGATGAATCTAAAAGATGTTGGAAAATTTACTAAGTCCAAACTTTTCTAAAATAAATCTATGTTTTATGTGCAACTGGTGATTGAAAATAGGCACCTGGTAACCCAAAATGAAACACATTTTTAATCATTTTAATGCATAATGACACAAATACAAGGGTGAATTTCAAACAAATATGCTTTATTTAATCAGTTAATCATGGATTTATTTGACCCTCAATCAGTGTCCGGGCCCGGCTGGCATTTTGGGGCAAATTATGGTACCGGTAGTAACGTGACTGCTTTTCCAGAGAGTGACACATATGGTCAGCAACAGTTCCCCGGTCTGTAACTGAGCCTTGGTTAAAGTTCGACGTGGCAACACTGCGTCGAATTGTACCGAAGGTCACTTTCCTTCCAATGCCAAACTCTGCAAAGATTTTCCCCACATACTCACACAGATTAGCGTAGGGTTGACCACAGGATGTGAAAAAGAACAGTTCTGTGTCTGAGGTCATTCCACTCAGATGAGGCCTGATTTGATGGAATCGTTGAAGCCAAGTGTATTCCTCCTGACATAGAACAATTCGGCACTCCCCGAAGCTATAGTTAGTTTTGTGGGAAGCTACACACATCTGATAACCCCCACCTTCCGGGGTTACTTCACTGAAATCACTCACACTAAATAGTGTGACTGGGGATCGTCGAGTGCCATTAAATATTGCCAACCGGCTGGCCATGAGAGCTGCAAACCTACGCCTGTCAGAGCATGTGGCACGTTCCTCCAGCCTACTTAGAACTGAAGGAATGGCTTGATTGCTTAGCTCAACAAAGCGTTTTAACTCCGCAGCGCTGAGCACCTCGTCCCTGCAGCGTTGGCGGAATTTTGACCTATACGTTGCCTGGCTCTGCCGTGAGTCCCTGTCCATCTTCGCCAAGCAGAGTAACATCTTTCGAATTGCAGCGACCTTAGCTTGCATACCATCTGGCCGGAACTGAATAAGATAATTGAGGAAACTTCTAACATTGGCTCGGTACATTTTTAACGTGGATGGTGCCAAACCACGGCTGTCACATTAAGCATACCAATCAGACACACGTCTGTAGTTATCCAGAAAACACAGTCCTTCATCGGACTTGCCCTCCGACATAATGTGGAGGAATTGCCGTACTCGGGACATACTGGTGCGACTATTGTCAATTCGTTTAACTGAAGGTTGTACACCCACAATATAGTTTTCATACTCGTTCAAAATGGCATTACTCCAAACCTGAATTCGGGACGGCACACCGCCGTCTTCATCACTCTCGCTATCAGTGAAAGTCGCCACGACGCAGCCTTGCTCCCTCTGTTCCGAGCACAGTTCAATATCCACTTGACTGGTTGGCTGCACCGCCGTCGAAGAACCTGCCGTCTGATCACACTCGTCCACCAGCTGCTGCTCCACGGACAAACACTGCAAAATCACTGGGTCCTCCGGCCGCGGTTGAAGCACTGATTCGGCCTGCTGTCTCTCAGTAGAAATCCGGCTAAATTGCATAGCATTCGTCCAATCCATAGTACCAAACTTAAGTGCATGTACAGACTTCAAATGTCGATCTAGCCGCACTATATTCTGTTTACAACAAAGTCCACAGTCGCGTCTTGGTCTGGTACTCATAGCTTCTCTCTCCTGCCTTCCTCCGTGTCTCTTTGTTTGCTGCACCTAACCCTAACCCTAACCCCTAACCCTAACCCTAACCCTAACCCTCCGACATAATGTGGAGGAATTGCCGTACTCGGGACATACTGGTGCGACTATTGTCAATTCGTTTAACTGAAGGTTGTACACCCACAATATAGTTTTCATACTCGTTCAAAATGGCATTACTCCAAACCTGAATTCGGGACGGCACACTGCCGTCTTCATCACTCTCGCTATCAGCGAAAGTCGCCACGACGCAGCCTTGCTCCCTCGGTTCCGAGCACAGTTCAATATCCACTTGACTGGTTGGCTGCACCGCCGTCGAAGAACCTGCCGTCTGATCACACTCGTCCACCAGCTGCTGCTCCACGGACAAACACTGCAAAATCACTGGGTCCTCCGGCCGCGGTTGAAGCACTGATTCGGCCTGCTGTCTCTCAGTAGAAATCCGGCTAAATTGCATAGCATTCGTCCAATCCATAGTACCAAACTTAAGTGCATGTACAGACTTCAAATGTCGATCTAGCCGCACTATATTCTGTTTACAACAAAGTCCACAGTCGCGTCTTGGTCTGGTACTCATAGCTTCTCTCTCCTGCCTTCCTCTGTGTCTCTTTGTTTGCTGCACCTAACCCTAACCCTAACCCTAACCCTGACCCTGACCCTAACCCCTAACCCTAACCCTCTAACCCTAACCCTAAAAACCTTTCCTAAACCTAACCCTAACCCTCTAAACCTTAACCCTATCCCTAACCCTAACCCTAACCCTAACCCCTAACCCTAACCCCTAACCCTAACCCTCTAACCCTAACCCCTAACCCTAACCCTAACCCTACAGACCAGCTGGATTCGACTAGACATGGGTTGATTTGGAATTAGGATCCTGGAAGGGAATAACTCCCAATCATACACATGATTGAAAACATCCAGGACCAAAGACCAACGAACACTGAAGTGAATACATAGACAACGTGGAGCTAAAAAAGAAGGATCCGACAGAGAGTAAACTCCTAGGTTGCACTATGCTTTCCACTTCCGTCGACACAGTGGACCTTGACATCATGACCATACCACTCGACATGGACACATGGCAACCAACCGAGGACCGGAACTGCATAAGGTACGCAACTCAAGGGTTTTGCCTGATCCTAAGTTGAGATGACAGACTTATCTAAACCTAACCTTAACCATTCTGAAAAACTATACCTAACCCTAAACCTAACCCTAACCTTAACCATTTAAAAAAAAAAAAAAAAAAAAAAAAAAACCTTACCTAAACCTAACCCTAACCCTCTAAACCTTAACCCTAACCCTAACCCCAACCCTAACCCCAACCCTAACCCCAACCCTAACCCCAACCCTAACCCTAACCCTGAACAGGGCTCAATGAGCCCCAGCTGTGGGCCAATATGGGACTAATTGGACGGGGAAGGAGAATTTGACCATAAAGCTCACCTCGTGGTCTCTTTACTTGTGAAAGGTTGTGTGGCCTAATCGGTAGTGCACTTGACTCACAATCGGACGGTCAGTGTTCGAGACCCGCCTGGGTAATCAATTTTGGTTTTCACAGGGGCCTGGTAACCCAAAATAGACCCATAGGCCAGAAAGCAACTGGCCTGGCCTGGGACAAAAGCCACTGCCCTGGCCTGGTACCTACATATCCCTAGCCGGGTTACATGTCTTTATCTGGGCATCAGAGGATACAAACAGGCCTCAAGGCCTTATTTGACCTAACCGGGTTACATGACTTTATCTGGGCATGAGAGGACACATAAGGGCATAAAAGTCAAAACTCTCTCTCATGGGATGAAGGGACAGACAGGCCTAAAGGCCTTACATCCCTACCCGGGTTACATGCCACCTTCTGGGCATCAGAGGACACAAACAGGCCTCAAGGCCTTATTTGACCTAACCGGGTTACATGACTTTATCTGGGCATGAGAGGACACAAAAGGGCATAAAAGTCAAAACTCTCATGGGATGAAGGGACAGACAGGCCTAAAGGCCTTACATCCCTACCCAGGTTACATGCATCTATCTGGGCATCAGAGGACACAAACAGGTCTAAAGGGCAGGCCTCTCTCTCATGGGCAGGCCTCTCTCTCATGGGATGGCCTTATAGCCCTACCCGGGTTACATGCCTTCATATGGTTATGAGAGGACACACACAGCTTGCCCACTCTCTCTCTGGGCCTATGGACTCTGGACTTACTTAATAGCTGGGATAGAGCACCTGCCCAGGACAAGGCTCAATATCCTCCCACCACCAAGCTGGGAAACATGGATCATAAGTCAGGACAAATCGGGTGCCGAAGGGCTGGTCAAACCCACTAAATCGGTTGCCGGTGGAAAATGTCCAAAGTACCATGGTTCCGAAGGGCTCACATCCCTCAAATGTGTCAGTTACTCATTTTCTATTCGGGCTGAACAGTTTGACACCACCCCCGTCTCTCTAGGACATGGAAGTCTTCTTGTCAAAAACCAGGTTTATGATTTCGCGACGGTACCTGTCTGGTCGACCCGCCACTGAGTGTGTCACAACGGGCAGGCCAATTTTGTGACATAAGCCCGGAACCTCCAGGGCTTTTGTGTGCCCCGCAATTGAGGGTCAAATTCAGGACACCAAAACGTGAATAAATCAAAAGGTTTTTTTGCACGAAAGGGCACATATAGACGAGCATTTCCATTGAATTAAAACCGTTTTTGTATAAAACTTTTTAATAGGAAATCGTGTTTTAAGTTTTGGGAAAAAAAGTGCATGTTACAGGGAACATAAGTGTCTGTGGATGCTAAATGTTTTTTACATGCTCTACTTGTTGCCCATCACGGGAGAGGGTTTGAGACTACATTTGGGACCTCTAGCCCTTTGGGAAGTATTTTTAATCATTTTCTGAAAATTACAGAACTTGGTCGAAAAAATGACAGTGTCCACTTTTCACAGCCGTGCACCTGGTGATTGAAAATAGGCACCTGGTAACCTAAAAGTTCAAATACGGTCCTAAATGCACTTACCGGTGTTCCAGATATCCATGCCCACTCTGTGAACACCCTACTACGGCCCTCTATCCATGGGGGCCCTTCCTGAGTGATTTATGGACACTTTAAAATGTGTTGGTGGATGCAGATGAGGATATACATCCGTGCACCTAGTGATTGAAAATAGGCACCTGGGAACCCAAAAATTTAAGTATGGTTCTAAATACATTTACCAGGCATTCTAATATTAAATCCCACTTTGGAGCCCCACTACTGGGGAAAATTCACAAGAGGTAGCCAAAATGTACATCTTTTTTAGAATCCTCCATAGATTGTACCTTTGGCGACCTCTAGTGAATTGTCCCCAGTGGTGGGCTTCATTGTGGGCAGTAATATTAGGAGGATTCTATGGAGGATTCTAAAATACAGTGCCTTGCGAAAGTATTCGGCCCCCTTGAACTTTACGACCTTTTGCCACATTTCAGGCTTCAAACATAAAGATATAAAACTGTATTTTTTTGTGAAGAATCAACAACAAGTGGGACACAATCAGGAAGTGGAACGACATTTATTGGATATTTCAAACTTTTTTAACAAATCAAAAACGGAAAAATTGGGCGTGCAAAATTATTCAGCCCCCTTAAGTTAATACTTTGTAGCGATTACAGCTGTAAGTCGCTTGGGGTATGTCTCTATCAGTTTTGCACAACGAGAGACCTGCAGCGTTGGCGGAATTTTGCCCTATGCCTTGACTGGCTCTGCCGCGAGTCCCTGTCCATCTTCGCCAAGCAGAGCAACATCTTTCGAATTCCAACGACCTTAGCTTGCATAGCATTTGGCCGGAACTGAATAAGATAATTCAGGAAACCTCTAACATCGGCTCGGTACATTTTTAACGTGGATGGTGCCAAACCACAGTCATCACATTGACCATACCACTCAGACACACGTCTGTAGTTATCCAGAAAACACAGTCCTTCATCGGCCTTGCCCTCCGACATAATGCGGAGGAATTCCCGTACTCGGGACATACTGGTGCGACTATTGTCAATTTGTTTAACTGAAGGGTGTATACCCACAATATAGTATTCATATTGAGTCAAAATTGCATTACTCCAAACCTCAATTCTGGACGGCACGCCGCCGTCTTCATCACTCTCGCTCTCCGTGGAAGTCGCCACGACGCAGCCTTGCTCCCTCGGTTCCGAGCACAGTTCACTACCGACCTGACTGGTTGGCTGCACCGCCGCCGACGCACCTGCCGTCTGATCACCCTCGTCCACCAGCTGCTGCTCACCCTCGTCCACCAGCTGCTGCTCCACGGACAACTCACTTTCAAAACACTGCAAAATCACAGGGTCCTCCGGCCGCGGTTCAACACCGTTGTCAGACTGCATATACTGCCCTGATTTGGGCTGCTGTCTCTCAGTCGAAAACCGGCTGAATTGCATAGCATTCGTCCATTCCATAGTACCGGACTTAAGTGCATGTACAGACTTGAAATGTCGGTCTAGCTGCACGATATTCTGTTTACAACAAAGCCCACAGTCACATCTTATTATTATTATTATTATTATTATTATTATTACATCTTGGCCTGCTGCTCATAGCTTCTCTCTCCTGCCTTCCTCCGTGTCTCTTTGTTTGCTCCACCAAACAACCTAACCCTAACCCCTAACCCTAACCACAACCCTAACCCCAAAGCCTAACCCCAAACCCTAACCCTAACCCCCTAACCCCCTAACCCTAATCCCCCTAACCCTAACCCTGAGTGGAGTGCACTCCCTCCCTTCCCCCTCCGGTGTCCACATGTCAGAGATGGAAGTGGATCAACAGACTCAAAAGTAGAACCCTAACCCCTAACCCTAACCCCTAACCCACCTAACCCTAACTGGAGTGCACCCCCTCCCTTCCCCCCTCCGGTTTCCACGTGTCAGAGATGGAAGTGGATCAACCCACTCAGAACTAGAAACCTAACCCTAAACCTGATGTCGGCTATAGACAGTCATATCCTGATGTCGGCTGTAGACAGTCATATCCTGATGTCGGCTGTAGACAGTCATATCCTGATGTCTGCTGTAGACAGTCATATCCTGATGTCGGCTATAGACAGTCATATCCTGATGTCGGCTGTAGACAGTCATATCCTGATGTCGGCTGTAGACAGTCATATCCTGATGTCGGCTGTAGACAGTCATATCCTGATGTCGGCTGTAGACAGTCATATCCTGATGTCGGCTATAGACAGTCATATCCTGATGTCGGCTATAGACAGTCATATCCTGATGTCGGCTATAGACAGTCATATCCTGATGTCGGCTGTAGACAGTCATATCCTGATGTCAGCTGTAGACAGTCATATCCTGATGTCGGCTGTAGACAGTCATATCCTGATGTCGGCTGTAGACAGTCATATCCTGATGTCGGCTGTAGACAGTCATATCCTGATGTCGGCTGTAGACAGTCATATCCTGATGTCGGCTGTAGACAGTCATATCCTGATGTCGGCTATAGACAGTCATATCCTGATGTCGGCTATAGACAGTCATATCCTGATGTCGGCTGTAGACAGTCATATCCTGATGTCGGCTGTAGACAGTCATATCCTGATGTCGGCTGTAGACAGTCATATCCTGATGTCGGCTGTAGACAGTCATATCCTGATGTCGGCTGTAGACAGTCATATCCTGATGTCGGCTGTAGACAGTCATATCCTGATGTCGGCTGTAGACAGTCATATCCTGATGTCGGCTGTAGACAGTCATATCCTGATGTCGGCTGTAGACAGTCATATCCTGATGTCGGCTGTAGACAGTCATATCCTGATGTCGGCTGTAGACAGTCATATCCTGATGTCGGCTGTAGACAGTCATATCCTGATGTCGGCTATAGACAGTCATATCCTGATGTCGGCTATAGACAGTCATATCCTGATGTCGGCTATAGACAGTCATATCCTGCTGTCGGCTATAGACAGTCATATCCTGCTGTCGGCTATATACAGTCATATCCTGCTGTCGGCTATAGACAGTCATATCCTGCTGTTGTCTATATACGGTAAATCTTACGGTTTTCTTCTGTCGAAAGAAAGGAGGATCAAAATGCAGAGTGGTTATCTTTATACATCATTAATAAAGATGATAACTTACAATTATAAAAACAATAAACGTGAAAACTAAAACAGCCCTATCTAATTTTTTTTTATTTATAAAAAATAATTTATTATCTTCAATACCATTCATCCTTTACAACTCATAATTTTCATACATACTCAAATAATGGTATTTTAATTAAACTAATTTAAATAAACATAAACCCCAAACAAAACCTCAGGGGAGCATCTTCCCTCCCCGTCACCCTACAAAATACCTTTCCCTATCTCCCCGTCCCTCATCTATCCCCTTACAAATCTAAATGACACCCAGCCCTAAACACCGTCCCTCTCCCTACACCTCTCTCCAACCTGGCCCACCTCAATACAAAATCCCCCCTTACCAAACCTAACAACACCCGTGCCCTAGCCCATACTACCCCGGCAAAGGTACAGTCCCAAAAGACATGACGCACTGTCTCCTCCCTGCCACAAGAGGATCTTGGACAGGTGGGGGATTGCACCAAACTATACTGGTACAGGATGGAACGTACCGGCAAGCACTTATGGAGGCTCAACCAATTCAGGTCCTTGAGCCTGTTGTCCAGACCCCGCGCCTGCACTCCCTCCCAGACCACTTCCGAGATGCCCACTACAGGCGCCGGACTCCCTGCCTTTCTGACCTCCTCGTACAGGTGCATGTGATCTAAACCTACTCGGGCAACTTCAACCTCAGGGTGCGCACGCAGCCACTTGGCCGCATGACCAAAGTGCCACGGCAGCTGTTCTGCCGAGGACCCGTGTTAGACCACACCATTACGCTTCTCGCCTGATACGAGAAGAACACCCGCAGGAGGTAACCGGACGGGTGTATCACTGGATGAGCAAGCTCCGTTAACAAGAAAGAAACAAAAAAGCTTGAGGGGGAAATGTGGTACCCCCCTGCCTCCCTCCCCGATGGGACAGATCATGCGTGCCCTGGCGACCCACTCGCACCTGCCACTCCACATAAACTGAAACACAAGCCTCACTAGAGGCCTCCTCAGACAAGCAAGCAATGGGTAGATGTACGCCAAATACAAAAGAGACGGCAACACATCCACCTTTAGGACCAGGACTTTGCCCATAAAAGACAAATACCTAGCTTTCCACATTGCTAGCTTCCTCTGTACCACTGCGATACGCATGTTCCAGTTTAGCGTCGCTGAGCCGGAGGTCTCAAAATGGGGTTAGGGTTAGGGTTAGGCCCACACCTCTTCGTCCTTAACATATGGGTTGTAAATGTTGACAGTTACAACCCTACAGTTGTTCTTCGCCAGGCTTGTTATTTCATAGTGTCTCATCGGCCTCTCACCTCCCACTGCTCTTGCCCTTCTCAGGATATCATCGTGTTTCTCCTCTGTATATAGTGCCACGTCGTATGCTCCCTCCAACGAGTTGCCTTGGAAACAAAACACGTCCTTCACCGTCAGCTTTAGAATCCCCATCAATATTATCCTTCCAAAAGTTTCCCGTCCTAAAGGCTCCAACTCCTTTTCCTTCCAAGCAAACCGAATCGTGTTGGCCAGCCCAATCCCAGGGACCGACCGTGTTGATGTATTTAGCACCATCTCCGCAAGGAGAATGGCGCTCGTTCTCTTCTCTTCCAAAACAAGGAAAAAAGAAAAACCAAAGTGACTGAGCCTATCTTGTGACAACAACCACAGAGACAGGAACAATCACCCATGAAACACTCAAAGAATATGGCTGCCTAAATATGGTTCCCAATCAAAGACAACGATAAACACCTGCCTCTGATTGAGAACAACTCTAGGCAACCATAGACTTTCCTAGACAACTCCACTAACCACAATCCCATAACCTACAAAAAAACCCTAGACAAAACACACCACATAAAAACCCGTCACACTCTGGCCTGACCAAAATAATAAAGAAAACACAAAATACTAAGGCCAGGGTGTGACAGTAATATTGTGATGTTGTCTATATACAGTCATATGCTGCTGTCTATTTACAGTCATATTCTGCTGTCTATATACAGTCATATTCTGCTGTCTATATACAGTCATATTCTGCTGTTGTGTGTCTATATACAGTCATATTCTGCTGTTGACTTTAGACAGTAATGTTTTTGACTCATTAATATTCTGCTGTTATCTTTAGACTCATTAATAGAGCTCTATCCTAACAAGGAGTGATGGGGAGGACGGACCAGAGAGCTAATATAATAATAATAATATATGCCATTTAGCAGACGCTTTTATCCAAAGCGACTTACAGTCATGTGTGCATATATTCTACGTATGGGTGGTCCCGGGGATCGAACCCACTACCCTGGCGTTACAAGCGCCATGCTCTACCAACTGAGCTACAGCTCTATCCTAACATGGTGTGATTTTTAGGAGAGACCAGAGAGCTACAGCTCTATCCTAACATGGTGTGATTTTTAGGAGAGACCAGAGAGCTACAACTCTCTCCTAACAGGCAGTGATGGGGAGGAAAGACCAGAGAGCTACAGCTTTATTCATGCAAGCAGTGATGGGGAGGAGAGACCAGAAAGCTACAGCTCTATTCATGCAGGGAGTGATGGGGAGGACAGACTAGAAAGCTCCGAGATCTACTGGAATGACAACAAAGATTTTCAGGAGAATCATAATGACTTCCAGTAAACAATGCTCTTTAGTGACCAGATGGTCTGGTCTGAACATGAAGAAAAAGAGGCGTGGACTGGCATTCAATTGATAGCACAAAGACATTTTCCCTGACGTTCGTGGAGATTGCATTCACGATAAACATTGTGGAGGTCAGCTCAATCAGCTATTACCTTTTAATGTCAAGCACGCTATAACATATTGAACTAACGCAAATCATACTGAATCCTAGAAGAGGCTTGGTCATACTCAGTGGTAAAGTGGTAGATAAACAATGTCATAAAGAGATGGGGCAACACTAAACCATAGAATTGGGAGTCAAACTCATTACCACACACTTCAACCGTCTATCAGATCCCCATAACCATGGCAGATTCTTAAATGGGTTTGCTCACGTCCTCCGTCGTCCATCCTCCACTCCTTTTGAAAAAGGTCAAAGGTAACCGAGGAGAAGTAGGGAGGAGAGGAAATGTGGATGAAATTAGAATCTCCTCTCGTGCATCATCATGTTAATTACATTTACAAAGATGGCATCCCAAAATAAATGTATAAAGTCAAAAGAAATGTAGCTAGACATGAACTGTGCTAGACATGATCACCATAAAAAGATTAGCCTATTGTTTTAATAGGTAGGTACACTACCGTTCAAAAGTTTGGGGTCACTTAGAAATGTCCTTGTTTTTGAAAGAATTTAAAAAATATATTATCCATTAAAATAACATCAAATTGATCAGAAATACAGTGTAGACATTGTTAATGTTGTAAATAACTATTGTAGCTGGAAATGGCAGATGTATTATGGAATATCTATATAGACGTACAGAGGCCCATTATCAGAAACCATCACTCATCTCTTCCAATATTAGTTGTGTTAGCTAATCCAAGTTTATCATTTTAAAATGCTAACTGATCATTAGAAAACCTTTTTGCAATTATGTTAGCACAGCTGAAAACTGTTGTTCTGATTAAAGAAGCAATAAAACTGTCCTTCTTTATACTAGTTGAGTATCTGCAGCATTTGTGGGGTCGACAGGTTCAAAATGGCAAGAAACAAATAACTTTCTTCTGAAACATTAGTGTTTAGTTTGAGAAACAGATGCCTCACAAGCCCTCAACTGGCAGCATCATTAAATAATACCCAACAAAACACTAGTCTTAACGTCAAAAGCAAAGAGGCGTCTCCGGGATGCTGACCTTCTAGGCAGAGTTGTAAAGAATGAGATATGTCTGACTGGCCCAATTTTTTTTTTAGATGGACAAAAGAACACCGACACTGGGCAGAGGAACTCTGCCTAGAAGGCCAGCATACCGGAGTCGCCTCTTCACTGTTGACTTTGAGACTGGTGTTTTGAGCATACTATTTAATGAAGCTGCCAGTTGAGGACTTGTGAGGTGTCTGTTTCTGAAACTAGACACTAATGTACTTGTCCTCTTGCTCAGATGTGCACCAGGGCCTCCCATTCCTCTTTCTATTCTGGTTAAAGCCAGTTTGTGCGGTTCTGTGAAGGGAGTAGTACACAGCGTTGTACGACATCTTCACTTTCTTGGCAATTTCTCGCATGGAATAGCCTTCATTTCTCAGAACAAAAATAGACTGAGTTTTCAGCTGTGCTAACATAATTGCAAAACAGTTTCCTAATGATCAATTAGCCTTTTAAAATTATCAACTTGGATTAGCTAACACATCATGACATTGGAACATAGGAGTGATGGTTGCTGATAATGAGCATCTGTACACCTATGTAGATATTACATAGATAAAACATGTACAATAGTCATTTACAACATTAACAATATCTACACTGTATTTCTGATCAATTTGATGTTATTATTATGGACAAAAACAAGGACATTTCTACATGACCCCAAACTTTTGAACGGTAGTGTACATGCTTTTCTTTTCCAAGTACACAACAGTTGATTCAAAGGGGTTTTTCAAAAACTCTTACGTGAAGGACTCAGCTAGGATACTGATATGCTTCCTTAGCGGGAGGAGGTGAGAACACTCCTCGATTCGCCTACTAACTAATTGAATCTCTCCTCAACCATTTGACCACATTTCTGGGTCAGGTAGGAGAGAGGAGAGGACGTACTTTTGTAAAATTGAGAATCTCCCCATTGCTGCCACTAGAGATCCACTGAGACCTATAACCACACACTGTCTTCCGATGGAGTAAACCACTTATACACTAATCATGTTTGTATAATAATGCTCATTACTGTAATGTTGCTGTTGGTCCTGGGTGCCAGTCAGCCTGAGTGTTAAGGCTCTCTGTCCCTACCTCCCCCTCCCTGGGATGTATAACTGTATAACAGTTGTCTCTCTGTAAGACTGAGTTGTAACTGAATTATCACTTTCCACAACAGAAAACTGGTTTCTCATTTCCTCTGTATCTGCTACTCCATGACCTAACATCCTCTAAGTACTGTAGCCAACACACAGCAACTCATTAAGAGGAAATGTCCTTCTAACCACTTGAATCCCAGCCCAGGTCAGAAGGTTGTGTTGTACCCGGACCAGGTCAGAAGCTAAGTAGGATAAATACCGGCTGAGCAGAACACCATGTCAACAACCTTACTGTGCTGCAAAGGGCAAAAACTGCCAATCGGTTGTAATGTCCTGTTGGTATTTAGTTTCCTGACATAAAAACAAGCCAGACAATCAGAATAAAACATGTATCTTTGACTGGACAGATTTCGCAGTTAAATATTTTATGTATTTACTGCATTGCCTTTGTAGAGTAGTTAAGTTAAGTGGAGTACATACAGGGCAACATGCCAAAGACCTACTCATGAGAACACAATATGAGGTTATGTCCCATATCTGATCTGGATGTTTGAGTGTTCTCACCCCTCTGCCAAATGTGGTGCCAGTGGAGCTACCAGGAGGTAATGTGGTGCTACCAGGGGTAATGTGGCGCTACCAGGAGGTAATATGGTGCTACCAGGGGTTATGTGGTACTACCAGGGGGCAATGTGGTGCTACCAGGGTGTAACGTGGCGCTACCAGGGGGTAATGTTGTGCCAGTGGTGCTACCAAATCAAATCAAATTTTATTTGTCACATACACATGGTTAGCAGATGTTAATGCGAGTGTAGCGAAATGCTTGTGCTTCTAGTTCCGACAATGCAGTGATAACCAACAAGTAATTTAACTAACAATTCCAAAACTACTGTCTTATACACAGTGTAAGGGGATAAAGAATATGTACATAAGGATATATGAATGAGTGATGGTACAGAGCAGCATACAGTAGATGGTATCGAGTACAGTATATACATGTGAGATGAGTATGTAGACAAAGTAAACAAAGTGGCATAGTTAAGTGGCTAGTGATACATGTATTACATAAGGATGCAGTCGATGATGTAGAGTACAGTATATACGTATGCATATGAGATGAATAATGTAGGGTAAGTACATTATATAAGGTAGCATTGTTTAAAGTGGCTAGTGATATATTTACATCATTTCCCATCAATTCCCATTATTAATGTGGCTGGAGTTGGGTCAGTGTCAATGACAGTGTGTTGGCAGCAGCCACTCAATGTTAGTGGTGGCTGTTTAACAGTCTGATGGCCTTGAGATAGAAGCTGTTTTTCAGTCTCTCGGTCCCAGCTTTGATGCACCTGTACTGACCTCGCCTTCTGGATGATAGCGGGGTGAACAGGCAGTGGTTCGGGTGGTTTAGGTCCTTGATGATCTTTATGGCCTTCCTGTAACATTGGGTGGTGTAGGTGTCCTGGAGGGCAGGTAGTTTGCCCCCGGTGATGCGTTGTGCAGACCTCACTACCCTCTGGAGAGCCTTACGGTTGAGGGCGGAGCAGTTGCCGTACCAGGCGGTGATACAGCCCGCCAGGATGCTCTCGATTGTGCATCTGTAGAAGTTTGTGAGTGCTTTTGGTGACAAGCCGAATTTCTTCAGCCTCCTGAGGTTGAAGAGGCGCTGCTGCGCCTTCTTCACGACGCTGTCAGTGTGAGTGGACCAATTCAGTTTGTCTGTGATGTGTATGCCGAGGAACTTAAAACTTGCTACCCTCTCCACTACTGTTCCATCGATGTGGATAGGGGGGTGTTCCCTCTGCTGTTTCCTGAAGTCCACAATCATCTCCTTAGTTTTGTTGACGTTGAGTGTGAGGTTATTTTCCTGACACCACACTCCGAGGGCCCTCACCTCCTCTCTGTAGGCCGTCTCGTCGTTGTTGGTAATCAAGCCTACCACTGTTGTGTGGGGGTAAACTGGTGCTACCAGGGGGTAATGTTGTGCCAGTGGTGCTACCAGGAGGTAATGTGGTGTCAGTGAGGCTACCAGGAGGTAATGTAGCGCTACCAGGAGGATATATCGTGCCAGTGGCGCTACAAGGAGGTAATGTGGAGCTACTAGGAGGTAATGTGGAGCTATCAGGAGGTAATGTGGTGCCAGTGGAGCTACCAGGAGGTAATGTGGTGCTAGTGGAGCTACCAGGAGGTAATGTGGTGCCAGTGGAGCTACCAGGAGGTAATGTGGTGCTAGTGGAGCTACCAGGAGGTAATGTGGTGCCAGTGGAGCTACCAGGAGGTAATGTGGTGCCAGTGGAGCTACCAGGAGGTAATGTGGTGCCAGTGGAGCTACAAGGAGGTAATGTGGTGCTACCAGGGGTAATGTGGGGCTACCAGGAGGTAATGTGGTGCCAGTGGAGCTACCAGGAGGTAATGTGGTGCTAGTGGAGCTACCAGGAGGTAATGTGGTGCCAGTGGAGCTACCAGGAGGTAATGTGGTGCCAGTGGAGCTACCAGGAGGTAATGTGGTGCCAGTGGAGTTACCAGGGGGTAATGTGGTGCCAGTGGAGCTACCAGGAGGTAATGTGGTGCCAGTGGAGTTACCAGGGGGTAATGTGGTGCCAGTGGAGCTACCAGGAGGTAATGTGGTAGCAGGAGGTAATGTGGTGGCAGGACGTAATGTGGTGGTATGAGGTAATGTGGTGGCAGGAGATGTGGTGGAAGGAGGTAATGTGGTGGCAGGAGGTAATGTGGTGGCAGGACGTAATGTGGTGGCATGAGGTAATGTGGTGGCAGGAGATGTGGTGGAAGGAGGTAATGTGGTGGCAGGAGATGTGGTGGCAGGACGTAATGTGGTGGCAGGAGATGTGGTGGAAGGAGGTAATGTGGTGGCAGGAGGTAATGTGGTGGCATGAGGTAATGTGGTGGCAGGAGGTTTATGTGGTGGCAGGAGGTAATGTGGTGGAAGGAGGTAATGTGGTGGCAGGAGATGTGGTGGAAGGAGGTAATGTGGTGGCAGGAGGTAATGTGGTGGCATGAGGTAATGTGGTGGCAGGAGGTTTATGTGGTGGCAGGAGGTAATGTGGTGGCAGGAGATGTGGTGGAAGGAGGTAATGTGGTGGCAGGAGGTAATGTGGTGGCAGGAGATGTGGTGGCAGGAGGAGATGTGGTGCCAGTGAAGCTACCAGTGGGTAATATGATGGAAATGGAGCTACCAGGGGGTAATGTGGTGCCAGCTGAGTGACGAGGAGGTAATGTGGTGGCAGGAGGGGATGTGGTGCCTGTGGAATGGGTTAGTAATGAAGTGGCAGTTGATCTACCAGGGGAGTAATGTGGTGACATGAGGTGATATTCTGGCAGGAGGTGAAGTGGTGCCATTGGAGCTACCAAGGGGTAATGTGGTGCCAATGGAGCTACCAGGATTTAGATTGGTGCCAGTGGATCTACCAGGAGGTGATGTGGTAGCAGGAGGGGATGTGGTGGCAGGAGTTATAGTGTTGTGCCAGTGTAGCTACCAGGGGGCAATGTGGTAGCAGTTGAGCTACCATGAGGTAATGTGGTAGCAGTGGAGTTACCAGGAGGTAATGTGGTAGCAGTAGAGCTACCATGAGGTAATGTGGTAGCAGTGAAGCTACCAGGGGTAATGTGGTAGCAGTGGAGCTACCAGGGGTAATGTGGTAGCAGTGGAGCTACCAGGAGGTAATGTGGTAGCAGTGGAACTACCAGGAGGTAATGTGGTGGCAGGAGGTGATGTGGTTACAGGAGGTGTGGTGGCAGGATGTGTTGTGGAGGCAGTGTAGCTACCAGGGGTAATGTGGTGGCAGGAGGAGATGTGGTGGCAGGAGGTGATGTGGTGGCAGGAGGTAATGTGGTGGCAGGAGGTGATGTGGTGGCAGGAGGTAATGTGGTGGCAGGAGGTAATGTGGTGGCAGGAGGTAATGTGGTGGCAGGAGGTAATGTGGTGGCAGGAGGTGATGTGGTGGCAGGAGGTAATGTGGTGGCAGGAGGTAATGTGGTGGCAGGAGGTAATGTGGTGGCAGGAGGTGATGTGGTGGCAGGAGGTAATGTGGTGGCAGGAGGAGATGTGGTGGCAGGAGGTAATGTGGTGGCAGGAGGTAATGTGGTGGCAGGAGGAGATGTGGTGGCAGGAGGTAATGTGGTGGCAGGAGGAGATGTGGTGCCAGTGAAGCTACCAGTGGGTAATATGATGGAAATGGAGCTACCAGGGGGTAATGTGGTGCCAGCTGAGTGACAAGGAGGTAATGTGGTGGCAGAAGGTGAAGTGGTGCCATTGGAGCTACCAAGGGGTAATGTGGTGCCAATGGAGCTACCAGGGTTTAGATTGGTGCCAGTGGATCTACCAGGAGGTGATGTGGTGGCAGGAGGGGATGTGGTGGCAGGAGTTATAGTGCTGTGCCAGTGTAGCTACCAGGGGTAATGTGGTAGCAGTAGAGCTACCATGAGGTAATGTGGTAGCAGTGGAGTTACCAGGAGGTAATGTGGTAGCAGTAGAGCTACCATGAGGTAATGTGGTAGCAGTGAAGCTACAAGGGGGTAATGTGGTAGCAGTGGAACTACCAGGAGGTAATGTGGTGGCAGGAGGTGATGTGGTTACAGGAGGTGTGGTGGCAGGATGTGTTGTGGTGGCAGTGTAGCTACCAGGGGTAATGTGGTGGCAGGAGGTGATGTGGTGGCAGCAGGTAATGTGGTGGCAGGAGATGTGGTGGCAGGAGGAGATGTGGTGGCAGGAGATGTGGTGGCAGGAGGTAATGTGGTGGCAGGAGGTAATGTGGTGGCAGGAGGTGATGTGGTGGCAGGAGGTAATGTGGTGGCAGGAGGTGATGTGGTGGCAGGAGGTAATGTGGTGGCAGGAGGTGATGTGGTGGCAGGAGATGTGGTGGCAGGAGGTAATGTGGTGGCAGGAGGTGATGTGGTGGCAGGAGATGTGGTGGCAGGTGGTATAGTGTTGAGCCAGTGTAGCTACAAGGGGGTAATGTGGTGCCAGTAGAGTTACCAGGGGGTAATGTGGTGCCAGTAGAGTTACCAGGGGGTAATGTGGTGCCAGTGGAGTTACCAGGGGGTAATGTGGTGCCAGTAGAGTTACCAGGGGTGGGTGCCAGTGTCAGTGTCAGTAGAGTTACCAGTGGGTGGTGTGGTGCCAGTGGAGTTACCAGGGTGTACGTGGTGCCAGTAGAGTTACCAGTAGAGTTACCAGGGGGTGATGTGGTGCCAGTAGAGTTACCAGGGGGTGATGTGGTGGCAGTGGAGCTGAGAACACACCTGAGACCTGTTAAAACCAGTTAAGGATAGGCAGAATACTGCCCCCTTTGGAGGAATTGCGTGCCCATAGTAAACTGAAAAAAAATCTGTCCAGAATTGCTATTATATGCATATAATAATTATTTGATAGAAAACACTCTGAAGCTTCTAAAACCGTTTGAATTATGTCTGTAAGTATAGCAGAACTCACAGGGCAGGCAATCTCCCAAACTATTTTTGGGAACCTCAAACTTGGGGCAACTTTGATGTCATTGCTCCCACCCTCCCCAACCAGCTATGGATCTGGAGACACTTTCTATGTCTTCCACTAGAAGTCCTCATACAGTACAGCATTTAATTGTGCAAATCCCGCGTGTTTTGAGCCTTTGGTAGGCAAAAGACTGAGTGTCGTGAGAAAATTCAAGGTTACGGGAGCGCGCTTCTTGGAGACACGTTCCTTTGTTCCAGATAGCCTGCCAAGAAGCACGTTCGTCCGAGAGATTAGATAATAGTTTTGTACGTTTAGAACATCCTAAAGCTTGATTCTGCACTTAGTTTGACCAGTTTAGTCGACATATAATATGTAATTTAAGATTTGATGCGCAACTGTTCGTGACCAGAAGTAATTTTTGGTCGTATTTCAGCTGGAACTTGCAGCATATGCTAATACAAAGACACACGAATTGAAACCAAACAATGTTTTGGGTAAGTATGACTTCTTCCACTACATTATGATCGAAGACCATCAAAGGTAAGGGAATATGTATGTAGATAATTTTGTGTTTCTGTTGACTCCAACATAGCGGAGAAATATTGCTTATGTCTGAGCGCCGTCTCAGATTATTGAAAAATGAACGATTTCTGTAACGTTAAAAAGAAATGTGACAAAGCGATTGCATTAAGAAGCATTGTATCTTTCTAACTATATGTAGAACATGTATATTTAGTCAAAGTTTATGATGTGTATTGCTGTTATCTGGCGGAGTTATATATAATTTCTCCGGACATTTTTTTTTAGCATTTTCTGAACATGGCGTCAATGTAAACGGTGATTTATGGATATAAATAGCATATTATTGAAAAAAACATAAATGTACTGTGTAACATGTCCTATTACTGTCATCTGAAGGTTAGTGAATTATTTTTCTTTTAATCCTGCGTTTGTGATTGCATCTTTTGTTCGACAAAATGGCTACATATCGCCTGTGTCTTTGGTGGTGGTTTGACATAAATATGTGCTATGTTTTCGCGGTAAAACATTTTAGAAATCTGACTCGCTGGGTAGATGAACAAGGTGTTTATCTTTCATTTGAGCTATTGGACTTGTTAATGTGTGGAGGTTAAATATTTTTAAGAATATTTTTGCATTCTGTGTGCCATCTTTTGAGTTGAGCGTGGGGGAGGCCTTGGGGAACCTGGTAGCGTGAACAAGTTAACTACCATAACTAATGCTTAGGATTTTTCTGAGTGGGCAGATGCAGTTTCGAGTTTCATGGATGACGTCGGTTCAATAGACAGACAGACAGACCAGACCAGACCAGACCAGACTGAAGAAACGGGTTAATCTGGCTTAATACATATGGTGTGAAGAAACTGACTGGCTGACTGGCTGCTTAACAGACTGACTGACTTTGACTGGCTGGCTGGCTTCTTTACTGACAGACTGGCTGACTGGATAACTGGCTGCTTGAATGGCTGACTGGCTGACTGACTGGCTGCTTGACTGGTTGACAGGCTGGCAAAGGGAGGGAGGGGACATCCATAAAGATCTTTACAGTAAATTGATGATGCCCTCACACACTGGACATCTTGTCTTTTCATTCTTCTCTAGAAGTGGGTTTTGCAGGAGATTATTGACATGGGATTATCTGCTATAATAACAGATGCTGAGGTCATCATCAATTTACTGTAAAGAACTTTATTGATGTTACTGTGTGGTCTCCCTCCCTCCGACAGGCATCATCACTCAACATTATTACAACAAAAACACAGAGAGTCCGAGAAAACGTGTGAGAGCGAAAGAGTGTGTGTGTGTGAGAGAGAGAGAGAGAGAGAGAGAGAGAGAGAGAGAGAGAGAGAGAGAGAGAGAGAGAGAGAGAGAGAGAGAGAGAGAGAGAGAGAGAGAGAGAGAGAGAGAGAGAGAGACAGTGAGACAGTGAGACAGTGAGACAGTGAGACAGTGGGAGAGGGAGAGGGAGAGGGAGAGGGAGGAGTCTGAGTGTATCCCACAGCAGCAGTACTCAGAGGCTGAAGCAGAGCAGCAGGTTCTGTCATCTATCAGGCAATATTCTGCAGGTTACGGTAAGAAACTCTCTGTCTATATGAACAAACCTCTGTATACGGAATGGAATTAAATGAGTTACTTCATATTTACCATTGATTGAGCTGCCCTTCTTGAACAGGGCTCCCTTGTGGTCCTGCTGACTTCAATAGGAAACCCTTAAACACAACTTCTTCATCAGCAGCAGGTAAAGTGTCTGAGCAGCGATCAGATCATTGTAGGTCTATTCAAGGCCATAAATGTGTCAACATCTAGAGAGCAATGCTTACTGGTTCACACACAGTGTTAGTAAACAGATAGGTTTGTATAAACAGGTGTTCGTGTGGGCTACATGTGTGCGATAAGAAAGGGAAGATGTGTGAGTCTGACCTGGGACAGACAGACAGACAGACAGACAGACAGACAAGTATTGGTATCGTACATAGGTGTGAAGGGCCACAGTTCAGCATTATAGACAGACAGTAAAAGTATGTTCAACATTGTTCAACATATGATAGTAAAATGACACGTTGCCGCACTGCTGTATAACCACCAATTAGATATCAACAGGGTTATGCTCTCTGCTGTAAAACCACCAATCAGATATCATCATCTGAACACATCTTTGTTATGCGTCCGTCTGTCCGTCTGTCTTATCCTCCCTTATTCTGCTGAACCTCTCTCTCTCAGCCTCTCTTATCCTCCCTTATTCTGCTGAACCTCTCTCTTTCTCTCTTCTCTCTCTCTCTCTCTCTCTCTTTCAGCCTCTCTTATCCTCCCTTATTCTGCTGAACCTCTCTCTTTCTCTCTCTCAGCCTCCCTTATCCTGCTGGCCCTCTCAAACTGGACCTCTCTTGAGGAGGGAGAAGAACCATCTTCATTATTGTTTTGAAAATATAAATCTCTTGTACAATCGGGAAAGGTAGGTCATTGTTCAGGCCATAATGTTCCCTACATAATGATACAAAGCATGACATGTTATCCTTGAAATTGAGATAAGTTATTCACAAAAGGGAAAATACACAGGGAGAGAAGATGTGTATTGGGTACGGTCTGCCAAATGCTAGGCATTTGGAATTGGCCTGGTCTTTCATCAGCACACGTCCATACACTAGAGAGCAGAACCCTGCTGATATCTGATTGGTGGTTTTACAGCAGAGAGCAAAACTCTGTTATCAGAGAGCTGGAGCTGAACTCAGACCAATCAGCAGTTTCTGCATCCATTTTTTCCATTTTTCTGCATCCATTTTTGGACATAAAAATTAATGATACTGTATATTCCCTTTGATTCTTGAAGAATATAACTTATAAGTGCCTCATGAGCTTAGTTCTACAATCGTACCTCATCAAAACCCAAAATATTAGCTTGTTTTACTCCAATGTTTATAAACAAAAGCAAATGTAAACACATCTATATAGCCTTAAGATATTGTTAAACCTATACTGTTGATATCATGGTCAGTCCTTGCATCCATACCTGTGTCTTTGAATTTGATAGTGGTTCCATTTCTCCAGGCCCATCCCCCTGCTTTTTACTGAAACAGTGTTGGGGAGACGGCTTTGTTATTGTTTCAACTAATGATTGGCGCTTTAAGAATGTTACGGAGAATTGTTAGCTTTGCTAGTAAGGTGCTAGGGGTCAAGCAGTCAGGTCTGGAGGTCATTAATGAAGGCGCTAGGGGTCAAGCAGTCAGGTCTGGAGGTAATTTATGATAGAAAAAGCCCAAAAGGTATTGATGGAACCAAGACATTCTCTTTACCAGGAGTTGGAGCTACTCCCTGTAGAGGAACATTCCAGGCTACCAGAGCAGAAAATTAATAACATTAACATTGAAGTTAAACGACCAGGAGGACCAGTGTTCTGGAATTACAACTAACATTGTAGTTAAACTTCCAGGAGGAACAGTGTTCTGGACTACAGCTAACATTGCAGTTAAACTACCAGTGTTCTGGACTACAGCTAACATTATAGTTAAATTACCAGGAGGAACAGTGTTCTGGACTACAGCTAACATTGCAGTTAAACTACCAGTGTTTTGGCCTACAGCTAACATTATAGTTAAATTACCAGGAGGAACAGTGTTCTGGCCTACAGCTAACATTGTAGTTAAACTACCAGGAGGACCAGTGTTCTGGACTACAGCTAAAATTGTAGTTAAACTACCAGTGTTCTGGACTACAGCTAACATTGTAGTTAAACTACCGGGAGGACCAGTGTTCTGGACTACAGCTAACATTGTAGTTAAACTACCAGTAGGAACAGTGTTCTGGACTACAGCTAACATTGTAGATAAACTACAAGTAGGAACAGTGTTCTGGACTACAGCTAACATTGTAGTTAAACTACCAGGAGGACCAGTGTTCTGGACTACAGCTAACATTGTAGATACACTACCAGGAGGACCAGTGTTCTGGACTACAGCTAACATTGTAGTTAGACTACCAGTAGGAACAGTGTTCTGGACTACAGCTAACATTGTAGATAAACTACCAGTGTTCTGGACTACAGCTAACATTGTAGTTAAACTACCAGTGTTCTGGACTACAGCAAACATTGTAGTTAAACTACCAGGAGGACCAGTGTTCTGGACTACAGCTAACATTGTAGTTAAACTACCAGTGTTCTGGACTACAGCTAACATTGTAGATAAACTACAAGTAGGAACAGTGTTCTTGACTACAGCTAATATTGTAGTTAAACTTTCAGTAGGACCAGTGTTCTTGACTACAGCTAACATTGTAGTTAAACTACCAGTAGGACCAGTGTCCTGGACTACAGCTAACATTGTAGTTAATCTACCAGGAGGACCAGTGTTCTGGCCTACAGCTAACCTTGTAGTTAAACTACCAGGAGGACCAGTGGTCTGGCCTCCAGCTAACATTGTAGTTAATCTACCAGTAGGAACAGTGTTCTGGACTACAGCTAACATTGTAGTTAAACTACCAGGAGGACCAGTGTACTGGCCTACAGCTAACATTGTAGTTAAACTACCGGGAGGACCAGTGTTCTGGACTACAGCTAACATTGTAGTTAAACTACCAGTAGGAACAGTGTTCTGGACTACAGCTAACATTGTAGATAAACTACAAGTAGGAACAGTGTTCTGGACTACAGCTAACATTGTAGATAAACTACAAGTAGGAACAGTGTTCTGGACTACAGCTAACATTGTAGTTAAACTACCAGTGTTCTGGACTACAGCTAACATTGTAGTTAAACTACCAGGAGTACCAGTGTTCTGGACTACAGCTAACATAGTAGTGAAACTACCAGTGTTCTGGACTACAGCTAACATTGTAGTTAAACTACCAGGACGACCAGTGTTTTGGACTACAGCTAACATTGTAGTTAAACTACCAGGAGGACCAGTGTTCTGGACTACAGCTAACATTGTAGTTAAACTACCAGTGTTCTGGACTACAGCTAACATTGTAGTTAAACTACCAGGAGGACCAGTGTTCTGGACTACAGCTAACATTGTAGTTAAACTACCAGGAGGACCAGTGTTCTGGACTACAGCTAACATTGTAGATAAACTACCAGGAGGACCAGTGTCCTGGTCTACAGCTAACATTGTAGTTAAACTACCAGTGTTCTGGACTACAGCTAACATTGTAGTTAAACTACCAGGAGGACCAGTGTTCTGGACTACAGCTAACATTGTAGTTAAACTACCAGTAGGAACAGTGTTCTGGACTACAGCTAACATTGTAGATAAACTACAAGTAGGAACAGTGTTCTGGACTACAGCTAACATTGTAGATAAACTACCAGTAGGACCAGTGTCCTGGACTACAGCTAACATTGTAGTGAAACTACCAGTGTTCTGGACTACAGCTAACATTGTAGTTAAACTACCAGTGTTCTGGACTACAGCTAACATTGTAGTTAAACTACCAGGAGGACCAGTGTTCTGGACTACAGCTAACATTGTAGTTAAACTACCAGGAGGCCCAGTGTTCTGGACTACAGCTAACATTGTAGTTAAACTACCAGGAGGACCAGTGTTCTGGACTACAGCTAACATTGTAGTTAAACTACCAGGAGGAACAGTGTTCTGGCCTACAGCTAACATTGTAGGTAAACTACAAGTAGGAACAGTGTTCTGGACTACAGCTAACATTGTAGTTAAGCTACCAGGAGGACCAGTGTTCTGGACTACAGCTAACATTGTAGTTAAACTACCAGTGTTCTGGACTACAGCTAACATAGTAGTTAAACTACCAGTGTTCTGGACTACAGCTAACATTGTAGTTAAACTACCAGGAGGACCAGTGTTCTGGACTACAGCTAACATTGTAGTTAAACTACCAGTGTTCTGGACTACAGCTAACATTGAAGTGAAACTACCAGTGTTTTGGACTACAGCTAACATTGTAGTTAAACTACCAGGAGGACCAGTGTTCTGGACTACAGCTAACATTGTAGTTAAACTACCAGTGTTCTGGACTACAACTAACATTGTAGTTAAACTACCAGTGTTCTGGACTACAGCTAACATTGTAGTTAAACTACCAGGAGGACCATTGTTCTGGACTACAGCTAACATTGTAGTTAAACTACCAGTGTTCTGGCCTACAGCTGAACATTGTAGTTAAACTACCAGGAGGACCAGTGTTTTAACCTACAGCTAACATTGTAGTTAAACTACCAGTGTTCTGGACTACAGCTAACATTGTAGTTAAACTACCAGGAGGACCAGTGATCTGGACTACAGCTAACATTGTAGTTAAACTACAAGTGTTCTGGACTACAGCTAACATTGTAGTTAACCTACCAGTGTTCTGGACTACAGCTAACATTGTAGTTAAACTACCAGGAGGACCAGTGTTCTGGGCTACAGCTAACATTGTAGTTAAACTACCAGGAGGACCAGTGTTCTGGAGTACACCTAACATTGTAGTTAAACTTCCAGGAGGACCAGTGTTCTGGACTACAGCTAACATTGTAGATAAACTACCAGTGTCTGGACTACAGCTAACATTGTAGTTAAACTTCCAGGAGGACCAGTGTTCTGGACTACAGCTAACATTGTAGTTAAACTACCAGTGGTCTGGACTACAGCTAACATTGTACATAAACTACAAGTAGGAACAGTGTTCTGGACTACAGCTAACATTGTAGTTAAACTACCAGTAGGAACAGTGTTCTGGACTACAGCTAACATTGTAGATAAACTACAAGTAGGAACAGTGTTCTGGACTACAGCTAACATTGTAGATAAACTACCAGTAGGACCAGTGTCCTGGACTACAGCTAACATTGTAGTGAAACTACCAGTGTTCTGGACTACAGCTAACATTGTAGTTAAACTACCAGTGTTCTGGACTACAGCTAACATTGTAGTTAAACTACCAGGAGGACCAGTGTTCTGGACTACAGCTAACATTGTAGTTAAACTACCAGTGTTCTGGACTACAGCTAACATTGAAGTGAAACTACCAGTGTTCTGGACTACAGCTATCAATGTAGATAAACTACCAGGAGGACCAGTGTTCTGGACTACAGCTAACATTGTAGTTAAACTACCAGTGTTCTGGACTACGGCTAACATTGTAGTTAAACTACCAGTGTTCTGGACTACAGCCAACATTGTAGTTAACCTACCAGGAGGACCAGTGTTCTGGACTACAGCTAACATTGTAGTTAAACTACCAGGAGGACCAGTGTTCTGGACTACAGCTAACATTGTAGTTAAACTACCAGTGTTCTGGACTACAGTGAACATTGTAGTTAAACTACCAGGAGGACCAGTGTTTTAACCTACAGCTAACATTGTAGTTAAACGACCAGGAGGACCAGTGTTCTGGACTACAGCTAACATTGTAGTTAAACTACCAGTGTTCTGGACTACAGCTAACATTGTAGTTAAACTACCAGTGTTCTGGACTACATCTAACATTGTAGTTAAACTACCAGGAGGACCAATGTTCTGGACTACAGCTAACATTGTAGTTAAACTACCAGGAGGACCAGTGTTCTGGAGTACACCTAACATTGTAGTTAAAATTCCAGGAGGACCAGTGATCTGGACTACAGCTAACATTGTAGTTAAACTACCAGTGTTCTGGACTACAGCTAACATTGTAGTTAACCTACCAGTGTTCTGGACTACAGCTAACATTGTAGTTAAACTACCAGGAGGACCAGTGTTCTGGACTACAGCTAACATTGTAGTTAAACTACCAGGAGGACCAGTGTTCTGGACTACAGCTAACATTGTAGTTAAACTACCAAGAGGAACAGTGTTCTGGCCTACAGCTAACATTGTAGGTAAACTACAGGTAAGAACAGTGTTCTGGACTACAGCTAACATTGTAGTTAAACTACCAGGAGGACCAGTGTTCTGGACTACAGCTAACATTGTAGTTAAACTACCAGTGTTCTGGACTACAGCTAACATTGTAGTTAAACTACCAGTGTTTTGGACTACAGCTAACATTGTAGTTAAACTACCAGGAGGACCAGTGTTCTGGACTACAGCTAACATTGTAGTTAAACTACCAGTGTTCTGGACTACAGCTAACATTGTAGTTAAACTACCAGTGTTCTGGACTACAGCTAACATTGTAGTTAAACTACCAGTGTTCTGGACTAAAGCTAACATTTTAGTTAAACTACCAGGAGGACCAGTGTTCTGGACTACAGCTAACATTGTAGTTAAACTACCAGGAGGACCATTGTTCTGGACTACAGCTAACATTGTAGTTAAACTACCAGTGTTCTGGCCTACAGCGAACATTGTAGTTAAACTACCAGGAGGACCAGTGATCTGGACTACAGCTAACATTGTAGTTAAACTACCAGTGTTCTGGACTACAGCTAACATTGTAGTTAACCTACCAGTGTTCTGGACTACAGCTAACATTGTAGTTAAACTACCAGGAGGACCAGTGTTCTGGACTACAGCTAACATTGTAGTTAAACTACCAGGAGGACCAGTGTTCTGGAGTACACCTAACAGTTAAACTTCCAGGAGGACCAGTGTTCTGGACTACAGCTAACATTGTAGATAAACTACCAGTGTTCTGGACTACAGCTAACATTGTAGTTAAACTTCCAGGAGGACCAGTGTTCTGGACTACAGCTAACATTGTAGTTAAACTACCAGTGGTCTGGACTACAGCTAACATTGTAGTTAAACTACCAGTGTTCTGGACTACAGCTAACATTGTAGGTAAACTACCAGGAGGACCAGTGTCCTGGTCTACAGCTAACATTGTAGATAAACTACCAGTGTTCTGGACTACAGCTAACATTGTAGTTAAACTACCAGTGTTCTGGACTACAGCTAACATTGTAGTTAAACGACCAGGAGGACCAGTGTTCTGGACTACAGCTAACATTGTAGATAAACTACCAGTGTTCTGGACTACAGCTAACATTGTAGTTAAACTACCAGTGTTCTGGACTACATCTAACATTGTAGTTAAACTACCAGGAGGACCAATGTTCTGGACTACAGCTAACATTGTAGTTAAACTACCAGGAGGACCAGTGTTCTGGAGTACACCTAACATTGTAGTTAAAATTCCAGGAGGACCAGTGATCTGGACTACAGCTAACATTGTAGTTAAACTACCAGTGTTCTGGACTACAGCTAACATTGTAGTTAACCTACCAGTGTTCTGGACTACAGCTAACATTGTAGTTAAACTACCAGGAGGACCAGTGTTCTGGACTACAGCTAACATTGTAGTTAAACTACCAGGAGGACCAGTGTTCTGGACTACAGCTAACATTGTAGTTAAACTACCAGGAGGAACAGTGTTCTGGCCTACAGCTAACATTGTAGGTAAACTACAGGTAAGAACAGTGTTCTGGACTACAGCTAACATTGTAGTTAAACTACCAGGAGGACCAGTGTTCTGGACTACAGCTAACATTGTAGTTAAACTACCAGTGTTCTGGACTACACCTAACATTGTAGTTAAACTACCAGTGTTTTGGACTACAGCTAACATTGTAGTTAAACTACCAGGAGGACCAGTGTTCTGGACTACAGCTAACATTGTAGTTAAACTACCAGTGTTCTGGACTACAGCTAACATTGTAGTTAAACTACCAGTGTTCTGGACTACAGCTAACATTGTAGTTAAACTACCAGTGTTCTGGACTAAAGCTAACATTTTAGTTAAACTACCAGGAGGACCAGTGTTCTGGACTACAGCTAACATTGTAGTTAAACTACCAGGAGGACCATTGTTCTGGACTACAGCTAACATTGTAGTTAAACTACCAGTGTTCTGGCCTACAGCGAACATTGTAGTTAAACTACCAGGAGGACCAGTGTTTTAACGTACAGCTAACATTGTAGTTAAACTACCAGTGTTCTGGACTACAGCTAACATTGTAGTTAAACTACCAGGAGGACCAGTGATCTGGACTACAGCTAACATTGTAGTTAAACTACCAGTGTTCTGGACTACAGCTAACATTGTAGTTAACCTACCAGTGTTCTGGACTACAGCTAACATTGTAGTTAAACTACCAGGAGGAACAGTGTTCTGGACTACAGCTAACATTGTAGTTAAACTACCAGGAGGACCAGTGTTCTGGAGTACACCTAACATTGTAGTTAAACTTCCAGGAGGACCAGTGTTCTGGACTACAGCTAACATTGTAGATAAACTACCAGTGTTCTGGACTACAGCTAACATTGTAGTTAAACTTCCAGGAGGACCAGTGTTCTGGACTACAGCTAACATTGTAGTTAAACTACCAGTGGTCTGGACTACAGCTAACATTGTAGTTAAACTACCAGTGTTCTGGACTACAGCTAACATTGTAGGTAAACTACCAGGAGGACCAGTGTCCTGGTCTACAGCTAACATTGTAGTTAAACTACCAGTGTTCTGGACTACAGCTAACATTGTAGTTAAACTACCAGGAGGAACAGTGTTCTGGACTACAGCTAACATTGTAGTTAAACTACCAGTGTTCTGGACTACAGCTAACATTGTAGTTAAACTACCAGGAGGACCAGTGTTCTTGACTACAGCTAACATTGTAGTTAAACTACCAGGAGGACCAGTGTTCTGGCCTCCAGCTAACATTGTAGTTAAACTACCAGTGTTCTGGCCTCCAGATAACATTGTGGTTAAACTACCAGTGTTCTGGACTACAGCTAACATTGTAGGTAAACTACCAGGAGGACCAGTGTTCTGGACTACAGATAACATTGTAGATAAACTACAAGTAGGAACAGTGTTCTGGACTACAGCTAACATTGTAGTTAAACTACCAGTAGGAACAGTGTTCTGGACTACAGCTAACATTGTAGATAAACTACAAGTAGGAACAGTGTTCTGGACTACAGCTAACATTGTAGATAAACTACCAGTAGGACCAGTGTCCTGGACTACAGCTAACCTTGTAGTGAAACTACCAGTGTTCTGGACTACAGCTAACATTGTAGTTAAACTACCAGTGTTCTGGACTACAGCTAACATTGTAGTTAAACTACCAGGAGGACCAGTGTTCTGGACTACAGCTAACATTGTAGTTAAACTACCAGGAGGCCCAGTGTTCTGGACTACAGCTAACATTGTAGTTAAACTACCAGGAGGACCAGTGTTCTGGACTACAGCTAACATTGTAGTTAAACTACCAGGAGGAACAGTGTTCTGGCCTACAGCTAACATTGTAGGTAAACTACAAGTAGGAACAGTGTTCTGGACTACAGCTAACATTGTAGTTAAGCTACCAGGAGGACCAGTGTCCTGGACTACAGCTAACATTGTAGTTAAACTACCAGTGTTCTGGACTACAGCTAACATAGTAGTTAAACTACCAGTGTTCTGGACTACAGCTAACATTGTAGTTAAACTACCAGGAGGACCAGTGTTCTGGACTACAGCTAACATTGTAGTTAAACTACCAGTGTTCTGGACTACAGCTAACATTGAAGTGAAACTACCAGTGTTTTGGACTACAGCTAACATTGTAGTTAAACTACCAGGAGGACCAGTGTTCTGGACTACAGCTAACATTGTAGTTAAACTACCAGTGTTCTGGACTACAGCTAACATTGTAGTTAAACTACCAGTGTTCTGGACTACAGCTAACATTGTAGTTAAACTACCAGGAGGACCATTGTTCTGGACTACAGCTAACATTGTAGTTAAACTACCAGTGTTCTGGCCTACAGCGAACATTGTAGTTAAACTACCAGGAGGACCAGTGTTTTAACCTACAGCTAACATTGTAGTTAAACTACCAGTGTTCTGGACTACAGCTAACATTGTAGTTAAACTACCAGGAGGACCAGTGATCTGGACTACAGCTAACATTGTAGTTAAACTACAAGTGTTCTGGACTACAGCTAACATTGTAGTTAACCTACCAGTGTTCTGGACTACAGCTAACATTGTAGTTAAACTACCAGGAGGACCAGTGTTCTGGGCTACAGCTAACATTGTAGTTAAACTACCAGGAGGACCAGTGTTCTGGAGTACACCTAACATTGTAGTTAAACTTCCAGGAGGACCAGTGTTCTGGACTACAGCTAACATTGTAGATAAACTACCAGTGTCTGGACTACAGCTAACATTGTAGTTAAACTTCCAGGAGGACCAGTGTTCTGGACTACAGCTAACATTGTAGTTAAACTACCAGTGGTCTGGACTACAGCTAACATTGTACATAAACTACAAGTAGGAACAGTGTTCTGGACTACAGCTAACATTGTAGTTAAACTACCAGTAGGAACAGTGTTCTGGACTACAGCTAACATTGTAGATAAACTACAAGTAGGAACAGTGTTCTGGACTACAGCTAACATTGTAGATAAACTACCAGTAGGACCAGTGTCCTGGACTACAGCTAACATTGTAGTGAAACTACCAGTGTTCTGGACTACAGCTAACATTGTAGTTAAACTACCAGTGTTCTGGACTACAGCTAACATTGTAGTTAAACTACCAGGAGGACCAGTGTTCTGGACTACAGCTAACATTGTAGTTAAACTACCAGTGTTCTGGACTACAGCTAACATTGAAGTGAAACTACCAGTGTTCTGGACTACAGCTATCAATGTAGATAAACTACCAGGAGGACCAGTGTTCTGGACTACAGCTAACATTGTAGTTAAACTACCAGTGTTCTGGACTACGGCTAACATTGTAGTTAAACTACCAGTGTTCTGGACTACAGCCAACATTGTAGTTAACCTACCAGGAGGACCAGTGTTCTGGACTACAGCTAACATTGTAGTTAAACTACCAGGAGGACCAGTGTTCTGGACTACAGCTAACATTGTAGTTAAACTACCAGTGTTCTGGCCTACAGTGAACATTGTAGTTAAACTACCAGGAGGACCAGTGTTTTAACCTACAGCTAACATTGTAGTTAAACGACCAGGAGGACCAGTGTTCTGGACTACAGCTAACATTGTAGTTAAACTACCAGTGTTCTGGACTACAGCTAACATTGTAGTTAAACTACCAGTGTTCTGGACTACATCTAACATTGTAGTTAAACTACCAGGAGGACCAATGTTCTGGACTACAGCTAACATTGTAGTTAAACTACCAGGAGGACCAGTGTTCTGGAGTACACCTAACATTGTAGTTAAAATTCCAGGAGGACCAGTGATCTGGACTACAGCTAACATTGTAGTTAAACTACCAGTGTTCTGGACTACAGCTAACATTGTAGTTAACCTACCAGTGTTCTGGACTACAGCTAACATTGTAGTTAAACTACCAGGAGGACCAGTGTTCTGGACTACAGCTAACATTGTAGTTAAACTACCAGGAGGACCAGTGTTCTGGACTACAGCTAACATTGTAGTTAAACTACCAAGAGGAACAGTGTTCTGGCCTACAGCTAACATTGTAGGTAAACTACAGGTAAGAACAGTGTTCTGGACTACAGCTAACATTGTAGTTAAACTACCAGGAGGACCAGTGTTCTGGACTACAGCTAACATTGTAGTTAAACTACCAGTGTTCTGGACTACAGCTAACATTGTAGTTAAACTACCAGTGTTCTGGACTACAGCTAACATTGTAGTTAAACTACCAGTGTTCTGGACTAAAGCTAACATTTTAGTTAAACTACCAGGAGGACCAGTGTTCTGGACTACAGCTAACATTGTAGTTAAACTACCAGGAGGACCAGTGTTCTGGACTACAGCTAACATTGTAGTTAAACTACCAGTGTTCTGGCCTACAGCGAACATTGTAGTTAAACTACCAGGAGGACCAGTGTTTTAACGTACAGCTAACATTGTAGTTAAACTACCAGTGTTCTGGACTACAGCTAACATTGTAGTTAAACTACCAGGAGGACCAGTGATCTGGACTACAGCTAACATTGTAGTTAAACTACCAGTGTTCTGGACTACAGCTAACATTGTAGTTAACCTACCAGTGTTCTGGACTACAGCTAACATTGTAGTTAAACTACCAGGAGGACCAGTGTTCTGGACTACAGCTAACATTGTAGTTAAACTACCAGGAGGACCAGTGTTCTGGAGTACACCTAACATTGTAGTTAAACTTCCAGGAGGACCAGTGTTCTGGACTACAGCTAACATTGTAGATAAACTACCAGTGTTCTGGACTACAGCTAACATTGTAGTTAAACTTCCAGGAGGACCAGTGTTCTGGACTACAGCTAACATTGTAGTTAAACTACCAGTGGTCTGGACTACAGCTAACATTGTAGTTAAACTACCAGTGTTCTGGACTACAGCTAACATTGTAGGTAAACTACCAGGAGGACCAGTGTCCTGGTCTACAGCTAACATTGTAGATAAACTACCAGTGTTCTGGACTACAGCTAACATTGTAGTTAAACTACCAGTGTTCTGGACTACAGCTAACATTGTAGTTAAACGACCAGGAGGACCAGTGTTCTGGACTACAGCTAACATTGTAGATAAACTACCAGTGTTCTGGACTACAGCTAACATTGTAGTTAAACTACCAGTGTTCTGGACTACATCTAACATTGTAGTTAAACTACCAGGAGGACCAATGTTCTGGACTACAGCTAACATTGTAGTTAAACTACCAGGAGGACCAGTGTTCTGGAGTACACCTAACATTGTAGTTAAAATTCCAGGAGGACCAGTGATCTGGACTACAGCTAACATTGTAGTTAAACTACCAGTGTTCTGGACTACAGCTAACATTGTAGTTAACCTACCAGTGTTCTGGACTACAGCTAACATTGTAGTTAAACTACCAGGAGGACCAGTGTTCTGGACTACAGCTAACATTGTAGTTAAACTACCAGGAGGACCAGTGTTCTGGACTACAGCTAACATTGTAGTTAAACTACCAGGAGGAACAGTGTTCTGGCCTACAGCTAACATTGTAGGTAAACTACAGGTAAGAACAGTGTTCTGGACTACAGCTAACATTGTAGTTAAACTACCAGGAGGACCAGTGTTCTGGACTACAGCTAACATTGTAGTTAAACTACCAGTGTTCTGGACTACACCTAACATTGTAGTTAAACTACCAGTGTTTTGGACTACAGCTAACATTGTAGTTAAACTACCAGGAGGACCAGTGTTCTGGACTACAGCTAACATTGTAGTTAAACTACCAGTGTTCTGGACTACAGCTAACATTGTAGTTAAACTACCAGTGTTCTGGACTACAGCTAACATTGTAGTTAACCTACCAGTGTTCTGGACTACAGCTAACATTGTAGTTAAACTACCAGGAGGACCAGTGTTCTGGACTACAGCTAACATTGTAGTTAAACTACCAGGAGGACCAGTGTTCTGGAGTACACCTAACATTGTAGTTAAACTTCCAGGAGGACCAGTGTTCTGGACTACAGCTAACATTGTAGATAAACTACCAGTGTTCTGGACTACAGCTAACATTGTAGTTAAACTTCCAGGAGGACCAGTGTTCTGGACTACAGCTAACATTGTAGTTAAACTACCAGTGGTCTGGACTACAGCTAACATTGTAGTTAAACTACCAGTGTTCTGGACTACAGCTAACATTGTAGTTAAACTACCAGGAGGAACAGTGTTCCAGCCTACAGCTAACATTGTAGGTCAACTACAAGTAGGAACAGTGTTCTGGACTACAGCTAACATTGTAGTTAAACTACCAGGAGGACCAGTGTTCTGGACTACAGCTAACATTGTAGTGAAACTACCAGTGTTCTGGACTACAGCTAACATTGTAGTTAAACTACCAGTGTTCTGGACTACAGCTAACATTGTAGTTAAACTACCAGTGTTCTGGACTACAGCTAACATTGTAGGTAAACTACCAGGAGGACCAGTGTTCTGGCCTCCAGCTAACATTGTAGTTAAACTACCAGTGTTCTGGCCTCCAGATAACATTGTGGTTAAACTACCAGTGTTCTGGACTACAGCTAACATTGTAGGTAAACTACCAGGAGGACCAGTGTTCTGGACTACAGATAACATTGTAGATAAACTACAAGTAGGAACAGTGTTCTGGACTACAGCTAACATTGTAGGTAAACTACCAGGAGGACCAGTGTTCTGGACTACAGATAACATTGTAGATAAACTACAAGTAGGAACAGTGTTCTGGACTACAGCTAACATTGTAGTTAAACTACCAGTGTTCTGGACTACAGCTAACATTGTAGTTAAACTACCAGGAGGACCAGTGTTCTGGACTACAGATAACATTGTAGATAAACTACAAGTAGGAACAGTGTTCTGGACTACAGCTAACATTGTAGTTAACCTACCAGTGTTCTGGACTACAGCTAACATTGTAGTTAAACTACCAGGAGGACCAGTGTTCTGGACTACAGCTAACATTGTAGTTAAACTACCAGGAGGACCAGTGTTCTGGACTACAGCTAACATTGTAGTTAAACTACCAGGAGGAACAGTGTTCTGGCCTACAGCTAACATTGTAGGTAAACTACAAGTAGGAACAGTGTTCTGGACTACAGCTAACATTGTAGTTAAACTACCAGGAGGACCAGTGTTCTGGACTACAGCTAACATTGTAGTTAAACTACCAGTGTTCTGGACTACAGCTAACATAGTAGTTAACTACCAGTGTTCTGGACTACAGCTAACATTGTAGTTAAACTACCAGGAGGACCAGTGTTCTGGACTACAGCTAACATTGTAGTTAAACTACCAGTGTTCTGGACTACAGCTAACATTGTAGTTAAACTACCAGTGTTCTGGACTACAGCTAACATTGTAGTTAACCTACCAGTGTTCTGGACTACAGCTAACATTGTAGTTAAACTACCAGGAGGACCAGTGTTCTGGACTACAGCTAACATTGTAGTTAAACTACCAGGAGGACCAGTGTTCTGGAGTACACCTAACATTGTAGTTAAACTTCCAGGAGGACCAGTGTTCTGGACTACAGCTAACATTGTAGATAAACTACCAGTGTTCTGGACTACAGCTAACATTGTAGTTAAACTTCCAGGAGGACCAGTGTTCTGGACTACAGCTAACATTGTAGTTAAACTACCAGTGGTCTGGACTACAGCTAACATTGTAGTTAAACTACCAGTGTTCTGGACTACAGCTAACATTGTAGTTAAACTACCAGGAGGAACAGTGTTCCAGCCTACAGCTAACATTGTAGGTCAACTACAAGTAGGAACAGTGTTCTGGACTACAGCTAACATTGTAGTTAAACTACCAGGAGGACCAGTGTTCTGGACTACAGCTAACATTGTAGTGAAACTACCAGTGTTCTGGACTACAGCTAACATTGTAGTTAAACTACCAGTGTTCTGGACTACAGCTAACATTGTAGTTAAACTACCAGGAGGACCAGTGTTCTGGACTACAGCTAACATTGTAGTTAAACTACCAGTGTTCTGGACTACAGCTAACATTGTAGTTAAACTACCAGTGTTCTGGACTACAGCTAACATTGTAGTTAAACTACCAGTGTTCTGGACTACAGCCAACATTGTAGTTAAACTACCAGGAGGACCAGTGTTCTGGACTACAGCTAACATTGTAGTTAAACTACCAGGAGGACCAGTGTTCTGGACTACAGCTAACATTGTAGTTAAACTACCAGTGTTCTGGCCTACAGTGAACATTGTAGTTAAACTACCAGGAGGACCAGTGTTTTAACCTACAGCTAACATTGTAGTTAAACTACCAGGAGGACCAGTGTTCTGGACTACAGCTAACATTGTAGATAAACTACCAGTGTTCTGGACTACAGCTAACATTGTAGTTAAACTTCCAGGAGGACCAGTGTTCTGGACTACAGCTAACATTGTAGTTAAACTACCAGTGGTCTGGACTACAGCTAACATTGTAGTTAACCTACCAGTGTTCTGGACTACAGCTAACATTGTAGTTAAACTACCAGGAGGACCAGTGTTCTGGAGTACACCTAACATTGTAGTTAAAATTCCAGGAGGACCAGTGATCTGGACTACAGCTAACATTGTAGTTAAACTACCAGTGTTCTGGACTACAGCTAACATTGTAGTTAACCTACCAGTGTTCTGGACTACAGCTAACATTGTAGTTAAACTACCAGGAGGACCAGTGTTCTGGACTACAGCTAACATTGTAGTTAAACTACCAGGAGGACCAGTGTTCTGGACTACAGCTAACATTGTAGTTAAACTACCAGGAGGAACAGTGTTCTGGCCTACAGCTAACATTGTAGGTAAACTACAAGTAGGAACAGTGTTCTGGTCTACAGCTAACATTGTAGTTAAACTACCAGGAGGACCAGTGTTCTGGACTACAGCTAACATTGTAGTTAAACTACCAGTGTTCTGGACTACAGCTAACATAGTAGTTAAACTACCAGGAGGACCAGTGTTCTGGACTACAGCTAACATTGTAGTTAAACTACCAGTGTTCTGGACTACAGCTAACATTGTAGTTAAACTACCAGTGTTTTGGACTACAGCTAACATTGTAGTTAAACTACCAGGAGGACCAGTGTTCTGGACTACAGCTAACATTGTAGTTAAACTACCAGTGTTCTGGACTACAGCTAACATTGTAGTTAAACTACCAGTGTTCTGGACTACAGCTAACATTGTAGTTAAACTACCAGTGTTCTGGACTAAAGCTAACATTTTAGTTAAACTACCAGGAGGACCAGTGTTCTGGACTACAGCTAACATTGTAGTTAAACTACCAGGAGGACCATTGTTCTGGACTACAGCTAACATTGTAGTTAAACTACCAGTGTTCTGGCCTACAGCGAACATTGTAGTTAAACTACCAGGAAGACCAGTGTTTTAACCTACAGCTAACATTGTAGTTAAACTACCAGTGTTCTGGACTACAGCTAAAATTGTAGTTAAACTACCAGGAGGACCAGTGATCTGGACTACAGCTAACATTGTAGTTAAACTACCAGTGTTCTGGACTACAGCTAACATTGTAGTTAACCTACCAGTGTTCTGGACTACAGCTAACATTGTAGTTAAACTACCAGGAGGACCAGTGTTCTGGACTACAGCTAACATTGTAGTTAAACTACCAGGAGGACCAGTGTTCTGGACTACAGCTAACATTGTAGTTAAACTACCAGTGTTCTGGACTACAGCTAACATTGTAGTTAACCTACCAGTGTTCTGGACTACAGCTAACATTGTAGTTAAACTACCAGGAGGACCAGTGTTCTGGACTACAGCTAACATTGTAGTTAAACTACCAGGAGGACCAGTGTTCTGGACTACAGCTAACATTGTAGTTAAACTACCAGGAGGACCAGTGTTCTGGACTACAGCTAACATTGTAGTTAAACTACCAGTGTTCTGGCCTACAGTGAACATTGTAGTTAAACTACCAGGAGGACCAGTGTTTTAACCTACAGCTAACATTGTAGTTAAACTACCAGGAGGACCAGTGTTCTGGACTACAGCTAACATTGTAGATAAACTACCAGTGTTCTGTACTACAGCTAACATTGTAGTTAAACTTCCAGGAGGACCAGTGTTCTGGACTACAGCTAACATTGTAGTTAAACTACCAGTGGTCTGGACTACAGCTAACATTGTAGTTAACCTACCAGTGTTCTGGACTACAGCTAACATTGTAGTTAAACTACCAGTGTTCTGGACTACAGCTAACATTGTAGTTAAACTACCAGGAGGACCAGTGTTCTGGAGTACACCTAACATTGTAGTTAAAATTCCAGGAGGACCAGTGATCTGGACTACAGCTAACATTGTAGTTAAACTACCAGTGTTCTGGACTACAGCTAACATTGTAGTTAACCTACCAGTGTTCTGGACTACAGCTAACATTGTAGTTAAACTACCAGGAGGACCAGTGTTCTGGACTACAGCTAACATTGTAGTTAAACTACCAGGAGGACCAGTGTTCTGGACTACAGCTAACATTGTAGTTAAACTACCAGGAGGAACAGTGTTCTGGCCTACAGCTAACATTGTAGGTAAACTACAAGTAGGAACAGTGTTCTGGTCTACAGCTAACATTGTAGTTAAACTACCAGGAGGACCAGTGTTCTGGACTACAGCTAACATTGTAGTTAAACTACCAGTGTTCTGGACTACAGCTAACATAGTAGTTAAACTACCAGGAGGACCAGTGTTCTGGACTACAGCTAACATTGTAGTTAAACTACCAGTGTTCTGGACTACAGCTAACATTGTAGTTAAACTACCAGTGGTCTGGACTACAGCTAACATTGTAGTTAACCTACCAGTGTTCTGGACTACAGCTAACATTGTAGTTAAACTACCAGTGTTCTGGACTACAGCTAACATTGTAGTTAAACTACCAGGAGGACCAGTGTTCTGGAGTACACCTAACATTGTAGTTAAAATTCCAGGAGGACCAGTGATCTGGACTACAGCTAACATTGTAGTTAAACTACCAGTGTTCTGGACTACAGCTAACATTGTAGTTAACCTACCAGTGTTCTGGACTACAGCTAACATTGTAGTTAAACTACCAGGAGGACCAGTGTTCTGGACTACAGCTAACATTGTAGTTAAACTACCAGGAGGACCAGTGTTCTGGACTACAGCTAACATTGTAGTTAAACTACCAGGAGGAACAGTGTTCTGGCCTACAGCTAACATTGTAGGTAAACTACAAGTAGGAACAGTGTTCTGGTCTACAGCTAACATTGTAGTTAAACTACCAGGAGGACCAGTGTTCTGGACTACAGCTAACATTGTAGTTAAACTACCAGTGTTCTGGACTACAGCTAACATAGTAGTTAAACTACCAGGAGGACCAGTGTTCTGGACTACAGCTAACATTGTAGTTAAACTACCAGTGTTCTGGACTACAGCTAACATTGTAGTTAAACTACCAGTGTTTTGGACTACAGCTAACATTGTAGTTAAACTACCAGGAGGACCAGTGTTCTGGACTACAGCTAACATTGTAGTTAAACTACCACTGTTCTGGACTACAGCTAACATTGTAGTTAAACTACCAGTGTTCTGGCCTACAGTGAACATTGTAGTTAAACTACCAGGAGGACCAGTGTTTTAACCTACAGCTAACATTGTAGTTAAACTACCAGGAGGACCAGTGTTCTGGACTACAGCTAACATTGTAGATAAACTACCAGTGTTCTGTACTACAGCTAACATTGTAGTTAAACTTCCAGGAGGACCAGTGTTCTGGACTACAGCTAACATTGTAGTTAAACTACCAGTGGTCTGGACTACAGCTAACATTGTAGTTAACCTACCAGTGTTCTGGACTACAGCTAACATTGTAGTTAAACTACCAGTGTTCTGGACTACAGCTAACATTGTAGTTAAACTACCAGGAGGACCAGTGTTCTGGAGTACACCTAACATTGTAGTTAAAATTCCAGGAGGACCAGTGATCTGGACTACAGCTAACATTGTAGTTAAACTACCAGTGTTCTGGACTACAGCTAACATTGTAGTTAACCTACCAGTGTTCTGGACTACAGCTAACATTGTAGTTAAACTACCAGGAGGACCAGTGTTCTGGACTACAGCTAACATTGTAGTTAAACTACCAGGAGGACCAGTGTTCTGGACTACAGCTAACATTGTAGTTAAACTACCAGGAGGAACAGTGTTCTGGCCTACAGCTAACATTGTAGGTAAACTACAAGTAGGAACAGTGTTCTGGTCTACAGCTAACATTGTAGTTAAACTACCAGGAGGACCAGTGTTCTGGACTACAGCTAACATTGTAGTTAAACTACCAGTGTTCTGGACTACAGCTAACATAGTAGTTAAACTACCAGGAGGACCAGTGTTCTGGACTACAGCTAACATTGTAGTTAAACTACCAGTGTTCTGGACTACAGCTAACATTGTAGTTAAACTACCAGGAGGACCAGTGTTCTGGACTACAGCTAACATTGTAGTTAAACTACCAGGAGGAACAGTGTTCTGGCCTACAGCTAACATTGTAGGTAAACTACAAGTAGGAACAGTGTTCTGGTCTACAGCTAACATTGTAGTTAAACTACCAGGAGGACCAGTGTTCTGGACTACAGCTAACATTGTAGTTAAACTACCAGTGTTCTGGACTACAGCTAACATAGTAGTTAAACTACCAGGAGGACCAGTGTTCTGGACTACAGCTAACATTGTAGTTAAACTACCAGTGTTCTGGACTACAGCTAACATTGTAGTTAAACTACCAGTGTTTTGGACTACAGCTAACATTGTAGTTAAACTACCAGGAGGACCAGTGTTCTGGACTACAGCTAACATTGTAGTTAAACTACCAGTGTTCTGGACTACAGCTAACATTGTAGTTAAACTACCAGTGTTCTGGACTACAGCTAACATTGTAGTTAAACTACCAGTGTTCTGGACTAAAGCTAACATTTTAGTTAAACTACCAGGAGGACCAGTGTTCTGGACTACAGCTAACATTGTAGTTAAACTACCAGGAGGACCATTGTTCTGGACTACAGCTAACATTGTAGTTAAACTACCAGTGTTCTGGCCTACAGCGAACATTGTAGTTAAACTACCAGGAAGACCAGTGTTTTAACCTACAGCTAACATTGTAGTTAAACTACCAGTGTTCTGGACTACAGCTAAAATTGTAGTTAAACTACCAGGAGGACCAGTGATCTGGACTACAGCTAACATTGTAGTTAAACTACCAGTGTTCTGGACTACAGCTAACATTGTAGTTAAACTACCAGGAGGACCAGTGTTCTGGACTACAGCTAACATTGTAGTTAAACTACCAGGAGGACCAGTGTTCTGGACTACAGCTAACATTGTAGTTAAACTACCAGGAGGACCAGTGTTCTGGACTACAGCTAACATTGTAGTTAAACTACCAGTGTTCTGGCCTACAGTGAACATTGTAGTTAAACTACCAGGAGGACCAGTGTTTTAACCTACAGCTAACATTGTAGTTAAACTACCAGGAGGACCAGTGTTCTGGACTACAGCTAACATTGTAGATAAACTACCAGTGTTCTGTACTACAGCTAACATTGTAGTTAAACTTCCAGGAGGACCAGTGTTCTGGACTACAGCTAACATTGTAGTTAAACTACCAGTGGTCTGGACTACAGCTAACATTGTAGTTAACCTACCAGTGTTCTGGACTACAGCTAACATTGTAGTTAAACTACCAGTGTTCTGGACTACAGCTAACATTGTAGTTAAACTACCAGGAGGACCAGTGTTCTGGAGTACACCTAACATTGTAGTTAAAATTCCAGGAGGACCAGTGATCTGGACTACAGCTAACATTGTAGTTAAACTACCAGTGTTCTGGACTACAGCTAACATTGTAGTTAACCTACCAGTGTTCTGGACTACAGCTAACATTGTAGTTAAACTACCAGGAGGACCAGTGTTCTGGACTACAGCTAACATTGTAGTTAAACTACCAGGAGGACCAGTGTTCTGGACTACAGCTAACATTGTAGTTAAACTACCAGGAGGAACAGTGTTCTGGCCTACAGCTAACATTGTAGGTAAACTACAAGTAGGAACAGTGTTCTGGTCTACAGCTAACATTGTAGTTAAACTACCAGGAGGACCAGTGTTCTGGACTACAGCTAACATTGTAGTTAAACTACCAGTGTTCTGGACTACAGCTAACATAGTAGTTAAACTACCAGGAGGACCAGTGTTCTGGACTACAGCTAACATTGTAGTTAAACTACCAGTGTTCTGGACTACAGCTAACATTGTAGTTAAACTACCAGTGGTCTGGACTACAGCTAACATTGTAGTTAACCTACCAGTGTTCTGGACTACAGCTAACATTGTAGTTAAACTACCAGTGTTCTGGACTACAGCTAACATTGTAGTTAAACTACCAGGAGGACCAGTGTTCTGGAGTACACCTAACATTGTAGTTAAAATTCCAGGAGGACCAGTGATCTGGACTACAGCTAACATTGTAGTTAAACTACCAGTGTTCTGGACTACAGCTAACATTGTAGTTAACCTACCAGTGTTCTGGACTACAGCTAACATTGTAGTTAAACTACCAGGAGGACCAGTGTTCTGGACTACAGCTAACATTGTAGTTAAACTACCAGGAGGACCAGTGTTCTGGACTACAGCTAACATTGTAGTTAAACTACCAGGAGGAACAGTGTTCTGGCCTACAGCTAACATTGTAGGTAAACTACAAGTAGGAACAGTGTTCTGGTCTACAGCTAACATTGTAGTTAAACTACCAGGAGGACCAGTGTTCTGGACTACAGCTAACATTGTAGTTAAACTACCAGTGTTCTGGACTACAGCTAACATAGTAGTTAAACTACCAGGAGGACCAGTGTTCTGGACTACAGCTAACATTGTAGTTAAACTACCAGTGTTCTGGACTACAGCTAACATTGTAGTTAAACTACCAGTGTTTTGGACTACAGCTAACATTGTAGTTAAACTACCAGGAGGACCAGTGTTCTGGACTACAGCTAACATTGTAGTTAAACTACCACTGTTCTGGACTACAGCTAACATTGTAGTTAAACTACCAGTGTTCTGGACTACAGCTAACATTGTAGTTAAACTACCAGTGTTCTGGCCTACAGTGAACATTGTAGTTAAACTACCAGGAGGACCAGTGTTTTAACCTACAGCTAACATTGTAGTTAAACTACCAGGAGGACCAGTGTTCTGGACTACAGCTAACATTGTAGATAAACTACCAGTGTTCTGTACTACAGCTAACATTGTAGTTAAACTTCCAGGAGGACCAGTGTTCTGGACTACAGCTAACATTGTAGTTAAACTACCAGTGGTCTGGACTACAGCTAACATTGTAGTTAACCTACCAGTGTTCTGGACTACAGCTAACATTGTAGTTAAACTACCAGTGTTCTGGACTACAGCTAACATTGTAGTTAAACTACCAGGAGGACCAGTGTTCTGGAGTACACCTAACATTGTAGTTAAAATTCCAGGAGGACCAGTGATCTGGACTACAGCTAACATTGTAGTTAAACTACCAGTGTTCTGGACTACAGCTAACATTGTAGTTAACCTACCAGTGTTCTGGACTACAGCTAACATTGTAGTTAAACTACCAGGAGGACCAGTGTTCTGGACTACAGCTAACATTGTAGTTAAACTACCAGGAGGACCAGTGTTCTGGACTACAGCTAACATTGTAGTTAAACTACCAGGAGGAACAGTGTTCTGGCCTACAGCTAACATTGTAGGTAAACTACAAGTAGGAACAGTGTTCTGGTCTACAGCTAACATTGTAGTTAAACTACCAGGAGGACCAGTGTTCTGGACTACAGCTAACATTGTAGTTAAACTACCAGTGTTCTGGACTACAGCTAACATAGTAGTTAAACTACCAGGAGGACCAGTGTTCTGGACTACAGCTAACATTGTAGTTAAACTACCAGTGTTCTGGACTACAGCTAACATTGTAGTTAAACTACCAGTGGTCTGGACTACAGCTAACATTGTAGTTAACCTACCAGTGTTCTGGACTACAGCTAACATTGTAGTTAAACTACCAGTGTTCTGGACTACAGCTAACATTGTAGTTAAACTACCAGGAGGACCAGTGTTCTGGAGTACACCTAACATTGTAGTTAAAATTCCAGGAGGACCAGTGATCTGGACTACAGCTAACATTGTAGTTAAACTACCAGTGTTCTGGACTACAGCTAACATTGTAGTTAACCTACCAGTGTTCTGGACTACAGCTAACATTGTAGTTAAACTACCAGGAGGACCAGTGTTCTGGACTACAGCTAACATTGTAGTTAAACTACCAGGAGGACCAGTGTTCTGGACTACAGCTAACATTGTAGTTAAACTACCAGGAGGAACAGTGTTCTGGCCTACAGCTAACATTGTAGGTAAACTACAAGTAGGAACAGTGTTCTGGTCTACAGCTAACATTGTAGTTAAACTACCAGGAGGACCAGTGTTCTGGACTACAGCTAACATTGTAGTTAAACTACCAGTGTTCTGGACTACAGCTAACATAGTAGTTAAACTACCAGGAGGACCAGTGTTCTGGACTACAGCTAACATTGTAGTTAAACTACCAGTGTTCTGGACTACAGCTAACATTGTAGTTAAACTACCAGTGTTTTGGACTACAGCTAACATTGTAGTTAAACTACCACTGTTCTGGACTACAGCTAACATTGTAGTTAAACTACCACTGTTCTGGACTACAGCTAACATTGTAGTTAAACTACCAGTGTTCTGGACTACAGCTAACATTGTAGTTAAACTACCAGTGTTCTGGACTAAAGCTAACATTTTAGTTAAACTACCAGGAGGACCAGTGTTCTGGACTACAGCTAACATTGTAGTTAAACTACCAGGAGGACCATTGTTCTGGACTACAGCTAACATTGTAGTTAAACTACCAGTGTTCTGGCCTACAGCGAACATTGTAGTTAAACTACCAGGAAGACCAGTGTTTTAACCTACAGCTAACATTGTAGTTAAACTACCAGTGTTCTGGACTACAGCTAAAATTGTAGTTAAACTACCAGGAGGACCAGTGATCTGGACTACAGCTAACATTGTAGTTAAACTACCAGTGTTCTGGACTACAGCTAACATTGTAGTTAACCTACCAGTGTTCTGGACTACAGCTAACATTGTAGTTAAACTACCAGGAGGACCAGTGTTCTGGACTACAGCTAACATTGTAGTTAAACTACCAGGAGGACCAGTGTTCTGGAGTACACCTAACATTGTAGTTAAACTACAAGTAGGAACAGTGTTCTGGACTACAGCTAACATTGTAGTTAAACTTCCAGGAGGACCAGTGTTCTGGACTACAGCTAACATTGTAGATAAACTACCAGTGTTCTGGACTACAGCTAACATTGTAGTTAAACTTCCAGGAGGACCCGTGTTCTGGACTACAGCTAACATTGTAGTTAAACTACCAGTGGTCTGGACTACAGCTAACATTGTAGATAAACTACCAGTGTTCTGGACTACAGCTAACATTGTAGTTAAACTACCAGGAGGACCAGTTTTCTAGCCTACAGCTAACATTGTAGTTAAACTACCAGTGTTCTGCACTACAGCTAACATTGTAGTTAAACTACCAGGAGGACCAGTGATCTGGACTACAGCTAACATTGTAGTTAAACTACCAGTGTTCTGGACTACAGCTAACATTGTAGTTAACCTACCAGTGTTCTGGACTACAGCTAACATTGTAGTTAAACTACCAGGAGGACCAGTGTTCTGGACTACAGCTAACATTGTAGTTAAACTACCAGGAGGACCAGTGTTCTGGAGTACACCTAACATTGTAGTTAAACTTGCAGGAGGACCAGTGTTCTGGACTACAGCTAACATTGTAGATAAACTACCAGTGTTCTGGACTACAGCTAACATTGTAGTTAAACTTCCAGGAGGACCAGTGTTCTGGACTACAGCTAACATTGTAGTTAAACTACCAGTGGTCTGGACTACAGCTAACATTGTAGTTAAACTACCAGTGTTCTGGACTACAACTAACATTGTAGTTAAACTACCAGGAGGAACAGTTTTCTAGCCTACAGCTAACATTGTAGGTCAACTACAAGTAGGAACAGTGTTCTGGACTACAGCTAACATTGTAGTTAAACTACCAGGAGGACCAGTGTTCTGGACTACAGCTAACATTATAGTTAAACTACCAGTGTTCTGGACTACAGCTAACATTGTAGTTAAACTACCGGGAGGAACAGTGTTCTGAACTACAGCTAACATTGTAGATAAACTACAAGTAGGAACAGTGTTCTGGACTACAGCTAACATTGTAGATAAACTACCAGTAGGACCAGTGTCCTGGACTACAGCTAACATTGTAGTGAAACTACCAGTGTTCTGGACTACAGCTAACATTGTAGTTAAACTACCAGGAGGACCAGTGTTTTGGACTACAGCTAACATTGTAGTTAAACTACCAGGACGACCAGTGTTCTGGACTACAGCTAACATTGTAGTTAAACTACCAGGAGGACCAGTGTTCTGGACTACAGCTAACATTGTAGTTAAACTACCAGTGTTCTGGACTACAGCTAACATTGTAGTTAAACTACCAGGAGGACCAGTGTTCTGGACTACAGCTAACATTGTAGTTAAACTACCAGTGTTCTGGACTACAGCTAGCATTGTAGTTAAACTGCCAGTGTTCTGGACTACAGCTAACATTGTAGTTAAACTACCAGGAGGACCAGTGTTCTGGACTACAGCTAACATTGTAGTTAAACTACCAGTGTACTGGACTACAGCTAACATTGTAGTTAAACTACCAGGAGGAACAGTGTTCTGGCCTACAGCTAACATTGTAGATAAACTACAAGTAGGAACAGTGTTCTGGACTACAGCTAACATTGTAGTTAAACTACCAGGAGGACCAGTGTTCTGGACTACAGCTAACATTGTAGTTAAACTACCAGGAGGAACAGTGTTCTAGCCTACAGCTAACATTGTAGGTCAACTACAAGTAGGAACAGTGTTCTGGACTACAGCTAACATTGTAGATAAACTACCAGTAGGACCAGTGTCCTGGACTACAGCTAACATTGTAGTGAAACTACCAGTGTTCTGGACTACAGCTAACATTGTAGTGAAACTACCAGTGTTCTGGACTACAGCTAACATTGTAGTTAAACTACCAGGAGGACCAGTGTTTTGGACTACAGCTAACATTGTAGTTAAACTACCAGGACGACCAGTGTTCTGGACTACAGCTAACATTGTAGTTAAACTACCAGTGTTCTGGACTACAGCTAACATTGTAGTTAAACTACCAGGAGGACCAGTGTTCTGGACTACAGCTAACATTGTAGTTAAACTACCAGTGTTCTGGACTACAGCTAGCATTGTAGTTAAACTACCAGTGTTCTGGACTACAGCTAACATTGTAGTTAAACTACCAGTAGTGTCATGTTTGTCATTTATTATCATGTCTTGTCCCTGTGCTCCCCATTCTGTTCGTTTCCCTCTGCTGGTCTTATTGGGTTCTTTCCCTCTTTCTATCCCTCTCTCTCCCCCTCCCCCTCTCACTCTCTCGCTCTCTCTTCTCTCTATCGTTCCGTTCCTGCTCCCAGCTGTTCCTATTCCCCTAATCATCATTTAGTCTTCCCACACCTGTTCCCGATCCTTTCCCCTGATTAGAGTCCCTATTTATTCCTTTGTGTTCCGTTCCTGTCCCGTCGGTTCCTTGTTTAGTATTCACCGTGCTGTGATTGTGTTTCGCCCTGTCCTGTCGTGTTTTTGCCTTCATCAGATGCTGCGTGTGAGCAGGTGTCTCTGTCAACTACGGCCTGCGCCTACCCGAAGCGACCTGCAGTCTGTGGCCGCTTCTCTTGTTATTTCCCTCTACAGACTAGAGGATTTCTGTTATTCCCTGTTTGGACTTGAATAAACTCTGTTTCTGTTAAGTCGCTTTTGGGTCCTCTATCACCTGCATGACAGAAGGAACCGACCAAGGAATGGACCCAGCGACTTCAGACGCTCGTTACACTGCCGTCAAGATCCAAGGAGCCATGCTCGGCAGACACGAGCAGGAATTGTCTGCTGCTCGCCATGCCGTGGAGAACCTGGCCGCTCAGGTTTCCGACCTCTCTGGACAGTTCCAGAGTCTACGTCTCGTGCCACCTGTTACTTCCTGGCCTGCCGAGCCTCCAGAACCTAGGGTTAATAACCCACCTTGCTACTCCGGGCAGCCCACTGAGTGCCGCTCCTTTCTCACGCAGTGTGAGATTGTGTTCTCTCTCCAACCCAACACATACTCTAGAGAGAGAGCTCGGGTTGCTTACGTCATTTCACTCCTTACTGGCCGGGCTCGAGAATGGGGCACAGCTATCTGGGAGGCAAGGGCTGATTGCTCTAACAAGTTCCAGAACTTTAAAGAGGAGATGATTCGGGTTTTTGACCGTTCAGTTTTTGGTAGGGAGGCTTCTAGGGCCCTGGCTTCCATATGCTAAGGTGAACGGTCCATAACGGATTATTCTATTGAGTTTCGCACTCTTGCTGCCTCTAGTGAGTGGAACGAGCCGGCGCTGCTCGCTCGTTTTCTGGAGGGGCTCCACGCAGTGGTTAAGGATGAGATTCTCTCCCGGGAGGTTCCTTCAGATGTGGACTCTTTGATTGCTCTCGCCATCCGCATAGAACGACGGGTAGATCTTCGTCACCGGGCTCGTGGAAGAGAGCTCGCATCAACGGTGTTTCCCTGCTCCGCATCGCAACCATCTCCCTCCTCTGGCTTTGAGACTGAGCCCATGCAGCTGGGAGGGATTCGCATCTCGACTAAGGAGAGGGAACGGAGGATCACCAACCGCCTGTGCCTCTATTGCGGAGTTGCTGGACATTTTGTTAATTCATGTCCAGTAAGAGGCCAGAGCCCATCAGTAAGCGGAGGGCTACTGGTGAGCGCTACTACTCAGGTCTCTTCATCTAGATCTTGTACTACTATGTCGGTCCATCTACGCTGGACCGGTTCGGGTGCTACATGCAGTGCCTTGATTGACTCTGGGGCTGAGGGTTGTTTCATGGACGAAGCATGGGTTCGGAAACATAACATTCCTTTCAGACCGTTAGACAAGCCTACGCCCATGTTTGCCTTAGGTGGTAGTCATCTTCCCAGTATCAAATTTGAGACACTACCTTTAACTCTCACAGTATCTGGTAACCACAGTGAGACTATTTCTTTTTTGATTTTCCGTTCACCGTTTACACCTGTTGTTTTGGGTCATCCCTGGCTAGTATGTCATAATCCTTCTATTAATTGGTCTAGTAATTCTATCCTATCCTGGAACGTTTCTTGTCATGTGAAGTGTTTAATGTCTGCCATCCCTCCCGTTTCTTCTGTTCCTACTTCTCAGGAGGAACCTGGCGATTTGACAGGAGTGCCGGAGGAATATCATGATCTGCGCACGGTCTTCAGTCGGTCCCGAGCCAACTCCCTTCCTCCTCACCGGTCGTATGATTGTAGTATTGATCTCCTTCCGGGGACCACTCCTCCTCGAGGTAGACTATACTCTCTGTCGGCTCCCGAACGTAAGGCTCTCGAGGATTATTTGTCTGTGTCTCTTGACGCCGGTACCATAGTGCCTTCTTCTTCTCCGGCCGGGGCGGGGTTCTTTTTGTTAAGAAGAAGGACGGTACTCTGCGCCCCTGCGTGGATTATCGAGGGCTGAATGACATAACGGTTAAGAATCGTTATCCGCTTCCCCTTATGTCATCAGCCTTCGAGATTCTGCAGGGAGCCAGGTGCTTTACTAAGTTGGACCTTCGTAACGCTTACCATCTCGTGCGCATCAGAGAGGGGGACGAGTGGAAAACGGCGTTTAACACTCCGTTAGGGCATTTTGAGTACCGGGTTCTGCCGTTCGGTCTCGCCAATGCGCCAGCTGTTTTTCAGGCATTAGTTAATGATGTTCTGAGAGACATGCTGAACATCTTTGTTTTTGTCTATCTTGACGATATCCTGATTTTTTCTCCGTCACTCGAGATTCATGTTCAGCACGTTCGACGTGTTCTACAGCGCCTTTTAGAGAATTGTCTCTACGTAAAGGCTGAGAAGTGCTCTTTTCATGTCTCCTCCGTTACTTTTCTCGGTTCCGTTATTTCCGCTGAAGGTATTCAGATGGATTCCGCTAAGGTCCAAGCTGTCAGTGATTGGCCCGTTCCAAGGTCACGTGTCGAGTTGCAGCGCTTTTTAGGTTTCGCTAATTTCTATCGGCGTTTCATTCGTAATTTCGGTCAAGTTGCTGCCCCTCTCACAGCTCTTACTTCTGTCAAGACGTGTTTTAAGTGGTCCGGTTCCGCCCAGGGAGCTTTTGATCTTCTAAAAGAACGTTTTACGTCCGCTCCTATCCTCGTTACTCCTGACGTCACTAGACAATTCATTGTCGAGGTTGACGCTTCAGAGGTAGGCGTGGGAGCCATTCTATCCCAGCGCTTCCAGTCTGACGATAAGGTTCATCCTTGCGCTTATTTTTCTCATCGCCTGTCGCCATCTGAGCGCAACTATGATGTGGGTAACCGTGAACTGCTCGCCATCCGCTTAGCCCTAGGCGAATGGCGACAGTGGTTGGAGGGGGCGACCGTTCCTTTTGTCGTTTGGACAGACCATAAGAACCTTGAGTACATCCGTTCTGCCAAACGACTTAATGCCCGTCAAGCTCGTTGGGCGTTGTTTTTCGCTCGTTTCGAGTTTGTGATTTCTTACCGTCCGGGTAGCAGGAACACCAAGCCTGATGCCTTATCCCGTCTGTTTAGTTCTTCTGTGGCTTCTACTGATCCCGAGGGATTCTTCCTTATGGGCGTGTTGTCGGGTTAACAGTCTGGGGAATTGAAGGACAGGTTAAGCAAGCACTCACGCACACTGCGTCGCCGCGCGCTTGTCCTAGTAACCTCCTTTTCGTTCCTGTTTCCACTCGTCTGGCTGTTCTTCAGTGGGCTCACTCTGCCAAGTTAGCTGGTCATCCCGGTGTTCGAGGCACTCTTGCGTCTATTCGCCAGCGCTTTTGGTGGCCGACTCAGGAGCGTGACACGCGCCGTTTCGTGGCTGCTTGTTCGGACTGCGCGCAGACTAAGTCGGGTAACTCTCCTCCTGCCGGTCGTCTCAGACCGCTCCCCATTCCTTCTCAACCATGGTCTCACATCGCCTTAGACTTCATTACCGGTCTGCCTTTGTCTGCGGGGAAGACTGTGAGAGCCGCCAATAAACGCAGGATTAAGAGTCCAAGGTATTGTTGCGGCCAGAGAGTGTGGCTTTCCACTCGCAACCTTCCTCTTACGACAGCTTCTCGTAAGTTGACTCCGCGGTTCATTGGTCCGTTCCGTGTCTCCCAGGTCGTCAATCCTGTCGCTGTGCGACTGCTTCTTCCGCGACATCTTCGTCGCGTCCATCCTGTCTTCCATGTCTCCTGTGTTAAGCCCTTTCTTCGCACCCCCGTTCGTCTTCCCTCCCCCTCCCGTCCTTGTCGAGAGCGCACCTATTTACAAGGTACATAAGATCATGGACATGCGTTCTCGGGGACGGGGTTCACCAATACTTAGTGGATTGGGAGGGTTACGGTCCTGAGGAGAGGAGTTGGGTTCCGTCTCGGGACGTGCTGGACCGTTCACTCATCGATGATTTCCTCCGTTGCCGCCAGGATTCCTCCTCGAGTGCGCCAGGAGGCGCTCGGTGAGTGGGGGTACTGTCATGTTTGTCATTTATTATCATGTCTTGTCCCTGTGCTCCCCATTCTGTTCGTTTCCCTCTGCTGGTCTTATTGGGTTCTTTCCCTCTTTCTATCCCTCTCTCTCCCCCTCCCCTCTCACTCTCTCGCTCTCTCTTCTCTCTATCGTTCCGTTCCTGCTCCCAGCTGTTCCTATTCCCCTAATCATCATTTAGTCTTCCCACACCTGTTCCCGATCCTTTCCCCTGATTAGAGTCCCTATTTATTCCTTTGTGTTCCGTTCCTGTCCCGTCGGTTCCTTGTTTAGTATTCACCGTGCTGTGATTGTGTTTCGCCCTGTCCTGTCGTGTTTTTTGCCTTCATCAGATGCTGCGTGTGAGCAGGTGTCTCTGTCAACTACGGCCTGCGCCTACCCGAAGCGACCTGCAGTCTGTGGCCGCTTCTCTTGTTATTTCCCTCTACAGACTAGAGGATTTCTGTTATTCCCTGTTTGGACTTGAATAAACTCTGTTTCTGTTAAGTCGCTTTTGGGTCCTCTATCACCTGCATGACAAGTAGGACCAGTGTCCTGGACTACAGCTAACATTGTAGTGAAACTACCAGTAGGAACAGTGTTCTGGACTACAGCTAACATTGTAGTTAAACTACCAGTGTTCTGGACTACAGCTAACATTGTAGTTAAACTACCAGTAGGAACAGTGTTCTGGACTACAGCTAACATTGTAGATAAACTACCAGTAGGAACAGTGTTCTGGACTACAGCTAACATTGTAGATACACTACCAGGAGGAACAGTGTTCTGGACTACAGCTAACATTGTATTTAAACTACCAGTAGGAACAGTGTTCTGGACTACAGCTAACATTGTAGATAAACTACAAGTAGGAACAGTGTTCTGGACTACAGCTAACATTGTAGATACACTACCAGGAGGAACAGTGTTCTGGACTACAGCTAACATTGTAGTTAAACTACCAGTAGGAACAGTGTTCTGGACTACAGCTAACATTGTTGATAAACTACCAGTAGGACCAGTGTCCTGGACTACAGCTAACATTGTAGTGAAACTACCAGTGTTCTGGACTACAGCTAACATTGTAGTTAAACTACCAGGAGGACCAGTGTTCTGGACTACAGCTAACATTGTAGTTAAACTACCAGTGTCCTGGACTACAGCTAGCATTGTAGTTAAACTACCAGGAGGACCAGTGTTTTGGACTACAGCTAACATTGTAGTTAAACTACCAGGACGACCAGTGTTCTGGACTACAGCTAACATTGTAGTTAAACTACCAGTGTTCTGGACTACAGCTAACATTGTAGTTAAACTACCAGGAGGACCAGTGTTCTGGACTACAGCTAACATTGTAGTTAAACTACCAGGAGGACCAGTGTTCTGGAGTACACCTAACATTGTAGTTAAACTTGCAGGAGGACCAGTGTTCTGGACTACAGCTAACATTGTAGATAAACTACCAGTGTTCTGGACTACAGCTAACATTGTAGTTAAACTTCCAGGAGGACCAGTGTTCTGGACTACAGCTAACATTGTAGTTAAACTACCAGTGGTCTGGACTACAGCTAACATTGTAGTTAAACTACCAGTGTTCTGGACTACAACTAACATTGTAGTTAAACTACCAGGAGGAACAGTTTTCTAGCCTACAGCTAACATTGTAGGTCAACTACAAGTAGGAACAGTGTTCTGGACTACAGCTAACATTGTAGTTAAACTACCAGGAGGACCAGTGTTCTGGACTACAGCTAACATTATAGTTAAACTACCAGTGTTCTGGACTACAGCTAACATTGTAGTTAAACTACCGGGAGGAACAGTGTTCTGAACTACAGCTAACATTGTAGATAAACTACAAGTAGGAACAGTGTTCTGGACTACAGCTAACATTGTAGATAAACTACCAGTAGGACCAGTGTCCTGGACTACAGCTAACATTGTAGTGAAACTACCAGTGTTCTGGACTACAGCTAACATTGTAGTTAAACTACCAGGAGGACCAGTGTTTTGGACTACAGCTAACATTGTAGTTAAACTACCAGGACGACCAGTGTTCTGGACTACAGCTAACATTGTAGTTAAACTACCAGGAGGACCAGTGTTCTGGACTACAGCTAACATTGTAGTTAAACTACCAGTGTTCTGGACTACAGCTAACATTGTAGTTAAACTACCAGGAGGACCAGTGTTCTGGACTACAGCTAACATTGTAGTTAAACTACCAGTGTTCTGGACTACAGCTAGCATTGTAGTTAAACTGCCAGTGTTCTGGACTACAGCTAACATTGTAGTTAAACTACCAGGAGGACCAGTGTTCTGGACTACAGCTAACATTGTAGTTAAACTACCAGTGTACTGGACTACAGCTAACATTGTAGTTAAACTACCAGGAGGAACAGTGTTCTGGCCTACAGCTAACATTGTAGATAAACTACAAGTAGGAACAGTGTTCTGGACTACAGCTAACATTGTAGTTAAACTACCAGGAGGACCAGTGTTCTGGACTACAGCTAACATTGTAGTTAAACTACCAGTGTTCTGGACTACAGCTAACATTGTAGTTAAACTACCAGGAGGAACAGTGTTCTAGCCTACAGCTAACATTGTAGGTCAACTACAAGTAGGAACAGTGTTCTGGACTACAGCTAACATTGTAGATAAACTACCAGTAGGACCAGTGTCCTGGACTACAGCTAACATTGTAGTGAAACTACCAGTGTTCTGGACTACAGCTAACATTGTAGTGAAACTACCAGTGTTCTGGACTACAGCTAACATTGTAGTTAAACTACCAGGAGGACCAGTGTTTTGGACTACAGCTAACATTGTAGTTAAACTACCAGGACGACCAGTGTTCTGGACTACAGCTAACATTGTAGTTAAACTACCAGTGTTCTGGACTACAGCTAACATTGTAGTTAAACTACCAGGAGGACCAGTGTTCTGGACTACAGCTAACATTGTAGTTAAACTACCAGTGTTCTGGGCTACAGCTAGCATTGTAGTTAAACTACCAGTGTTCTGGACTACAGCTAACATTGTAGTTAAACTACCAGTAGGACCAGTGTCCTGGACTACAGCTAACATTGTAGTGAAACTACCAGTGTTCTGGACTACAGCTAACATTGTAGTTAAACTACCAGGAGGCCCAGTGTTTTGGACTACAGCTAACATTGTAGTTAAACTACCAGGACGACCAGTGTTCTGGACTACAGCTAACATTGTAGTTAAACTACCAGGAGGACCAGTGTTCTGGACTACAGCTAACATTGTAGTTAAACTACCAGTGTTCTGGACTACAGCTAACATTGTAGTTAAACTACCAGGAGGACCAGTGTTCTGGACTACAGCTAACATTGTAGTTAAACTACCAGTGTTCTGGACTACAGCTAGCATTGTAGTTAAACTACCAGTGTTCTGGACTACAGCTAACATTGTAGTTAAACTACCAGTGTACTGGACTACAGCTAACATTGTAGTTAAACTACCAGGAGGAACAGTGTTCTGGCCTACAGCTAACATTGTAGATAAACTACAAGTAGGAACAGTGTTCTGGACTACAGCTAACATTGTAGTTAAACTACCAGGAGGACCAGTGTTCTGGACTACAGCTAACATTGTAGTTAAACTACCAATGTTCTGGACTACAGCTAACATTGTAGTTAAACTACCAGTGTTCTGGACTACAGCTAACAGTGTAGTTAAACTACCAGTGTTCTGGACTACAGCTAACATTGTAGTTAAACTACCAGTGTTCTGGACTACAGCTAACATTGTAGTTAAACTACCAGGAGGGCCAGTGTTCTGGACTACAGCTAACATTGTAGTTAAACTACCAGTGTTCTGGACTACAGCTAACATTGTAGTTAAACTACCAGTAGGAACAGTGTTCTGGACTACAGCTAACATTGTAGATAAACTACCAGTAGGAACAGTGTTCTGGACTACAGCTAACATTGTAGATACACTACCAGGAGGAACAGTGTTCTGGACTACAGCTAACATTGTATTTAAACTACCAGTAGGAACAGTGTTCTGGACTACAGCTAACATTGTAGATAAACTACAAGTAGGAACAGTGTTCTGGACTACAGCTAACATTGTAGATACACTACCAGGAGGAACAGTGTTCTGGACTACAGCTAACATTGTAGTTAAACTACCAGTAGGAACAGTGTTCTGGACTACAGCTAACATTGTTGATAAACTACCAGTAGGACCAGTGTCCTGGACTACAGCTAACATTGTAGTGAAACTACCAGTGTTCTGGACTACAGCTAACATTGTAGTTAAACTACCAGGAGGACCAGTGTTCTGGACTACAGCTAACATTGTAGTTAAACTACCAGTGTCCTGGACTACAGCTAGCATTGTAGTTAAACTACCAGGAGGACCAGTGTTTTGGACTACAGCTAACATTGTAGTTAAACTACCAGGACGACCAGTGTTCTGGACTACAGCTAACATTGTAGTTAAACTACCAGTGTTCTGGACTACAGCTAACATTGTAGTTAAACTACCAGGAGGACCAGTGTTTTGGACTACAGCTAACATTGTAGTTAAACTACCAGTAGGACCAGTGTCCTGGACTACAGCTAACATTGTAGTGAAACTACCAGTGTTCTGGACTACAGCTAACATTGTAGTTAAACTACCAGGAGGACCAGTGTTCTGGACTACAGCTAACATTGTAGTTAAACTACCAGGAGGACCAGTGTTCTGGACTACAGCTAACATTGTAGTTAAACTACCAGTGTACTGGACTACAGCTAACATTGTAGTTAAACTACCAGGAGGAACAGTGTTCTGGCCTACAGCTAACATTGTAGATAAACTACAAGTAGGAACAGTGTTCTGGACTACAGCTAACATTGTAGTTAAACTACAAGTAGGACCAGTGTCCTGGACTACAGCTAACATTGTAGTGAAACTACCAGTGTTCTGGACTACAGCTAACATTGTAGTTAAACTACCAGGAGGACCAGTGTTCTGGACTACAGCTAACATTGTAGTTAAACTACCAGGAGGACCAGTGTTCTGGACTACAGCTAACATTGTAGTTAACCTACCAGTGTTCTGGACTACAGCTAACATTGTAGATAAACTACCAGTAGGAACAGTGTTCTGGCCTACAGCTAACATTGTAGATAAACTACCAGTAGGAACAGTGTTCTGGACTACAGCTAACATTGTAGATACACTACCAGGAGGAACAGTGTTCTGGACTACAGCTAACATTGTATTTAAACTACCAGTAGGAACAGTGTTCTGGACTACAGCTAACATTGTAGATAAACTACAAGTAGGAACAGTGTTCTGGACTACAGCTAACATTGTAGATACACTACCAGGAGGAACAGTGTTCTGGACTACAGCTAACATTGTAGTTAAACTACCAGTAGGAACAGTGTTCTGGACTACAGCTAACATTGTTGATAAACTACAAGTAGGAACAGTGTTCTGGATTACAGCTAACATTGTAGATAAACTACCAGTGGGAACAGTGTTCTGGACTACAGCTAACATTGTAGTTAAACTACCAGTAGGAACAGTGTTCTGGACTACAGCTAACATTGTTGATAAACTACCAGGAGGAACAGTGTTCTGGACTACAGCTAACATTGTAGTTAAACTACCAGTAGGAACAGTGTTCTGGACTACAGCTAACATTGTAGTTAAACTACCAGTAGGACCAGTGTCCTGGACTACAGCTAACATTGTAGTGAAACTACCAGTGTTCTGGACTACAGCTAACATTGTAGTTAAACTACCAGGAGGACCAGTGTTCTGGACTACAGCTAACATTGTAGTTAAACTACCAGTGTTCTGGACTACAGCTAACATTGTAGTTAAACTACCAGTGTTCTGGACTACAGCTAACATTGTAGTTAAACTACCAGGAGGGCCAGTGTTCTGGACTACAGCTAACATTGTAGTTAACCTACCAGTGTTCTGGACTACAGCTAACATTGTAGATAAACTACCAGTAGGAACAGTGTTCTGGACTACAGCTAACATTGTAGATAAACTACCAGTAGGAACAGTGTTCTGGACTACAGCTAACATTGTAGATACACTACCAGGAGGAACAGTGTTCTGGACTACAGCTAACATTGTATTTAAACTACCAGTAGGAACAGTGTTCTGGACTACAGCTAACATTGTAGATAAACTACAAGTAGGAACAGTGTTCTGGACTACAGCTAACATTGTAGATACACTACCAGGAGGAACAGTGTTCTGGACTACAGCTAACATTGTAGTTAAACTACCAGTAGGAACAGTGTTCTGGACTACAGCTAACATTGTTGATAAACTACAAGTAGGAACAGTGTTCTGGATTACAGCTAACATTGTAGATAAACTACCAGTGGGAACAGTGTTCTGGACTACAGCTAACATTGTAGTTAAACTACCAGTGTACTGGACTACAGCTAACATTGTAGTTAAACTACCAGGAGGAACAGTGTTCTGGCCTACAGCTAACATTGTAGATAAACTACAAGTAGGAACAGTGTTCTGGACTACAGCTAACATTGTAGTTAAACTACCAGGAGGACCAGTGTTCTGGACTACAGCTAACATTGTAGTTAAACTACCAGTGTTCTGGACTACAGCTAACATTGTAGTTAAACTACCAGGAGGAACAGTGTTCTAGCCTACAGCTAACATTGTAGGTCAACTACAAGTAGGAACAGTGTTCTGGACTACAGCTAACATTGTAGATAAACTACCAGTAGGACCAGTGTCCTGGACTACAGCTAACATTGTAGTGAAACTACCAGTGTTCTGGACTACAGCTAACATTGTAGTGAAACTACCAGTGTTCTGGACTACAGCTAACATTGTAGTTAAACTACCAGGAGGACCAGTGTTTTGGACTACAGCTAACATTGTAGTTAAACTACCAGGACGACCAGTGTTCTGGACTACAGCTAACATTGTAGTTAAACTACCAGTGTTCTGGACTACAGCTAACATTGTAGTTAAACTACCAGGAGGACCAGTGTTCTGGACTACAGCTAACATTGTAGTTAAACTACCAGTGTTCTGGGCTACAGCTAGCATTGTAGTTAAACTACCAGTGTTCTGGACTACAGCTAACATTGTAGTTAAACTACCAGTAGGACCAGTGTCCTGGACTACAGCTAACATTGTAGTGAAACTACCAGTGTTCTGGACTACAGCTAACATTGTAGTTAAACTACCAGGAGGCCCAGTGTTTTGGACTACAGCTAACATTGTAGTTAAACTACCAGGACGACCAGTGTTCTGGACTACAGCTAACATTGTAGTTAAACTACCAGGAGGACCAGTGTTCTGGACTACAGCTAACATTGTAGTTAAACTACCAGTGTTCTGGACTACAGCTAACATTGTAGTTAAACTACCAGGAGGACCAGTGTTCTGGACTACAGCTAACATTGTAGTTAAACTACCAGTGTTCTGGACTACAGCTAGCATTGTAGTTAAACTACCAGTGTTCTGGACTACAGCTAACATTGTAGTTAAACTACCAGTGTACTGGACTACAGCTAACATTGTAGTTAAACTACCAGGAGGAACAGTGTTCTGGCCTACAGCTAACATTGTAGATAAACTACAAGTAGGAACAGTGTTCTGGACTACAGCTAACATTGTAGTTAAACTACCAGGAGGACCAGTGTTCTGGACTACAGCTAACATTGTAGTTAAACTACCAATGTTCTGGACTACAGCTAACATTGTAGTTAAACTACCAGTGTTCTGGACTACAGCTAACAGTGTAGTTAAACTACCAGTGTTCTGGACTACAGCTAACATTGTAGTTAAACTACCAGTGTTCTGGACTACAGCTAACATTGTAGTTAAACTACCAGGAGGGCCAGTGTTCTGGACTACAGCTAACATTGTAGTTAAACTACCAGTGTTCTGGACTACAGCTAACATTGTAGTTAAACTACCAGTAGGAACAGTGTTCTGGACTACAGCTAACATTGTAGATAAACTACCAGTAGGAACAGTGTTCTGGACTACAGCTAACATTGTAGATACACTACCAGGAGGAACAGTGTTCTGGACTACAGCTAACATTGTATTTAAACTACCAGTAGGAACAGTGTTCTGGACTACAGCTAACATTGTAGATAAACTACAAGTAGGAACAGTGTTCTGGACTACAGCTAACATTGTAGATACACTACCAGGAGGAACAGTGTTCTGGACTACAGCTAACATTGTAGTTAAACTACCAGTAGGAACAGTGTTCTGGACTACAGCTAACATTGTTGATAAACTACCAGTAGGACCAGTGTCCTGGACTACAGCTAACATTGTAGTGAAACTACCAGTGTTCTGGACTACAGCTAACATTGTAGTTAAACTACCAGGAGGACCAGTGTTCTGGACTACAGCTAACATTGTAGTTAAACTACCAGTGTCCTGGACTACAGCTAGCATTGTAGTTAAACTACCAGGAGGACCAGTGTTTTGGACTACAGCTAACATTGTAGTTAAACTACCAGGACGACCAGTGTTCTGGACTACAGCTAACATTGTAGTTAAACTACCAGTGTTCTGGACTACAGCTAACATTGTAGTTAAACTACCAGGAGGACCAGTGTTTTGGACTACAGCTAACATTGTAGTTAAACTACCAGTAGGACCAGTGTCCTGGACTACAGCTAACATTGTAGTGAAACTACCAGTGTTCTGGACTACAGCTAACATTGTAGTTAAACTACCAGGAGGACCAGTGTTCTGGACTACAGCTAACATTGTAGTTAAACTACCAGGAGGACCAGTGTTCTGGACTACAGCTAACATTGTAGTTAAACTACCAGTGTACTGGACTACAGCTAACATTGTAGTTAAACTACCAGGAGGAACAGTGTTCTGGCCTACAGCTAACATTGTAGATAAACTACAAGTAGGAACAGTGTTCTGGACTACAGCTAACATTGTAGTTAAACTACAAGTAGGACCAGTGTCCTGGACTACAGCTAACATTGTAGTGAAACTACCAGTGTTCTGGACTACAGCTAACATTGTAGTTAAACTACCAGGAGGACCAGTGTTCTGGACTACAGCTAACATTGTAGTTAAACTACCAGGAGGACCAGTGTTCTGGACTACAGCTAACATTGTAGTTAACCTACCAGTGTTCTGGACTACAGCTAACATTGTAGATAAACTACCAGTAGGAACAGTGTTCTGGCCTACAGCTAACATTGTAGATAAACTACCAGTAGGAACAGTGTTCTGGACTACAGCTAACATTGTAGATACACTACCAGGAGGAACAGTGTTCTGGACTACAGCTAACATTGTATTTAAACTACCAGTAGGAACAGTGTTCTGGACTACAGCTAACATTGTAGATAAACTACAAGTAGGAACAGTGTTCTGGACTACAGCTAACATTGTAGATACACTACCAGGAGGAACAGTGTTCTGGACTACAGCTAACATTGTAGTTAAACTACCAGTAGGAACAGTGTTCTGGACTACAGCTAACATTGTTGATAAACTACAAGTAGGAACAGTGTTCTGGATTACAGCTAACATTGTAGATAAACTACCAGTGGGAACAGTGTTCTGGACTACAGCTAACATTGTAGTTAAACTACCAGTAGGAACAGTGTTCTGGACTACAGCTAACATTGTTGATAAACTACCAGGAGGAACAGTGTTCTGGACTACAGCTAACATTGTAGTTAAACTACCAGTAGGAACAGTGTTCTGGACTACAGCTAACATTGTAGTTAAACTACCAGTAGGACCAGTGTCCTGGACTACAGCTAACATTGTAGTGAAACTACCAGTGTTCTGGACTACAGCTAACATTGTAGTTAAACTACCAGGAGGACCAGTGTTCTGGACTACAGCTAACATTGTAGTTAAACTACCAGTGTTCTGGACTACAGCTAACATTGTAGTTAAACTACCAGTGTTCTGGACTACAGCTAACATTGTAGTTAAACTACCAGGAGGGCCAGTGTTCTGGACTACAGCTAACATTGTAGTTAACCTACCAGTGTTCTGGACTACAGCTAACATTGTAGATAAACTACCAGTAGGAACAGTGTTCTGGACTACAGCTAACATTGTAGATAAACTACCAGTAGGAACAGTGTTCTGGACTACAGCTAACATTGTAGATACACTACCAGGAGGAACAGTGTTCTGGACTACAGCTAACATTGTATTTAAACTACCAGTAGGAACAGTGTTCTGGACTACAGCTAACATTGTAGATAAACTACAAGTAGGAACAGTGTTCTGGACTACAGCTAACATTGTAGATACACTACCAGGAGGAACAGTGTTCTGGACTACAGCTAACATTGTAGTTAAACTACCAGTAGGAACAGTGTTCTGGACTACAGCTAACATTGTTGATAAACTACAAGTAGGAACAGTGTTCTGGATTACAGCTAACATTGTAGATAAACTACCAGTGGGAACAGTGTTCTGGACTACAGCTAACATTGTAGTTAAACTACCAGTAGGAACAGTGTTCTGGACTACAGCTAACATTGTTGATAAACTACCAGTAGGAACAGTGTTCTGGACTACAGCTAACATTGTTGATAAACTACAAGTAGGAACAGTGTTCTGGATTACAGCTAACATTGTAGATAAACTACCAGTGGGAACAGTGTTCTGGACTACAGCTAACATTGTAGTTAAACTACCAGTAGGAACAGTGTTCTGGACTACAGCTAACATTGTTGATAAACTACCAGGAGGAACAGTGTTCTGGACTACAGCTAACATTGTAGTTAAACTACCAGTAGGAACAGTGTTCTGGACTACAGCTAACATTGTTGATAAACTACCAGTAGGACCAGTGTCCTGGACTACAGCTAACATTGTAGTGAAACTACCAGTGTTCTGGACTACAGCTAACATTGTAGTTAAACTACCAGGAGGACCAGTGTTCTGGACTACAGCTAACATTGTAGTGAAACTACCAGTGTTCTGGACTACAGCTAGCATTGTAGTTAAACTACCAGTGTTCTGGACTACAGCTAACATTGTAGTTAAACTACCAGTAGGACCAGTGTCCTGGACTACAGCTAACATTGTAGTTAAACTACCAGGAGGACCAGTGTCCTGGACTACAGCTAACATTGTAGTGAAACTACCAGTGTTCTGGACTACAGCTAGCATTGTAGTTAAACTACCAGTGTTCTGGACTACAGCTAACATTGTAGTTAAACTACCAGTAGGACCAGTGTCCTGGACTACAGCTAACATTGTAGTTAAACTACCAGGAGGACCAGTGTTCTGGACTACAGCTAACATTGTAGTTAAACTACCAGTGTTCTGGACTACAGCTAACATTGTAGTTAAACTACCAGTGTTCTGGACTACAGCTAACATTGTAGTTAAACTACCAGTGTTCTGGACTACAGCTAACATTGTAGTTAAAGTACCAGGAGGGCCAGTGTTCTGAACTACAGCTAACATTGTAGTTAAACTACCAGGAGGGCCAGTGTTCTGGACTACAGCTATCATTGTAGTTAAACTACCAGTGTTCTGGACTACAGCTAACATTGTATTTAAACTACCAGTAGGAACAGTGTTCTGGACTACAGCTAACATTGTAGATAAACTACAAGTAGGAACAGTGTTCTGGACTACAGCTAACATTGTAGATACACTACAAGGAGGAACAGTGTTCTGGACTACAGCTAAGATTGTAGTTAAACTACCAGTAGGAACAGTGTTCTGGACTACAGCTAACATTGTTGATAAACTACAAGTAGGAACAGTGTTCTGGATTACAGCTAACATTGTAGATAAACTACCAGTAGGAACAGTGTTCTGGACTACAGCTAACATTGTAGATACACTACCAGGAGGAACAGTGTTCTGGACTACAGCTAACATTGTAGTTAAACTACCAGTAGGAACAGTGTTCTGGACTACAGCTAACATTGTAGATAAACTACAAGTAGGAACAGTGTTCTGGACTACAGCTAACATTGTAGATACACTACCAGGAGGAACAGTGTTCTGGACTACAGCTAACATTGTAGTTAAACTACCAGTAGGAACAGTGTTCTGGACTACAGCTAACATTGTTGATAAACTACAAGTAGGAATAGTGTTCTGGACTACAGCTAACATTGTAGATACACTACCAGGAGGAACAGTGTTCTGGACTACAGCTAACATTGTAGACAAACTACAAGTAGGAACAGTGTTCTGGACTAAAGCTAACATTGTAGTTAAACTTTCAGTAGGACCAGTGTTCTTGACTACAGCTAATATTGTAGTTAAACTTTCAGTAGGACCAGTGTTCTTGACTACAGCTAACATTGTAGTTAAACTACCAGTGTTCTGGACTACAGCTAACATTGTAGGTAAACTACCAGGAGGACCAGTGTTCTGGACTACAGCTAACATTGTAGTTAAATGAGAAGGAGGACCAGTGTTCTGGACTACAGCTAACATTGTAGTTAAACTACCAGTGTTCTGGACTACAGCTAACATTGTAGATAAACTACCCGGAAGATCATTGTTCTTACCTCCAGATAACATTGTAGGTAAACTACCAGGAGGACCAGTGTTCTGGCCTCCAGCTAACATTGTAGTTAAACTACCAGTGTTCTGGCCTACAGCTAACATTGTAGTTAAACTACCAGTAGGACCAGTGTCCTAGACTACAGCTAACATTGTAGTTAAACTACCAGTGTTCTGGCCTACAGCTAACATTGTAGTTAAACTACCAGTGTTCTGGACTACAGCTAACATTGTAGTTAAACTACAAGTGTTCTGGCCTACAGCTAACATTGTAGTTAAACTACCAGTAGGACCAGTGTCCTGGACTACAGCTAACATTGTAGTTAAACTACCAGTGTTCTGGCCTCCAGATAACATTGTAGGTAAACTACCAGGAGGAACAGTGTTCTGGACTACAGCTAACATTGTAGTTAAACTACCGGGAGGACCAGTGTTCTGGACTACAGGTAACATTGTAGTTAAACTACCAGTAGGAACAGTGTTCTGGACTACAGCTAACATTGTAGATAAACTACAAGTAGGAACAGTGTTCTGGACTACAGCTAACATTGTAGATATACTACCAGGAGGAACAGTGTTCTGGACTACAGCTAACATTGTAGATAAACTACACATAGGAACAGTGTTCTGGACTACAGCTAACATTGTATTTAAACTACCAGTAGGAACAGTGTTCTGGACTACAGCTAACATTGTAGATAAACTACAAGTAGGAACAGTGTTCTGGACTACAGCTAACATTGTAGATACACTACCAGGAGGAACAGTGTTCTGGACTACAGCTAACATTGTAGTTAAACTACCAGTAGGAACAGTGTTCTGGACTACAGCTATCATTGTTGATAAACTACAAGTAGGAACAGTGTTCTGGATTACAGCTAACATTGTAGATACACTACCAGTAGGAACAGTGTTCTGGACTACAGCTAACATTGTAGTTAAACTACCAGTAGGACCAGTGTTCTTGACTACAGCTAACATTGTAGTTAAACTACCAGTGTTCTGGACTACAGCTAACATTGTAGTTAAATTAGAAGGAGGACCAGTGTTCTGGACTACAGCTAACATTGTAGATAAACTACCCGGAAGATCATTGTTCTTACCTCCAGATAACATTGTAGGTAAACTACCAGGAGGACCAGTGTTCTGGCCTCCAGCTAACATTGTAGTTAAACTACCAGTGTTCTGGACTACAGCTAACATTGTAGATAAACTACCCGGAAGATCATTGTTCTTACCTCCAGATAACATTGTAGGTAAACTACCAGGAGGACCAGTGTTCTGGCCTCCAGCTAACATTGTAGTTAAACTACCAGTGTTCTGGCCTACAGCTAACATTGTAGTTAAACTACCAGTAGGACCAGTGTCCTAGACTACAGCTAACATTGTAGTTAAACTACCAGTATTCTGGCCTAAAGCTCACATTGTAGTTAAACTACCAGTGTTCTGGACTACAGCTAACATTGTAGTTAAACTACCAGTGTTCTGGACTACAGCTAACATTGTAGTTTAACTACCAGGAGGACCAGTGTTTTGGACTACAGCTAACATTGTAGTTAAACTACCAGGAGGAACAGTGTTCTGGACTACAGCTAACATTGTAGATAAACTACCAGGAGGAACAGTGTTCTGGACTACAGCTAACAGTGTAGTTAAACTACCAGGAGGACTAGTGTTCTGGACTACAGCTAACATTGTCGATAAACTACCAGTGTTCTGGACTACAGCTAACATTGTAGATAAACTACCAGGAGGACCAGTGTTCTGGACTACAGCTAACATTGTAGATAAACTACCAGTGTCCTGGAGTAACTCCTCTTAATGACTCCTCCCCTCTGGCATTTAGCCACCGTTATCTTATTGCCTTGCATTCATTTGAGTTTGGTTTCATATTAGGGCATGGAAACTGTAGAGCCACACCATTAGTTCAAAAATACAGACATGTACTCGCCTTATTGGTCCTTCTGTAGCTCAGTTGGTAGAGCATGGCGCTTGTAATGCCAGGGTAGTGGGTTCGATCCCCGGGACCACCCATACGTAGAATGTATGCACACATGACTGTAAGTCGCTTTGGATAAAAGCGTCTGCTAAATGGCATATATTATTATTATTATTAAGACAGCTTTGTGAATGTAGGACCATAGCAACAGTCCAAATTAGGCCATAACACCGTTACAGGAATAACCAGTCGTGTCCACACCCCAGACATAATGTCTAATGGTGTCTAATGACCCAGAGCACATATAGAGTGCACCCATCTTACTAGCTCTTCTGCAATTAATAATTAACATACATGGTCTGGACAATTCTCAATAAGACTGACCAGGACCAAGCCAGCAGTGGGATGTAGGGTGGTATGCTGCTGGGGATAGGGTGCAGATCTAAATACTTGAAACACTTTCACTTCTCTGACCTGCTGGATATTTGCATAATTTCACTTGGTAATCATGTTCATACACATATTAGACACACACGTATGGGCGCACACACACACAAACAGGATGCTGTTCCACTTCATGATTGTGTCCCACTTGTTGTTGATTCTTCACAAAAAAATACAGTTTTATATCTTTATGTTTGAAGCCTGAAATGTGGCAAAAGGTCGCAAAGTTCAAGGGGGCCAAATACTTTCGCAAGGCACTGTATTTCCCAGCCAGTTAGACAAGCTTAACTGTAATCTTAGAGGTGAAATCAATTGAAAAGTGATGTGATGTGTTTAACATAGCTACTAGCAGGATGTTTCAGAACAGACCTGACCCAATACCTTGTACTGTCAGAACAGTCCTGACCCAATAGCTGGTACTGTCAGAACAGTCCTGACCAATAGCTGGTACTGTCAGAACAGTCCTGACCCAATAGCTGGTACTGTCAGAACAGTCCTGACCCAATAGCTGGTACTGTCAGAACAGTCCTGACCCAATAGCTGGTACTGTCAGAACAGTCCTGACCAATAGCTGGTACTGTCAGAACAGTCCTGACTCAATAGCTGGTACTGTCAGAACAGTCCTGACCCAATAGCTGGTACTGTCAGAACAGTCCTGACCCAATAGCTGGTACGGTCAGAACAGTCCTGACCAATAGCTGGTACTGTCAGAACAGTCCTGACCCAATAGCTGGTACGGTCAGAACAGTCCTGACCAATAGCTGGTACTGTCAGAACATACAGTTCTGAACCAATAGCTGGTACTGACAGAACAGTCCTGACCCAATAGCTGGTACTGTCAGAACAGTCCTGACCAATAGCTGGTACTGTCAGAACAGTCCTGACCAATAGCTGGTACTGTCAGAACAGTCCTGACCAATAGCTGGTACTGTCAGAACAGTCCTGACCCAATAGCTGGTACTGTCAGAACAGTCCTGACCCAATAGCTGGTACTGTCAGAACAGTCCTGACCCAATAGCTGGTACGGTCAGAACAGTCCTGACCAATAGCTGGTACTGTCAGAACAGTCCTGACCCAATAGCTGGTACGGTCAGAACAGTCCTGACCAATAGCTGGTACTGTCAGAACAATCCTAACCAATAGCTGGTACTGACAGAACATACAGTTCTTACCCAAATGCTGGTACTGTGAGAACAGTCCTGACCCAATAGCTGGTATTGACAGAACATAACAATCCTGACCCAATAGCTGGTACTAACAGAACATAACAGTCCTGACCCAATAACTGGTACTGTCAGAACAGTCCTGACCCAATAGCTGGTACTGTCAGAACAGTTCTGACCCAATAACTGGTACTGTCAGAACAGTTCTGACCCAATAGCTGGTACGGTCAGAACAGTCCTGACCAATAGCTGGTACGGTCAGAACAGTCCTGACCCAATAGCTGGTACTGTCAGAACAGTCCTGACCAATAGCTGGTACTGTCAGAACAGTCCTGACCAATAACTGGTACGGTCAGAACAGTCCTGACCCAATAGCTGGTACTGTCAGAACAGTCCTGACCCAATAGCTGGTACTGTCAGAACAGTCCTGACCCAATAGCTGGTACGGTCAGAACAGTCCTGACCCAATAGCTGGTACTGTCAGAACAGTCCTGACCAATAGCTGGTACTGTCAGAACAGTCCTGACCAATAGCTGGTACGGTCAGAACAGTCCTGACCCAATAGCTGGTACTGTCAGAACAGTCCTGACCCAATAGCTGGTATTGACAGAACATAACAGTTCTGAACCAATAGCTGGTAATGACAGAATATAACAGTTCTGATCCAATAGCTGGTACTGACAGAATATAACAGTTCTGACCCAATAGCTGGTACTGACAGAACAGTCCTGACCCAATAACTGGTACTGTCAGAACAGTCCTGACCCAATAGCTGTTATCTTATTGTCTGCAGCAGGGAGGGTTAGGGTGTTATGTGGTATTCTCTGCAGCAGGGAGAGTTAAAGCCAATTTATGCTTTATCCCGGAGCGTAGGTTCAGTGGCTACGTGTGTATTGTGTGACGCAATTGCGAAGGCCCCGGAGTCATGCTGAGGCTAAATCAAGCTCCGTACCGCATCACCGAGTGCCTCTAAAATTTTGTAACAATGTGGAGGGCTCTGTTGGTGTTCTGTGGAATCTCTTCTCCTGAGAACTGACGGAACATCAACAGAAAATTATCAGATTAGTATCTGCTTCATAAACTACAAAGCTTTACGACAAACAAATCTTAGATAACACATGTTTTGTAGGTTGCCATCAAAGCAAACATAAAACTACTCTGTATTACTGTAGTACTGGAAGGCTTCCTGGTTCTGCCCTAGTACGGGATTCCTGTCATTGTTGTTGAAAACTCCTCCAAAGTTCTTTTCTTTCATGCAGAGGCGTACCTGAACTCTGTAGAAAAGTGTTTTCTTTCATGTAGTGCAGAGGCGTACCTGAACTCTGTAGAAAAGTGTTTTCTTTCATGTAGTGCAGAGTTTTCTTCTCTTTGTCATGCAGGTGAAAGAGGACCCAAAAGCGACTTAACAGAAACAGAGTTTATTTAATCCAAACAGGGAATAACAAAAATCCTCTAGTCTGTAGAGGGGAATAACTAGAGAAGCGGCCACAGACTGCAGGTCGCTTCGGGTAGGCGCAGGCCGTAGTTGATAGAGCCACCTGCTCACACGCAGCATCTGATGAAGGCAAAAAACACGACAGGACAGGGCGAAACACAATCACAGCATGGTGAATACAAAACAAGGAACCGACGGGACAGGAACGGATCACAAAGGAATAAATAGGGACTCTAATCAGGGGAAAGGATCGGGAACAGGTGTGGGAAGACTAAATGATGATTAGGGGAATAGGAACAGCTGGGAGCAGGAACGGAACGATAGAGAGAAGAGAGAGCGAGAGAGTGAGAGAGGGAGGGGGAGAGAGAGGGATAGAAGGAGGGAAAGAACCAAATAAGACCAGCAGAGGGAAACGAATAGCATGGGGAGCACAGGGACAAGACATGATAATAAATGACAAACATGACAGTACCCCCCACTCACCGAGCGCCTCCTGGCGCACTCGAGGAGGAATCCTGGCGGCAACGGAGGAAATCATCGATGAGTGAACGGTCCAGCACGTCCCGAGACGGAACCCAACTCCTCTCCTCAGGACCGTAACCCTCCCAATCCACTAGGTATTGGTGACCCCGTCCCCGAGAACGCATGTCCATGATCTTATGTACCTTGTAAATAGGTGCGCTCGACAAGGACGGGAGGGGGGAGGGAAGACGAACGGGGTGCGAAGAAAGGGCTTAACACAGGAGACATGGAAGACAGGATGGACGCGACGAAGATGTCGCGGAAGAAGCAGTCGCACAGCGACAGGATTGACGACCTGGGAGACACGGAACGGACCAATGAACCGCGGAGTCAACTTACGAGAAGCTGTCGTAAGAGGAAGGTTGCGAGTGGAAAGCCACACTCTCTGGCCGCAACAATACCTTGGACTCTTAATCCTGCGTTTATTGGCGGCTCTCACCGTCTGTGCCCTGTAACGGCAAAGTGCAGACCTCACCCTCCTCCAGGTGCGCTCACAACGTTGGACAAACGCTTGAGCGGAGGGAACGCTGGACTCGGCAAGCTGGGATGAGAACAGAGGAGGCTGGTAACCCAGACTACTCTGAAACGGAGATAACCCGGTAGCAGACGAAGGAAGCGAATTGTGAGCGTATTCTGCCCAGGGGAGCTGTTCTGCCCAAGACGCAGGGTTTCTGAAAGAAAGGCTGCGTAGTATGCGACCAATCGTCTGATTGGCCCTCTCTGCTTGACCGTTAGACTGGGGATGAAACCCGGAAGAGAGACTGACGGACGCACCAATCAAACGACAGAACTCCCTCCAAAACTGTGACGTGAATTGCGGGCCTCTGTCTGAAACGGCGTCTAACGGGAGGCCATGAATTCTGAATACATTCTCAATAATGATTTGTGCCGTCTCCTTAGCGGAAGGAAGTTTAGCGAGGGGAATGAAATGTGCCGCCTTAGAGAACCTATCGACAACCGTCAGAATCACAGTCTTCCCCGCAGACAAAGGCAGACCGGTAATGAAGTCTAAGGCAATGTGAGACCATGGTCGAGAAGGAATGGGGAGCGGTCTGAGACGACCGGCAGGAGGAGAGTTACCCGACTTAGTCTGCGCGCAGTCCGAACAAGCAGCCACGAAACGGCGCGTGTCACGCTCCTGAGTCGGCCACCAAAAGCGCTGGCGAATAGACGCAAGAGTGCCTCGAACACCGGGATGACCAGCTAACTTGGCAGAGTGAGCCCACTGAAGAACAGCCAGACGAGTGGAAACAGGAACGAAAAGGAGGTTACTAGGACAAGCGCGCGGCGACGCAGTGTGCGTGAGTGCTTGCTTAACCTGTCTTTCAATTCCCCAGACTGTTAACCCGACAACACGCCCATAAGGAAGAATCCCCTCGGGATCAGTAGAAGCCACAGAAGAACTAAACAGACGGGATAAGGCATCAGGCTTGGTGTTCTTGCTACCCGGACGGTAAGAAATCACAAACTCGAAACGAGCGAAAAACAACGCCCAACGAGCTTGACGGGCATTAAGTCGTTTGGCAGAACGGATGTACTCAAGGTTCTTATGGTCTGTCCAAACGACAAAAGGAACGGTCGCCCCCTCCAACCACTGTCGCCATTCGCCTAGGGCTAAGCGGATGGCGAGCAGTTCACGGTTACCCACATCATAGTTGCGCTCAGATGGCGACAGGCGATGAGAAAAATAAGCGCAAGGATGAACCTTATCGTCAGACTGGAAGCGCTGGGATAGAATGGCTCCCACGCCTACCTCTGAAGCGTCAACCTCGACAATGAATTGTCTAGTGACGTCAGGAGTAACGAGGATAGGAGCGGACGTAAAACGTTCTTTTAGAAGATCAAAAGCTCCCTGGGCGGAACCGGACCACTTAAAACACGTCTTGACAGAAGTAAGAGCTGTGAGAGGGGCAGCAACTTGACCGAAATTACGAATGAAACGCCGATAGAAATTAGCGAAACCTAAAAAGCGCTGCAACTCGACACGTGACCTTGGAACGGGCCAATCACTGACAGCTTGGACCTTAGCGGAATCCATCTGAATGCCTTCAGCGGAAATAACGGAACCGAGAAAAGTAACGGAGGAGACATGAAAAGAGCACTTCTCAGCCTTTACGTAGAGACAATTCTCTAAAAGGCGCTGTAGGACACGTCGAACGTGCTGAACATGAATCTCGAGTGACGGAGAAAAAATCAGGATATCGTCAAGATAGACAAAAACAAAAATGTTCAGCATGTCTCTCAGAACATCATTAACTAATGCCTGAAAAACAGCTGGCGCATTGGCGAGACCGAACGGCAGAACCCGGTACTCAAAATGCCCTAACGGAGTGTTAAACGCCGTTTTCCACTCGTCCCCCTCTCTGATGCGCACGAGATGGTAAGCGTTACGAAGGTCCAACTTAGTAAAGCACCTGGCTCCCTGCAGAATCTCGAAGGCTGATGACATAAGGGGAAGCGGATAACGATTCTTAACCGTTATGTCATTCAGCCTCGATAATCCACGCAGGGGCGCAGAGTACCGTCCTTCTTCTTAACAAAAAAGAACCCCGCCCCGGCCGGAGAAGAAGAAGGCACTATGGTACCGGCGTCAAGAGACACAGACAAATAATCCTCGAGAGCCTTACGTTCGGGAGCCGACAGAGAGTATAGTCTACCTCGAGGAGGAGTGGTCCCCGGAAGGAGATCAATACTACAATCATACGACCGGTGAGGAGGAAGGGAGTTGGCTCGGGACCGACTGAAGACCGTGCGCAGATCATGATATTCCTCCGGCACTCCTGTCAAATCGCCAGGTTCCTCCTGAGAAGTAGGGACAGAAGAAACGGGAGGGATGGCAGACATTAAACACTTCACATGACAAGAAACGTTCCAGGATAGGATAGAATTACTAGACCAATTAATAGAAGGATTATGACATACTAGCCAGGGATGACCCAAAACAACAGGTGTAAACGGTGAACGGAAAATCAAAAAAGAAATAGTCTCACTGTGGTTACCAGATACTGTGAGGGTTAAAGGTAGTGTCTCAAATCTGATACTGGGAAGATGACTACCATCTAAGGCGAACATGGGCGTAGGCTTATCTAACTCTCTGAAAGGAATGTCATGTTTCCGAACCCATGCTTCGTCCATGAAACAACCCTCAGCCCCAGAGTCTATCAAGGCACTACATGTAGCACCCGAACCGGTCCAGCGTAGGTGGACCGACAAAGTAGTACAGGACCTTGATGGAGAGACTTGAGTAGTTGCGCTCACCTGTAGCCCTCCGCTTACAGATGAGCTCTGGCTTTTACTGGACATGAATTAACAAAATGTCCAGCAACTCCGCAATAGAGGCACAGGCGGTTGGTGATCCTCCGTTCCCTCTCCTTATTCGAGATGCGAATCCCTCCCAGCTGCATGGGCTCAGTCTCAAAGCCAGAGGAGGGAGATGGTTGCGATGCGGAGCAGGGAAACACCGTTGATGCGAGCTCTCTTCCACGAGCCCGGTGACGAAGATCTACCCGTCGTTCTATGCGGATGGCGAGAGCAATCAAAGAGTCCACATCTGAAGGAACCTCCCGGGAGAGAATCTCATCCTTAACCACTGCGTGGAGTCCCTCCAGAAAACGAGCGAGCAGCGCCGGCTCGTTCCACTCACTAGAGGCAGCAAGAGTGCGAAACTCAATGGAATAATCCGTTATGGACCGTTCACCTTGGCATAAGGAAGCCAGGGCCCTAGAAGCCTCCCCACCAAAAACTGAACGGTCAAAACCCGAATCATCTCCTCTTTAAAGTTCTGGAATTTGTTAGAGCAATCAGCCCTTGCCTCCCAGATAGCTGTGCCCCATTCTCGAGCCCGGCCAGTAAGGAGTGAAATGACGTAAGCAACCCGAGCTCTCTCTCTAGAGTATGTGTTGGGTTGGAGAGAGAACACAATCTCACACTGCGTGAGAAAGGAGCGGCACTCAGTGGGCTGCCCGGAGTAGCAAGGTGGGTTATTAACCCTAGGTTCTGGAGGCTCGGCAGGCCAGGAAGTAACAGGTGGCACGAGACGTAGACTCTGGAACTGTCCAGAGAGGTCGGAAACCTGAGCGGCCAGTTTCTCCACGGCATGGCGAGCAGCAGACAATTCCTGCTCGTGTCTGCCGAGCATGGCTCCTTGGATCTCGACGGCAGTGTAACGAGCGTCTGAAGTCGCTGGGTCCATTCCTTGGTCGGTTCCTTCTGTCATGCAGGTGAAAGAGGACCCAAAAGCGACTTAACAGAAACAGAGTTTATTTAATCCAAACAGGGAATAACAAAAATCCTCTAGTCTGTAGAGGGGAATAACTAGAGAAGCGGCCACAGACTGCAGGTCGCTTCGGGTAGGCGCAGGCCGTAGTTGATAGAGCCACCTGCTCACACGCAGCATCTGATGAAGGCAAAAAACACGACAGGACAGGGCGAAACACAATCACAGCATGGTGAATACAAAACAAGGAACCGACGGGACAGGAACGGATCACAAAGGAATAAATAGGGACTCTAATCAGGGGAAAGGATCGGGAACAGGTGTGGGAAGACTAAATGATGATTAGGGGAATAGGAACAGCTGGGAGCAGGAACGGAACGATAGAGAGAAGAGAGAGCGAGAGAGTGAGAGAGGGAGGGGGAGAGAGAGGGATAGAAGGAGGGAAAGAACCAAATAAGACCAGCAGAGGGAAACGAATAGCATGGGGAGCACAGGGACAAGACATGATAATAAATGACAAACATGACACTCTTCTCATACTGTCTGTCTGTCTTCCTCTCTTTTTATACTGTCTGTCTGTTTTCCTCTCTTTTTATACTGTCTGTCTGTCTTCCTCTCTTTTTATACTGTCTGTCTGTCTTCCTCTCTTTTTATACTGTCTGTCTGTCTTCCTCTCTTTTTATACTGTCTGTCTGTTTTCCTCTCTTTTTATACTGTCTGTCTGTCTTCCTCTCTTTTTATACTGTCTGTCTGTCTTCCTCTTTTTTTATACTGTCTGTCTGTCTTCCTCTCTTTTTATACTGTCTGTCTGTCTTCCTCTCTTTTTATACTGTCTGTCTGTGTTCCAGACATGCAGACATGAATCTAGCAGAGTTTGACAACGTGACTCTGAGGGACAACACTACCAACTGTCTGTCTATCGATGACTTCCGTAACCAGGTAACCATATCTGTCTGTCTGCGTGCCTGTCTGACCCCCCGCTCCCCCTTTCATCCATGCATCACGCAAAGGGTGGATGCACACTCATTTATATACTTCTATGCTATGGGAAAGCTGTGCAATGAGAGAGATCGATTGGTTAGTGGTATCTAACAGAAGCAGTGTGTTACAGTCAAGGCACGGCATAGTACAGGGAGAGCTCTGCAGTGCTGATTTATGACATCTGAATGTGCATCAGATGGCAACAAGATCATATTGTACAGCAATTTCAACAGGTAACATGTTTGAAGTAACCCCGGATGAACCCTGGATTTTAAACAGTCATGGTCAAAACATATTGATACAACAGTAGCTAAGATGGGGAGAAGTCTGTCCATAATAAAGTACTGCTCTACCTTCTTAACAACACTATCAACAGGGCAGGTCCTACAGGCCCTAGTTTCTACCTTCTTAACAACACTATCAACAAGGCAGGTCCTACAGGCCCTAGTTTCTACCTTCTTAACAACACTATCAACAAGGCAGGTCCTACAGGCCCTAGTTTCTACCTTCTTAACAACACTATCAACCAGGCAGGTCCTACAGGCCCTAGTTTCTACCTTCTTAACAACACTATCAACAAGGCAGGTCCTACAGGCCCTAGTTTCTACCTTCTTAACAACACTATCAACAGGGCAGGTCCTACAGGCCCTAGTTTCTCCCTTCTTAACAACACTATCAACAAGGCAGGTCCTACAGGCCCTAGTTTCTACCTTCTTAACAACACTATCAACAAGGAAGGTCCTAACGGCCCTAGTTTCTACCTTCTTAACAACACTATCAACAAGTCAGGTCCTAACGGCCCTAGTTTCTACCTTCTTAACAACACTATCAACAAGGCAGGTCCTAACGGCCCTAGTTTCTACCTTCTTAACAACACTATCAACAAGGCAGGTCCTAACGGCCCTAGTTTCTACCTTCTTAACAACACTATCAACAAGGCAGGTCCTAACGGCCCTAGTTTCTACCTTCTTAACAACACTACATTACATTTACATTTAAGTCATTTAGCAGACGCTCTTATCCAGAGCGACTTACAAATTGGTGCATTCACCTTATGACATCCAGTAGAACAGTCATCTTAAAGGGGGGGAGGGGTGAGAAGGATTACTTATCCTATCCTAGGTATTCCTTAAAGAGGTGGGGTTTCAGGTGTCTCCGGAAGGTGGTGATTGACTCCGCTGTCCTGACGTCGTGAGGGAGTTTGTTCCACCATTGGGGGGCCAGAGCAGCGAACAGTTTTGACTAGGCTGAGCGGGAACTGTACTTCCTCAGTGGTAGGGAGGCGAGCAGGCCAGAGGTGGATGAACGCAGTGCCCTTGTTTGGGTGTAGGGCCTGATCAGAGCCTGGAGGTACTGAGGTGCCGTTCCCCTCACAGCTCCGTAGGCAAGCACCATGGTCTTGTAGCGGATGCAAGCTTCAACTGGAAGCCAGTGGAGAGAGCGGAGGAGCGGGGTGACGTGAGAGAACTTGGGAAGGTTGAACACCAGACGGGCTGCGGCGTTCTGGATGAGTTGTAGGGGTTTAATGGCACAGGCAGGGAGCCCAGCCAACAGCGAGTTGCAGTAATCCAGACGGGAGATGACAAGTGCCTGGATTAGGACCTGGGCCGCTTCCTGTGTGAGGCAGGGTCATACTCTGCGGATGTTCTAGAGCATGAACCTACAGGAACGGGCCACCGCCTTGATGTTAGTTGAGAACGACAGGGTGTTGTCCAGGATCACGCCAAGGTTCTTAGCGCTCTGGGAGGAGGACACAATGGAGTTGTCAACCGTGATGGCGAGATCATGGAACGGGCAGTCCTTCCCCGGGAGGAAGAGCAGCTCCGTCTTGCCGAGGTTCAGCTTGAGGTGGTGATCCGTCATCCACACTGATATGTCTGCCAGACATGCAGAGATGCGATTCGCCACCTGGTCATCAGAAGGGGGAAAGTAGAAGATTAATTGTGTGTCGTCTGCATAGCAATGATAGGAGAGACTATGTGAGGTTATGACAGAGCCAAGTGACTTGGTGTATAGCGAGAATAGGAGAGGGCCTAGAACAGAGCCCTGGGGGACACCAGTGGTGAGAGCGCGTGGTGAGGAGACAGATTCTCACCACGCCACCTGGTAGGAGCGACTTGTCAGGTAGGACGCAATCGAAGCGTGGGCCGCGCCGGAGATGCCCAACTCGGAGAGGGTGGAGAGGAGGATCTGATGGTTCACAGTATCGAAGGCAGCCGATAGGTCTAGAAGGATGAGAGCAGAGGAGAGAGAGTTAGCTTTAGCAGTGCGGAGCGCCTCCGTGATACAGAGAAGAGCAGTCTCAGTTGAATGACTAGTCTTGAAACCTGACGGATTTGGATCAAGAAGGTCATTCAGAGAGAGATAGAGGGAGAGCTGGCCAAGGACGGCACGTTCAAGAGTTTTGGAGAGAAAAGAAAGAAGGGATACTGGTCTGTAGTTGTTGACATCGGAGGGATCGAGTGTAGGTTTTTTCAGAAGGGGTGCAACTCTCGCTCTCTTGAAGACGGAAGGGACGTAGCCAGCGGTCAGGGATGAGTTGTTGAGCGAGGTGAGTTAAGGGAGAAGGTCTCCGGAAATGGTCTGGAGAAGAGAGGAGGGGATAGGGTCAAGCGGGCAGGTTGTTGGGCGGCCGGCTGTCACAAGATGCGAGATTTCATCTGGAGAGAGAAGGGAGAAAGAGGTCAGAGCACAGGGTAGGGCAGTGTGAGCAGAACCAGCGGTGCCGTTTGACTTAGCAAACGAGGATCGGATGTCGTCGACCTTCTTTTCAAAATGGTTGACGAAGTCATCTGCAGAGAGGGAGGAGGGGGGAGGGGGAGGAGGATTCAGGAGGGAGGAGAAGGTGGCAAAGAGCTTCCTAGGGTTAGAGGCAGATGCTTGGAATTTAGAGTGGTAGAAAATGGCTTTAGCAGCAGAGACAGAGGAGGAAAATGTAGAGAGGAGGGAGTGAAAGGATGCCAGGTCCGCAGGGAGGCGAGTTTTCCTCCATTTCCGCTCGGCAGCCCCGAGCCCTGTTCTGTGAGCTCGCAATGAGTCGTCGAGCCACGGGGCGGGAGGGGAGGACCGAGCCGGCCTGGAGGATAGGGGACATATCAACAAGGCAGGTCCTAACGGCCCTAGTTTCTACCTTCTTAACAACACTATCAACAAGGCAGGTCCTAACGGCCCTATTTTCTACCTTCTTAACAACACTATCAACAAGGCAGGTCCTAACGGCCCTAGTTTCTACCTTCTTAACAACACTATCAACAAGGCAGGTCCTACAGGCCCTAGTTTCTACCTTCTTAACAACACTATCAACAAGGCAGGTCCTACAGGCTCTAGTTTCTACCTTCTTAACAGCACAATCAACAGGGCATGTCCTACAGGCCCTAGTTTCTACCTTCTTAACAACACAATCAATAGGGCAGGTCCTACAGGCCCTAGTTTCTACCTTCTTAACAGCACAATCAACAGGGCAGGTCCTACAGGCCCTAGTTTCTACCTTCTTAACAGCACAATCAACAGGGCTGGTCCTACAGGCCCTAGTTTCTACCTTCTTAACAACACTATCAACAAGGTAGGTCCTACAGGCCCTAGTTTTGTCTTACCTGAACTACTGTTCAGTCGTGTGGTCAGGTGCCTCAAAGAGGGACTTAGGAAAACTGCAATTTGCTCAGAACAGGGCAGCTAGGCTGGCCCTTGGATGTACACAGAGAGCTAATATTAAGAATATGCATGTCAATCTCTCCTGGCTCAAAGTGGAGGAGAGATTGACTTCATCACTACTTGTATTTATGAGAGGTATTGACATGTTGAATGCATCAAGCTGTCTGTTTGAGCCTGCTGGCGTACAGCTTGGACACCCATGCATACCCCACAAGACATGTCACCAGAGGTCTCTTCACAGTCCACAAGTCCAGAACAGACTATGGGAGCTGCACAGTACTACCTAGAGCCATGACTACATGGAACTCTATTCCACAGTACTACATAGAGCCATGACTACATGGAACTCTATTCCACAGTACTACATAGAGCCATGACTACATGGAACTCTATTCCACAGTACTACATAGAGCCATGACTACATGGAACTCTATTCCACAGTACTACATAGAGACATGACTACATGGAACTCTATTCCACATCAAGTAACTGATGCAGCAGTAGAATCCGATTTTAAAAAACAGATACAAATACCTTCTGAACAGCAGGGACTGTGAAGAAACACAAACGTAGGCACAGACACATGTATACACACACGATAACATATGCACTATACACACATGTACACAGAGATTTTGTTGTGTAGATATGTGGTAGTGGTGGAGTAGGAGCCTGAGGACACACAGTGTGTTATGAAATCTGTGAATGTACTGTAATGTTTTGGAAAAACTACTTTCATTTTGCTGGACCCCGGAAGAGTAATGGGGATCTTATGGGGATCCATAATAAAATCAAATACAAATTAAGCCGGTGACTGATGTGGTAAACTCCTCAATGCCTTCGGATGAATCCCGGTACATATTCAAGTCTGTGCTTGCGAAACAGTGCTTGCGAAACAGTCCTGTAGCTTAGTATCTGCTTATTCTTCCTTATTGTGTGCATCACTGGAACTTCCTGTTTGAGTCTTTGGTTGTGAGCGGGAATAAGGAGTATAGAGCTATAGATAGACTTTCCAAATGCAGAGCTTTGTATGCATTTTATTTATTTTTATTTTTTAACTTCACCTTTATTTAACCAGGTAGGCTAGTTGAGAACAAGTTCTCATTTACAACTGCGACCTGGCCAAGATAAAGCATAGCAGTGTGAACAGACAACAACACAGAGTTACAGATGGAGTAAACAATAAACAAGTCAATAAATAACACAGTAGGAAAAAAAGAAAAAAAAGAGTCTATATACATTGTGTGCAAAAGGCATGAGGAGGTAGGCGAATAATTACAATTTAGCAGATTAATACTGGAGTGATAAATGATCAGATGGTCATGTGCAGGTAGAGATACTGGTGTGCAAATGAGCAGAAAAGTAAATAAATAAAAACAGTATGGGGATGAGGTAGGTAAATTGGGTGGGCTATTTACTGATGGACTATGTACAGCTGCAGCGATCGGTTAGCTGCTCAGATAGCAGATGTTTAAAGTTATATAATAATAATAACAACTATATTAGTTATAACTATATTATAACTATATTATAACTATATATTATAACTATATTATTATTATACTATATTATTATTATTATTATATTATATTATATATAAAGTTGGTGAGGGAGATAAAAGTCTCCAACTTCAGCGATTTTTGCAATTCGTTCCAGTCACAGGCAGCAGAGAGAAAGGAAGGCGGCCAAATGAGGTGTTGGCTTTGGGGATGATCAGTGAGATACACCTGCTGGAGCTCGTGCTACGGGTGGGTGTTGCCATCGTGACCAGTGAACTGAGATAAAAAACCAAGGCTGCTGAGTCTGGTGATAAGAATATGGTGATTGACAGAGTGAAAAGCCTTGGCCAGGTCGATGAAGACGGCTGCACAGTACTGTTGAGTGTGGTCTTAGTGCCAGCGTCGGTTAGTGGTGGTAAATAAATAGCTATGAAAAATATAGATAAAAACGTTCTTGCTAAATAATATGATCTACATCTTTTCATGAGGTATTCTGACTCAGGCGAGGGGATCCTTGAGACTTCTTTAATTTTAGAGATTGTGCACCAACTGTTGGTAACAAGATACGCACACCTCCCCTTGAGCCCGAGGCTTCCGTTCGGTCCAACTAGATGTATATTATCCATGTCATTGATTAGCCACGACTCCGAGAAATATATCAGTTCTTCAGGTACCGTTGATAGGAATGGATCTCATCCAGTGATTTGTACGTTCACCAATAGAAAGGAGGGTAGAGGAGGTTTATTTACTCACCGACGTACAGTACCAGTCAGAAGTTTGGACACACCTCCTCATTCAAGGATTTTTCTTTATTTTTACTATTTTCTACATTGTAGAATAATAGTGAAGACATCAAAAGTTACCTTTGCTGCAGAGGATAAGTTCATTATAGTTATTAACTGTGCCTCGGATTTCAGCCCAAATAAATGTTTCGCAGAGTTGAAGTAACAGACACATCTCAACATCACCTGTTCAGAGGAGACTGCGTGAATCAGGCCTTCATGGTCGAATTGCTGCAAAGAAACCACTGCTAAAGGACACTAACAAGAAGAAGACACAAACAATGGACATTAGACCAGTGTAAATCTGTCCTTTGGTCTGATGAGTCCAAATTTGAGATTTTTGGTTCCAACTGTCGTATCTTTGTGAGATGCAGAGTGGGTGAATGGATGATCTCAACAGGTGTGGATCCCACCATGAAGCACGGAGTAGGAGGTGTGATGGTGCTTTGCTGGTGACACTTGGTGATTTATTTAGAATTCTAGGCACACTTAATCAGCATGACTACCACAGCATTTTGCAGTGATACGCCATCCCATCTGGTTTGCGCTTAGTGGGACTGTCATTTGTTTTTCAACAGGACAATAACCCAAAACACACCTCTAGGCTCTGTAAAGTTGGAGACATTTATCTCCCTCACCAACTTTAAACATTTGCTATCTGAGCAGCTAACCGATCGCTGCAGCTGTATATAGTCCATCGGTATATAGCCCACCCAATTTACCTACCTCATCCCCAATCTGTTTTTAATTTATTTACTTTTCTGCTGTTTTGCACACCAATATCTCTACCTGCACATGACCATCTGATCATTTATCTCTCCGGTGTTAACCTCTTGAAAGTAGAGGGCACTATTTTCATTTTCGGAAAAATAATGTTCCCAAAGTAAACGGGCTATTTTGTCAGGACAAGTTGCTAGAATATGCATATAATTGACAGCTTAGGGTAGAACACACTCTAACGTTTCCAAAACTGTAAAAATATTGTCTGTGAGTATAACTGAACTGATATTGCAGGCGAAAGCCTGAGAAAAATCCAATCAGGAAGTGACTCATGTTTTGAAAGCTCTGCGTTCCAATGCGTCCCTATTGAGCAGTGAATGGGCTATCAACCAAATCAAATCAAATTAAATTTATTTCTATAGCCCTTCGTACATCAGCTGATATCTCAAAGTGCTGTACAGAAACCCAGCCTAAAACCCCAAACAGCAAGCAATGCAGGTGTAGAAGCACATTTACATTACATTACATTTAAGTCATTTAGCAGACGCTCTTATCCAGAGCGACTTACAAATTGGTGCATTCACCTTATGACATCCAGTGGAACAGTCACTTTACAATAGTGCATCTAAATCTTAAGGGGGGGGGGTGAGAGGGATTACTTATCCTATCCTAGGTATTCCTTAAAGAGGTGGGGTTTCAGGTGTCTCCGGAAGGTGGTGATTGACTCCGCTGTCCTGGCGTCGTGAGGGAGTTTGTTCCACCATTGGGGGGCCAGGGCAGCGAACAGTTTTGACTGGGCTGAGCGGGAGCTGTACTTCCTCAGTGGTAGGGAGGCGAGCAGGCCAGAGGTGGCCTGGAAAAACTCCCTAGAAAGGCCAAAACCTAGGAAGAAACCTAGAGAGGAACCAGGCTATGTGGGGTGGCCAGTCCTCTTCTGGCTGTGCCGGGTGGAGATTATAACAGAACATGGCCAAGATGTTAAAATGTTCATAAATGACCAGCATGGTCGAATAATAGTAAGGCAGAACAGTTGAAACTGGAGCAGCAGCATGGCCAGGTGGACTGGGGACAGCAAGGAGTCATCATGTCAGGTAGTCCTGGGGCATGGTCCTAGGGCTCAGGTCAGTTGAAACTGGAGCAGCAGCATGGCCAGGTGGACTGGGGACAGCAAGGAGTCATCATGTCAGGTAGTCCTGGGGCATGGTCCTAGGGCTCAGGTCAGTTGAAACTGGAGCAGCAGCATGGCCAGGTGGACTGGGGACAGCAAGGAGTCATCATGTCAGGTAGTCCTGGGGCATGGTCCTAGGGCTCAGGTCCTCCGAGAGTGAGAAAGAAAGAAGGAGAGAATTAGAGAACACACACTTAGATTCACACAGGACACCGAATAGGACAGGAGAAGTACTCCAGATATAACAAACTGACCCTAGCCCCCCGACACATAAACTACTGCAGCATAAATACTGGAGGCTGAGACAGGAGGGGTCAGGAGACACTGTGGCCCCATCCGAGGACACCCCCGGTCAGGGCCAAACAGGAAGGATATAACCCCACCCACTTTGCCAAAGCACAGCCCCCACACCACTAGAGGGCTATCTTCAACCAGATTCCTTTTTCTACGTATTCCCCAATGTGTCTACAGCATTTTGACGTAGTTTCACGCCTTTATGTTAAAGAATGAGCGTAAACGACTACATTGCATAAGAGTCCGGCTGAGGGCTCTCAGAGTAATTCTTGTGTAATAGACAGAGGTAGCTATTTTTCCTCCCGGTCTTACTGAAAATACAGCTGTCCCGGTTGATATATTATCGAATAGATATTTGAAAAATACCTTGAGGATTGATTATAAACAACGTTTGCCATGTTTCTGTCGATATTATGGAGCAAATTGGGAATCTTTTTCGACATTGTTGTGACTGCAAATTTCCAGGCGAATTCTCAGCCAAACGGAGTTATTTCGGCTACAAAAATAATCTTTATGGAACATAATTTTTTTTATTTGATTGCTTTTCTGATTTTCGTGACCAGGTTGCCTGCTGCTAGCTGGGCATAATGCTATGCTAGGCTATCAATAAACTTACACAAATGTTTGTCTTGCTTTGGCTGTAAAGCATAATTTCAAAATCTGAGATGACAGGGTGATTAACAAAAGGCTAAGCTGTGTTTCAATATATTTCACTTGTGATTTTATGAATATGAATATTTTCTAGTAATATTTTTTGTCCGTTGCGTTATGCTAATTAGTGTCAGTTGATGACAATTCTCCCGGATCCGGAGTTCCTGCTAAATTGTAATTATTCACTCCTATGGCCTATTTATTGCCTACCTCCTCATGCCTTTTGCACACAATGTATATAGATGATTTTTTTCTACTATGTTATTGACTTGTTTATTCCGCTTCCGGTTCCGGTTTGAGTGAGTGGTCGCATCTGCACGTCGCTCCAACGGGTAGTATAACTTTTTCATTATATTTCATTATATCACAACGGTTTGATTTGTCTTATCTTAGCAATTTCTTCTCAGCTAGCTACATAGCCGTCTTTGTATCAAAGATAATTGCGTAATTATCGTATTTCGCCGTCCTAACGTAGTCTTCACTAGCCAGCTAGCTAACGTCCACTGATTAGCTGCACTGGAGAAACTATTACACTCAACTGAACGACTTGATTAGTTTAGTGTTAGCTAGCTACATAGCTGTCTTTGCTGTCTTCGTATCATCGTATCATCGTATCCAAGATAATTGTGTTGTTTAGGTTTAGAGTGTGTAGTCTTAGAGTGATTATCTTAATTTACCGAGGTTAACTAGCCAGCTATTTGTCGTCCTTAACGTAGGTGACTCTGCTAGCTAGCCAACAGCTAGCCAACGCTAGCCAACGTCTTCTGTATAGAACTCAACTACCCGGTCGCATTCACAGGTTGTATCACATTTTCACTTCATTTCATTACAGTACAACGGTTTGATTTGTTTAATCGTAGCTAGCTACTTAGCTAGCTACATAGCCGTCTTTGTATCAAAGATAATTGTGTAGTCTAGAGCGATTTTCTAGGTTCGCTAGCCATCTATTGTCGTTCTTTTAACGCAACGTAACGTAAACAACACTGCTAGCTAGCCTGCTAGCCCCCGAATAGCAACACTGCAGAAACTATTACACTCAACGGAACGACTTGATTAGTGTAGTGTCAACAACGCACCCACTGCCAGCTGGCCTACTTCAGCAGTACTGTATCATTTTAATCATTTTAGTCAATAAGATTCTTGCTACGTAGCTTAACTTTCTGAACATTCGAGACGTGTAGTCCACTTGTCATTCCAATCTCCTTTGCATTAGCGTAGCCTCTTCTGTAGCCTGTCAACTATGTGTCTGTTTATCCCTGTTCTCTCCTCTCTGCACAGACCATACAAACGCTCCTCACCGCGTGGCCGCGGCCACCCTACTCTGGTGGTCCCAGCGCGCACGACCCACGTGGAGTTCCAGGTCTCCGGTAGCCTCTGGAACTGCCAATCTGCGGTCAACAAGGCAGAGTTCCTCTCAGCCTATGCCTCCCTCCAGTCCCTCGACTTCTTGGCACTGACGGAAACATGGATCACCACAGACAACACTGCTACTCCTACTGCTCTCTCTTCGTCCGCCCACGTGTTCTCGCACACCCCGAGAGCGTCTGGTCAGCGGGGTGGTGGCACCGGGATCCTCATCTCTCCCAAGTGGTCATTCTCTCTTTCTCCCCTTACCCATCTGTCTATCGCCTCCTTTGAATTCCATGCTGTCACAGTTACTAGCCCTTTCAAGCTTAACATCCTTATCATTTATCGCCCTCCAGGTTCCCTCGGAGAGTTCATCAATGAGCTTGATGCCTTGATAAGCTCCTTTCCTGAGGACGGCTCACCTCTCACAGTTCTGGGCGACTTTAACCTCCCCACGTCTACCTTTGACTCTTTCCTCTCTGCCTCCTTCTTTCCACTCCTCTCCTCTTTTGACCTCACCCTCTCACCTTCCCCCCTACTCACAAGGCAGGCAATACGCTCGACCTCATCTTTACTAGATGCTGTTCTTCCACTAACCTCATTGCAACTCCCCTCCAAGTCTCCGACCACTGCCTTGTATCCTTTTCCCTCTCGCTCTCATCCAACACCTCCCACACTGCCCCTACTCGGATGGTATCGCGCCGTCCCAACCTTCGCTCTCTCTCCCCCGCTACTCTCTCCTCTTCCATCCTATCATCTCTTCCCTCCGCTCAAACCTTCTCCCACCTATCTCCTGATTCTGCCTCCTCAACCCTCCTCTCCTCCCTCTCTGCATCCCTTGACTCTCTATGTCCCCTATCCTCCAGGCCGGCTCGGTCCTCCCCTCCCGCTCCGTGGCTCGATGACTCATTGCGAGCTCACAGAACAGGGCTCCGGGCAGCCGAGCGGAAATGGAGGAAAACTCGCCTCCCTGCGGACCTGGCATCCTTTCACTCCCTCCTCTCTACATTTTCCTCCTCTGTCTCTGCTGCTAAAGCCACTTTCTACCACGCTAAATTCCAAGCATCTGCCTCTAACCCTAGGAAGCTCTTTGCCACCTTCTCCTCCCTCCTGAATCCTCCGCCCCCTCCCCCCTCCTCCCTCTCTGCAGATGACTTCGTCAACCATTTTGAAAAGAAGGTCGACGACATCCGATCCTCGTTTGCTAAGTCAAACGACACCGCTGGTTCTGCTCACACTGCCCTATCCTGTGCTCTGACCTCTTTCTCCCCTCTCTCTCCAGATGAAATCTCGCGTCTTGTGACGGCCGGCCGCCCAACAACCTGCCCGCTTGACCCTATCCCCTCCTCTCTTCTCCAGACCATTTCCGGAGACCTTCTCCCTTACCTCACCTCGCTCATCAACTCATCCCTGACCGTTGGCTACGTCCCTTCCGTCTTCAAGAGAGCGAGAGTTGCACCCCTTCTGAAAAAACCTACACTCGATCCCTCCGATGTCAACAATTACAGACCAGTATCCCTTCTTTCTTTTCTCTCCAAAACTCTTGAACGTGCCGTCCTTGGCCAGCTCTCCCGCTATCTCTCTCTGAATGACCTTCTTGATCCAAATCAGTCAGGTTTCAAGACTAGTCATTCAACTGAGACTGCTCTCCTCTGTATCACGGAGGCGCTCCGCACTGCTAAAGCTAACTCTCTCTCCTCTGCTCTCATCCTTCTAGATCTATCGGCTGCCTTCGATACTGTGAACCATCAGATCCTCCTCTCCACCCTCTCCGAGTTGGGCATCTCCGGCGCGGCCCACGCTTGGATTGCGTCCTACCTGACAGGTCGCTCCTACCAGGTGGCGTGGCGAGAATCTGTCTCCTCACCACGCGCTCTCACCACTGGTGTCCCCCAGGGCTCTGTTCTTGGCCCTCTCCTATTCTCGCTATACACCAAGTCACTTGGCTCTGTCATAACCTCACATGGTCTCTCTTATCATTGCTATGCAGACGACACACAATTAATCTTCTCCTTTCCCCCTTCTGATGACCAGGTGGCGAATCGCATCTCTGCATGTCTGGCAGACATATCAGTGTGGATGACGGATCACCACCTCAAGCTGAACCTCGGCAAGATGGAGCTGCTCTTCCTCCCGGGGAAGGACTGCCCGTTCCATGATCTCGCCATCACGGTTGACAACTCCATTGTGTCCTCCTCCCAGAGCGCCAAGAACCTTGGCGTGATCCTGGACAACACCCTGTCGTTCTCAACTAACATCAAGGCGGTGGCCCGTTCCTGTAGGTTCATGCTCTACAACATCCGCAGAGTACGACCCTGCCTCACACAGGAAGCGGCGCAGGTCCTAATCCAGGCACTTGTCATCTCCCGTCTGGATTACTGCAACTCGCTGTTGGCTGGGCTCCCTGCCTGTGCCATTAAACCCCTTCAACTCATCCAGAACGCCGCAGCCCGTCTGGTGTTCAACCTTCCCAAGTTCTCTCACGTCACCCCGCTCCTCCGTTCTCTCCACTGGCTTCCAGTTGAAGCTCGCATCCGCTACAAGACCATGGTGCTTGCCTACGGAGCTGTGAGGGGAACGGCACCTCAGTACCTCCAGGCTCTGATCAGGCCCTACACCCAAACAAGGGCACTGCGTTCATCCACCTCTGGCCTGCTCGCCTCCCTACCACTGAGGAAGTACAGCTCCCGCTCAGCCCAGTCAAAACTGTTCGCTGCCCTGGCCCCCCCAATGGTGGAACAAACTCCCTCACGACGCCAGGACAGCGGAGTCAATCACCACCTTCCGGAGACACCTGAAACCCCACCTCTTTAAGGAATACCTAGGATAGGTTAAGTAATCCCTCTCACCCCACCCCCCCCCTAAGTTTTAGATGCACTATTGTTAAGTGACTGTCCCACTGGATGTCATAAGGTGAATGCACCAATTTGTAAGTCGCTCTGGATAAGAGCGTCTGCTAAATGACTTAAATGTAAATGTAAATGTTTATTGTTTACTCCATGTGTAACTCTGTGTTGTTGTCTGTTCACACTGCTATGCTTTATCTTGGCCAGAGCGCAGTTGCAAATGAGAACTTGTTCTCAACTAGCCTACCTGGTTAAACAAAGGTGAAATAAAAATAAAAAATAAATAAAAAGGCTATAAAACTATGAAAACACACCCTTCTCCCTCCACTATATAAAGCTTTGAGGGAAATGTAACCTCCTGTTCCGAGGATGTGAGGACGACGGTCCATATGTTAACAGGACTAACATGTCTGCTGTTCCGGGTACATTAGGATGACGATCCGATGTCAGAATTGGTGCGACTGGCTTCCGGGTTGGATGCGCGCTGTATTAAGAAGCAGTGTCGCTTGGACGCATGGCTTTCGACCTTCGTCTCTCCCGAGCCCGAACAGGAGTTGTAGCGATGAGACAAAGATAGTAATTACTAAAAATTGGATACTACAAAATTGGGGAGAAAAGGGGGTAAAATCTCAAAAATAAAAATAATGGTTCAGATAATAACTACAGAACGAAGCCAACCTCAGTGTGAGCTTTGGTTGCGAATGGTATGAACTTTGAACTCTTATTCACTACAGAAGTGATACCTCCTAGCCGTGGAGTTAGCAACAACAACTAAAAAAGTGGGCTAGGAAAGGACAGATAGAGTATCCCGTCTACCACCCAATGACGACACTACAACGTTTACCGTTCACCACCAGAAACACTCTTCAAAGGACAAAGTTCTCTGTTGGGCAACATCCATCTTCCACCAACCTATCGAAGCGCAGCTTAGAGCGCAGCTGAGAGTAAATATTTATTGCATTTTCCTTTTCCAAATAGTCGGTAATTTAGAATGCATAAGATACTGTATTTACGATAGAGTTCCTGCCTACGGCCCGATAGACACATCGCTTCTCCCTTTGTCTTCCCGCTCTTTCACTCAAACCCAACCCCCTTTTCTTTGTTTAACCAGCTGTCATATCTGTTCCGTCCGCTAGGGACGTTTTCCTTTATGACATCATTTGTAATCAGGGTATGATTCATTCTGTGTATATGTATTTCTGTGTGATTAGTTTGGTATTTAGTAAATAAATAATTAAACCCAATTTTGTATTGCTGATTCAACTTGTTAGTCAGTGTTCGTGAAGAAGAATTTATAACTTTCAGATGAGACTGAAATAAGGTGACGATTAATATTGACTGCTAATGGTGTAAAATATGACTAGGTCTTTAAGAGTTTATTTGGAAGATAACTGCTCTATAAATATTATTTCATGGTGCCCCAAATTTCTAGTTCATTACATTTACATGATTCGCTCAATCAGGTAATATTAATTACGGAGAAAAGATTTTATAGAATAGCATGTCATATCACTTAAGAAGGAGAGTGATGGAGTGCTGAATCAGATGACCTGGCCTCCACAATTACCCGACCTCAACCCAATTGAAATTGTTTGGGATGAGTTGGACCGCAGAGGGAAGGATAAGCAGCCAATAAGTGCTCAGCATGTGGAATGGTTAGACCAGATGCTGCTGGAAGTGGTCTCGGAGGGCCAGTAGTAGGTACTCTTACCTCTGGTCTAAAGAAACATATCCCAATGCCCTCCAGCAGTGATTGGGGACATTACCCTGTGTAGGGCGATGTCTTTCGGACGGGACGTTAAACAGGTGACCTCACTGTCTGTGGTCACAAAACTTCCCATGGCACTTATTGTAAAAGTAGGTGTGTTATCCCCGGTGTCCTGGCTAAATTCTCAATCTGGCCCTCATACAATCATGGCAACCTTATCATCCCCAGCTTCCAATTGACTCATTCATACCCCTCATACCCCTCTACCCAGAAGGTTGTTGCTGTAAATGAGAATGCTCTCTGTCAAATGACCTGGTAAAATAAGGGTAAAAAGGTTACCAGGTGTATTCTACATTCAGTCTGTAACCATGTGTATGTACTGTATGCGTTACCAGGTGTATTTACATGCTATCTCTCGAGTGGCACAGTGGTCTGAGTGCAGCTGTGCGACTAGAGATTCAGGGTTCGAGTACAGGCTCTGTCGCAGTCGGTCGTGCCTGGGAGACCCATGGGACGACGCACAATTGGTCCAGTGTAGTCTGGGTTAGGGAAGGTTTTGGCCGGAAGAGATGTCCTTGTCCCATCACTCACTAGCGACTCCTGTGGGTGGCAGGGCGCAGTGCATGCTGACACGGTCGCCAGGTGTACGGTGTTTCCTCTGACACATTGGTGTGGTTGGCTACCGGGTTAATTGGGCATTGTGTCAAGAAGCAGAGCGGCTTGGTTGGGTTGTAATTTCAGAGGAAACACGGCTCTCAAACGTTGTCTCTCCCGAGTCCGTACGGGACAGGTAAACAAGTAAATCTACTGTATGTGTTACCAGGTGTATTCAAATCCAAATTGTATTAGTCACATGTGCCGTATATGACAGGTAAACGCTTACAGTGAAATTATTACCTACGAGCCCCTAACCAACAATGCAGTTAAAAAAATAAGAATAAGAATAAGAAATCAAGTAATTAAAGAGCAGCAGTAAAATAACAATGTATAGGGGGGTACCGGTACATTGTCAATGTGCGGGGGCACCAGTTAGTTGAGGTAATATGTACATATGGGTGGAGTTATTAAAGTGACTATGCATAGATGATAACAACAGAGAGTAGCAGCAGTGTAAAAGAGGGGAGGCAATGCAAATAGTCTGGGTAGCCATTTGATTAGATGTTCAGGAGCCTTATTGCTCTGGGGTAGAAGCTTTTTTGAAGGCTTGTCGCTCCGGTACCGCTTGCCATGCAGTAGCAGAGAGAACAGTCTATGACTAGGGTGGCTGGAGTCTTTTACAATTTTTAGGGCCTTCCTCTGACCCCGCCTGGTGTAGAGGTCCTGGATGAGAGGAAGCTTGGCCTCAGTGATGTACTGGGCCGTACACACTACCCTCTGTTGTGCCGTGTGGTCGGAGGCCGAGCAGTTGCCATACCAGACAGTGATGCAACCAGTCAGGATGCTCTCGATGGTGCAGCTGTAGAACCTTTTGCGGATCTGAGGACCCATGCTAAATCTTTTCAGTCTCCTGAGGGTCAATAGGTTTTTTTGTGCCCTCTTCAAGACTGTCTTGGTGTGATTGGACCATGTTTTAAAAAATATATTTATTTTTAAAAAATAAGTTTTTATGTCTGCCGCTAACTGTCGGCCGCTAACTCAGGCTCTGTGTGTAGTTAACCGACCCTCTCTGCCCATTAATCCCCATTTTACCTGTTGTTGTTTTAGCTAATTAGCTGTTGTTGTCTCACCCGTTGCTGTCTTAGCTAGCTCTCCAAATCAACACCTATGGTTACTTTATGCCTCGCTGTATGTCTCTCTCATGTGTCAATATGCCTTGTATACTGTTGTTCAGGTTAGTTATCATTGTTTTAGTTTACAATGGAGCCCATTTACATTACATTTACATTACATTTAAGTCATTTAGCAGACATCCAGTGGAACAGTCACTTTACAATAGTGCATCTAAATCTTAAAGGGGGGGAGGGGTGAGAAGGATTACTTATCCTATCCTAGGTACTCCTTAAAGAGGTGGGGTTTCAGGTGTCTCCGGAAGGTGGTGATTGACTCCGCTGTCCTGGCGTCGTGAGGGAGTTTGTTCCACCATTGGGGGGCCAGAGCAGCGAACAGTTTTGACTGGGCTGAGCGGGAGCTGTACTTCCTCAGTGGTAGGGAGGCGAGCAGGCCAGAGGTAGATGAACGCAGTGCCCTTGTTTGGGTGTAGGGCCTGATCAGAGCCTGGAGGTACTGAGGTGCCGTTCCCCTCACAGCTCCGTAGGCAAGCACCATGGTCTTGTAGCGGATGCGAGCTTCAACTGGAAGCCAGTGGAGAGAACGGAGGAGGTGACGTGAGAGAACTTGGGAAGGTTGAACACCAGACAGGCTGCGGCGTTCTGGATGAGTTGAAGGGGTTTAATGGCACAGGCAGGGAGCCCAGCCAACAGCGAGTTGCAGTAATCCAGACGGGAGATGACAAGTGCCTGGATTAGGACCTGCGCCGCTTCCTGTGTGAGGCAGGGTCGTACTCTGCGGATGTTGTAGAGCATGAACCTACAGGAACGGGCCACCGCCTTGATGTTGGTTGAGAACAACAGGGTGTTGTCCAGGATCACGCCAAGGTTCTTAGCGCTCTGGGAGGAGGACACAATGGAGTTGTCAACCGTGATGGCGAGATCATGGAACGGGCAGTCCTTCCCCGGGAGGAAGAGCAGCTCCGTCTTGCCGAGGTTCAGCTTGAGGTGGTGATCCGTCATCCACACTGATATGTCTGCCAGACATGCAGAGATGCGATTCGCCACCTGGTCATCAGAAGGGGGAAAGGAGAAGATTAATTGTGTGTCGTCTGCATAGCAATGATAGGAGAGACCATGTGAGGTTATGACAGAGCCAAGTGACTTGGTGTATAGCGAGAATAGGAGAGGGCCTAGAACAGAGCCCTGGGGGACACCAGTGGTGAGAGCGCGTGGTGAGGAGACAGATTCTCGCCACACCACCTGGTAGGAGCGACCTGTCAGGTAGGACGCAATCCAAGCGTGGGCCGCGCCGGAGATGCCCAACTCGGAGAGGGTGGAGAGGAGGATCTGATGGTTCACAGTATCGAAGGCAGCCGATAGATCTAGAAGGATGAGAGCAGAGGAGAGAGAGTTAGCTTTAGCAGTGCGGAGCGCCTCCGTGATACAGAGGAGAGCAGTCTCAGTTGAATGACTAGTCTTGAAACCTGACTGATTTGGATCAAGAAGGTCATTCAGAGAGAGATAGCGGGAGAGCTGGCCAAGGACGGCACGTTCAAGAGTTTTGGAGAGAAAAGAAAGAAGGGATACTGGTCTGTAATTGTTGACATCGGAGGGATCGAGTGTAGGTTTTTTCAGATGGGGTGCAACTCTCGCTCTCTTGAAGACGGAAGGGACGTAGCCAGCGGTCAGGGATGAGTTGATGAGCGAGGTGAGGTAAGGGAGAAGGTCTCCGGAAATGGTCTGGAGAAGAGAGGAGGGGATAGGGTCAAGCGGGCAGGTTGTTGGGCGCCGGCCGTCACAAGACGCGAGATTTCATCTGGAGAGAGAGGGGAGAAAGAGGTCAGAGCACAGGGTAGGGCAGTGTGAGCAGAACCAGCGGTGTCGTTTGACTTAGCAAACGAGGATCGGATGTCGTCGACCTTCTTTTCAAAATGGTTGACGAAGTCATCTGCAGAGAGGGAGGAGGGGGGAAGGGGAGGAGGATTCAGGAGGGAGGAGAAGGTGGCAAAGAGCTTCCTATGGTTAGAGGCAGATGCTTGGAATTTAAAGTGGTAGAAAGTGGCTTTAGCAGCAGAGACAGAGGAGGAAAATGTAGAGAGGAGGGAGTGAAAGGATGCCAGGTCCGCAGGGAGGCGAGTTTTCCTCCATTTCCGCTCGGCTGCCCAGAGCCCTGTTCTGTGAGCTCGCAATGAGTCATCGAGCCACGGAGCGGGAGGGGAGGACCGAGCCGGCCTGGAGGATAGGGGACATAGAGAGTCAAAGGATGCAGTGAGGGAGGAGAGGAGGGTTGAGGAGGCAGAATCAGGAGATAGGTTGGAGAAGGTTTGAGCAGAGGGAAGAGATGATAGGATGGAAGAGGAGAGAGTAGCGGGGGAGAGAGAGCGAAGGTTGGGACGACGCGATACCATCCGAGTAGGGGCAGTGTGGGAGGTGTTGGATGAGAGCGAGAGGGAAAAGGATACAAGGTAGTGGTCGGAGACTTGGAGGGGAGTTGCAATGAGGTTAGTGGAAGAACAGCATCTAGTAAAGATGAGGTCGAGCGTATTGCCTGCCTTGTGAGTAGGGGGGGAAGGTGAGAGGGTGAGGTCAAAAGAGGAGAGGAGTGGAAAGAAGGAGGCAGAGAGGAATGAGTCAAAGGTAGACGTGGGGAGGTTAAAGTCACCCAGAACTGTGAGAGGTGAGCCGTCCTCAGGAAAGGAGCTTATCAAGGCATCAAGCTCATTGATGAACTCTCCGAGGGAACCTGGAGGGCGATAAATGATAAGGATGTTAAGCTTGAAAGGGCTGGTAACTGTGACAGCAATTACCAGCCCTTTCAAGCTAGTTCCACTCTTCATACCTCCGATACCTCCTTTGTCCCACCTCCCACACATGCGGTGACCTCACCCATTATAACCAGCTTATCCAGAGATACAATCTCTCTTATCATCACTCAGTGCCTGGGCTTACCTCCGCTGTACCCGCACCCCACCATACCCGTGTCTGCACATTATTCCCTGAATCTATTCTACCATGCCCAGAAATTCTCCCCAACGCTCTAGGCGACCAGTTTTGATAGCCTTTAGCCGTACCCTCATCCTACTCCTCCTCTGTTCCTCGGGTGATGTGGAGGTAAACCCAGGCCCTGCATGTCCCCAGGCACCCTCATTTGTTGACAAAAAAAACCTTGGTTTCATGTATGTCAACATCAGAAGCCTCCTGCCTAAGTTTGTTTTACTCACTGCTTTAGCACACTCCGCCAACCCTGATGTCCTTGCCGTGTCTGAATCCTGGCTTAGGAAGGCCAACAACAATTCTGAGATTTCCATACCCAGCTACAACATTTTCCATCAAGATAGAACAGCCAAAGGAGGAGGAGTTGCAATCTACTGCAGAGATAGCCTGCAAAGTTCTGTCATTCTTTCCAGGTCTATACCCAAACAGTTTGAAACTCTAATTTTAAAAATGAACCCCTCTCCAGAAATAAGTCTCTCACTGTTTCCGCTTGTTATAGACCCCCCTCCGCACCCAGCTGTGCCCTGGACACCATTTGTGAATTGATCACCCCCCATCTAGCTTCAGAGTTGGTTCTGTTAGGTGACCTAAACTGGGATATGCTTAACACTCCGGCAGTCCTACAATCTAAGCTAGATGCCCTCAATCTCACACAAATCATCAAGGAACCCACCAGGTACAACCCTAAATCCGTAAACATGGGCAACCTCATAGATACTATCCTGACCAACTTGCTCTCCCAATACACCTCCGCTATTTTCAATCAGGATCTCAGCGATCACTGCCTCATTGGCTGTGTCAGCTATGGGCCCGAGGTCAAACAATCACCCCTCATCACTGTCAAACACTCCCTAAAACACTTCTGCGAGCAGGCCTTTCCAATCGACCTGGTCCGGGTATCCTGGAAGGAAATTGACCTCATCCCGTCAGTCGAGGATGCCTGGTCATTCTTTAAAAGTAATTTCCTCACCATCTTAGATAAGCATGCCCCGTTCAAAAAATACAGAACCAAGAAAAGATATAGCCCTTGGTTCACTCCAGACCTGACTGCCCTTGACCAGCACAAAAACATCCTGTGGTAGACTGCAATAGCATCGAATAGTCCCCAAAATATGCAACTGTTCGGTGAAGTCATGAACCAATACACGCAGTCAGTCAGGAAAGCAAACACTAGCTTTTTCAAGCAGAAATTTGCATCCTGTGGCTCTAACTCCAAAACGTTTTGGGACACTGTAAAGTCCATGGAGAACAAGAGCAGCTCCTCCCAGCTGCCAACTGCACTGAGGCTAGGTAACACTGTCACCACTGATAAATCCATGATAATCGAACATTTCAATAAGCATTTCTCAATGGCTGGCCATGCCTTCCTCCTGGCTACTCCAACCCCGGCCAACAGCTCCGTCTCCCCTGCAGCTACTCGCTCTAGCCTCCCCAGCTTCTCCTTCACCCAAAACCAGACAGCAGATGTTCTGAAAGAGCTGCAAAACCGAGCAACAGTACAAATCAGCTGGGCTAGACAATCTGGACCCTCTTTTTCTAAAACTATCCACTGCCATTGTTGCAATCCCTAAAGATTGGAAAGCTGCTGTGGTCATCCCACTCTTCAAAGGGGGTGACACCCTAGACCCAAACTGTTACAGACCTATATCCATCCTGCCCTGCCTATCTAAAGTATTCGAAAGCCAAGTTAATAAACTGATCACTGACCATTTCGAATCCCACCGTACCTTCTCCGCTGTGCAATCCGGCTTCCGAGCCGGTCACGGGTGCACCTCGGCAACGCTCAAGGTACTAAATGATATCATAACCAACATCGATAAAAGACAGTACCATGCAGCCATCTTCATCGACCTGGCCAAGGCTTTCGACTCTGTCAATCACCATATTCTTATCACCAAACTCAATAGCCTTGGTTTTTTTAATGACTGCCTCGCCTGGTTCACCAACTACTTTGCAGACAGAGTTCAATGTGCCACATCGGAGGGTGTATTGTCCGGACCTCTGGCAGTTTCTATGGGGGTACCAACTATTTTCTCTGTATATATCAATGATGTCGCTCTTGCTGCGGGCGATTCCCTGATCCACCTCTATGCAGACGACACCATTCTGTATACTTCTGGCCCTTCCTTGGACACTGTGCTAAGTAACCTCCAAATGAGCTTCAATGCCATACAACACTCCTTCCGTGGCCTCCAACTGCTCTTAAACGCTAGTAAAACTAAATGCATGCTTTTCAACCGTTCGCTGCCCGCACCCGCCCGCCCGACTAGCATCACCACCCTGGACGGTTCCGACCTAGAATATGTGGACAACTATAAATACCTAGGTGTCTGGCTAGACTGTAAACTCTCCTTCCAGACTCATATTAAACATCCCCAATCCAAAATCAAATCTAGAATCGGCTTTCTATTTTGCAACAAAGACTCTGTCACTTACGCCGTCAAACTTACCCTAGTAAAACTGACTATCCTACCGATCCACGACTTCGGCGATGTCATCTACAAAATAGCTTCCAACACTCTACTCAGCAAACTGGATGCAGTCTATCACAGTGCCATCCGTTTTGCTACCAAATCCCCTTATACCACCCACCACTGCGACCTGCATGCTCTAGTCGGCTGGCCCTCGCTACATATTCGTCGCCAGACACACTGGCTCCAGGTCATCTATAAGTCTATGCAAAAAACTATGCCTTATCTCAGTTCACTGGTCACGATAACAACACCCATCCGTAGCACACCTTCCAGCAGGTATATCTCACTGATCATCCCCAAAGCCAACACCCCATTTGGCCGCCTTTCCTTCCAGTTCTCTGCTGCCATTGACTGGAACAAATTGCATAAATTGCTGAAGTTGGAGACTTTTGTCCCCCTCACCAACTTTAAACTTTAAACATCAACTATCTGAGCAGCTAACCGATCGCTGCAGCTGTACATAGTCCATCTGTAAATAGCCCACCCAATTTACCTACCTCATCCCTATACTGTTTTTGTTTTATTTACTTTTCTGCTCTTTTGCACACCAGTATCTCTACCTGCACTTCATCATCTGCTCATTTATCACTCCAGTGTTAATCTGCTAAATTGTAATTATTCGCTCCTATGGCCTATTTATTGCCTACCTCCTCATGCCTTTTGCACACACTGTATATAGACTTTCTTTTTTCTACTGTGTCAGTGACTTGATTATTGCGTTATTGGCTTGTTTATTGTTTACTCCATGTGTAACTCTGTGTTGTTGTCTGTGTCACACTGCTTTGCTTTATCTTGGCCAGGTCACACAACTTTTTATCAACTAGCCTACCTGGTTAAATAAAGGTTAAATTTTAAAAAATGTATTTTTTTAAAGAATGTTAGTTTGTTGGTGATGTGGACACCAAGGAACTTGAAGCTCTCAACCTGCTCCACTACAGCCCAGTCGATGAGAATGGGGGTGTGCTCAATTCTCTTTTTCCTGTAGTCCACAATCATCTCCTTCGTCTTGATCACGTTGAGGGAGAGGTTATTGTCCTGGCACCACACAGCCAGGTCTCTGACCTCCCTATAGACTGGCTCGTCGTTGTCGGTGATCAGGCCTACCACGGTTGTCTCATCATTAAACTTAATGATGTTGTTGGAGTCATGCTTGGCTGTGCAATCATGAGTAAACAGGGAGTACAGGAAGGGACACAGCATGCACCCCTGAAGGGCCCCTATGTTGAGGATCAGCGTGGCGGATGTGTTGTTACCTACCCTTACCACCTAGGGGAGGCCCATCAGGGAGTCCAGGATCCCAGTTGCAGAGGGAGGTGTTTAGTTCCAAGGTCCTTAGCTTATTGATGAGCATTGAGGGCACTATGGTGTTGAACGCTGAGCTGTAGTCAATGAATAGCCTTCTCACATAGGTGTTCCTTTTGTCCAGGTGGGAAAGGGCAGTGTTGAGTGCAATAGAGATTGCATTATCTGTGGATCTGTTTGGGCGGTATGCAAATTGGAGTGGGTCTAGGGTTTCTGGGATAATAGTGTTGATGTGATCTGTGACCAACCTTTCAAAGCACTTCATGGCTACAGACGTGAGTGCTATGGGTCGGTAGTCATTTAGGCAGGTTACCTTAGTGTTTTGGGCACAGGGACTATGGTGGTCGGCAGGGTAGACTAGTGGTTAGAGCGTTGGACTAGTAACCAAAAGGTTGCAAGTCCAAATCCCGAGCTGACAAGGTAGAAATCTTTCTGCCCCTGAACAGGCAATTAACCCACTGTTCCTAGGCAGTCATTGATAATAAGAATTTATTCTTAACTGACTTGCCTAGTTAAATAGAGGTCAAATAAAAAAATAAAACATGTTGGTATTACAGACTCGGACAGGGATAGGTTGAAAATATTAGCAAAGATTCTTGCCAGTTAGTCAGCTCATGCTCGGAGTTCACGTTCTGGTATTCCGTCTGGCCTTGTGAATGTTGATCTGTTTAAAGGTCTTACATCGGCTGCAGAGAGCACGATCACACAGTCTTCCGGAACAGCTGGTGCTCTCATGCATGTTTCAGTGTTATATGCCTCGAAGCTGTCATGTATTGTCATGTTATGTCTTGTTCCTGTTCTTTCTCTTCTCTTCGTTTCCCCCTGCTGGTCGTATTAGGTTACCTTCTCTCCCTCTATCTCTCTCTCTCTCTATGGTCCCTTTCCTTCTCCCAGCTGTCCCTCATTCTCCTCTAACGACCTCGTTTACTCTCTCACACCTGTTTCCTCTTTTCCCTCTAATTAGGTCTCTATTTCTCTCTCTGTTTCTGCTTCTGTCTTTGTCGGATTCTCGTTTGCTTCGCCCTTGTTCTGTCCTGTCGTAATCTGCCTCTTCATTAGATGCTGCGTTTGATCAGGTGCCTCTGTCCTCTACGGCCCGCGCCTACCCGGAGGGACCTGCAGTCAGTTGCCGCTAGCCCTGCTATTCTCCTCTACTGCTAGAAGGGGACTAGTCAACCGATACATCTGAAGAGGATTTATGTTTCCCCTGTGTTTGAACATTAAAAGACACTGTTTCTGTTAAACCGCTTTTGGGTCCTCACTCACCTGCATAACAGAAGAATCCGACCAAGAATGGACCCAGCGACTTCGGATCCTCTCCACTCAGCCGTCGAGATCCAGGGAGCGATGCTAGGCAGACACGACCAGGAATTGTCTGTTGCTCGACATGCCGTTGAGACCCTGGCTGCCCAAGTCTCCGACCTCTCGAAACATATTCACCATCTCCGCCTCGATCCACCGGCTACTTCCAGGGCTTCCGAGTCTCCGGAGCCCAGAATTAATAACCCGCCGTGTTACTCTGGGGAGCCCACTGAATGCCGCTCGTTTCTCACCCAGTGTGATATTGTGTTTTCTCTCCAGCCCAACACGTACTCCAGGGGCACAGCTTGTATCGCCTACGTCATATCTCTCCTTACTGGACGGGCTCGTGAGTGGGGCACGGCAATCTGGGAGGCGAGGGCTGAGTGTACTAACCAGTATCAGAACTTTAAGGAGGAGATGATACGGGTTTTTGATCTTTCTGTTTTTGGGGAAGAAGCTTCCAGGGCCCTGTCTTCCCTATGTCAAGGTAATCGATCCATAACTGATTACTCTATAGAGTTTCGCACTCTTGCTGCCTCCAGTAACTGGAAAGAGCCGGCTTTGCTCGCTCCTTTTCTGGAGGGTCTCCGCGCGGAGGTAAAGGATGAGATTCTCTCCCGGGAGGTTCCTTCCAGCGTGGGTTGATCTTCGTCACCGAGCTCGTTGAAGGGAGCTCGCGTTATCCGTTGCCCCTCTCTCCGCATCACTACCATCTTCCTCCACTGGCTCAGGTGCTGAGCCTATGCAGCTGGGGGGTATTCGCATCTCGACTAAGGAGAGGAAACGGAGAATCACCAACCGCCTCTGTCTCTATTGCGGTTCCGCTGGTCATTTTGTCATTTCATGTCCAGTAAAAGGCCAGTGCTCATCAGTAAGCGGAGGGCTACTGGTGAGCGCAACTACTCAGGTCTCTCCTTCTAGATCCTGTACTACCTTGTCGGTCCCTCTACGCTGGACCGGTTCGGCAGCTTCCTGCAGTGCCTTGATAGACTCTGGGGCGGAGGGCTGTTTTATGGACGAAGCCTGGGCTCGGGAACATGACATTCCTCTCAGACAGTTAGGGGAGCCCACGGCCTTGTTCGCCTTGGATGATAGTCCTCTCCCCAGGATTCAGCGTGAAACGCTACCTTTAACCCTCACTGTCTCTGGTAATCATAGCGAAACCATTTCTTTTTACATTTTTCGTTCACCTTTTACACCTGTTGTTTTGGGCCATCCCTGGCCAGTGTGTCATAATCCTTCTATTAATTGGTCTAGTAATTCTATCCTCTCCTGGAACGTCTCTTGTCATGTGAAGTGTTTAATGTCTGCTATCCCTCCTGTTTCCTCTGTCCCTTCTTCACAGGAGGAACCTGGTGATTTGACAGGGGTGCCGGAGGGATATCACGATCTGCGCACGGTGTTCAGTCGGTCCAGGGCCACCTCCCTTCCTCCGCACCGGTCGTATGATTGTAGTATTGATCTCCTTCCGGGTACCACTCCCCCCCCGGGGTAGACTATACTCTCTGTCGGCTCCCGAACGTAAGGCTCTCGAAGATTATTTGTCTGTAGCTCTCGACGCCGGTACCGTAGTCCCTTCCTCCTCTCCCGCCAGAGCGGGGGTTTTCTTTGTTAAGAAAAAGGACGGGACCCTGCGCCCCTGCGTGGATTATCGAGGGCTGAATGACATAACGGTTAAGAATCGTTATCCGCTTCCCCTTATGTCTTCAGCCTTCGAGATCCTGCAGGGAGCCAGGTTTTTCACTAAGTTGGACCTTCGTAACGCTTACCATCTCGTGCGCATCAGGGAGGGGGACGAGTGGAAAACGGCGTTTAACACTCCGTTAGGGCACTTTGAATACCGGGTTCTGCCGTTCGGCCTCGCTAACGCTCCAGCTGTCTTTCAGGCATTAGTGAATGATGTACTGAGAGACATGCTGAACATCTTTGTTTTCGTTTACCTTGATGATATCCTGATTTTTTCACCGTCACTCCAGATTCATGTTCAACACGTTCGACGTGTCCTCCAGCGCCTTTTAGAGAATTGTCTTTATGTGAAGGCTGAGAAGTGCGCCTTTCATGTCTCCTCCGTCACATTTCTCGGTTCTGTTATTTCCGCTGAAGGCACTAAGATGGATCCCGCTAAGGTCCAAGCTGTCAGCGATTGGCCCGTCCCTAAGTCATGTGTCGAGCTGCAGCGCTTTCTCGGCTTCGCAAATTTCTATCGTCGTTTCATCCGTAATTTCGTCAGGTGGCAGCTCCTCTCACAGCCCTTACTTCTGTCAAGTCGTGCTTTAAGTGGTCCGTTTCCGCCCAGGGAGCTTTTGATCTCCTCAAGAAGCGTTTTACTTCCGCACCTATCCTTGTTACACCTGACGTTTCTAGACAGTTCATTGTCGAGGTTGACGCGTCAGAGGTGGGCGTGGGAGCCATCCTTTCCCAGCGCTCCCATTCTGACGACAAGGTCCACCCTTGCGCGTATTTTTCTCATCGCCTGTCGCCGTCAGAACGTAACTATGATGTGGGTAACCGCGAACTGCTCGCCATCCGCTTAGCCCTAGGCGAATGGCTACAGTGGTTGGAGGGGGCGACCGTTCCTTTTGTCGTTTGGACTGACCATAGGAACCTTGAGTACATCCGTTCTGCCAAATGACTTAATGCGCGTCAGGCTCGTTGGGCGTTGTTTTTCGCTCGTTTCGAGTTTGTTATTTCTTATCGTCCGTGCTCTAAGAACACCAAGCCTGATGCTTTATCCCGTCTCTTCAGTTCTTCAGTAGCCTCCACCGACCCCGAGGGGATTTTCCCTGAGGGGCGTGTTGTCGGGTTGACTGTCTGGGGAATTGAGAGGCAGGTAAAGCAAGCACTCACTCACACTCCATCGCCGCGCGCTTGTCCTAGGAACCTTCTTTTCGTTCCCGTTCCTACTCGTCTGGCCATTCTTCAGTGGGCTCACTCTGCCAAGTTAGCCGGCCACCCCGGCGTTCGGGGTACGCTTGCTTCTATTCGCCAGCGTTTTTGGTGGCCCACTCAGGTGCGTGACACGCGTCGTTTCGTGGCTGCTTGTTCGGACTGCGCGCAGACTAAGTCCGGTAACTCTCCTCCTGCCGGCAGTCTCAGACCGCTTTCCATTCCCTCTCGACCATGGTCTCACATCGCCTTAGACTTTATTACCGGTCTGCCTTTGTCAGTGGGGAAGACTGTTATTCTAACGGTTGTCGATAGGTTCTCTAAGGCGGCTCATTTTATTCCCCTCGCTAAGCTTCCTTCTGCTAAAGAGACGGCACAAATCATCATTGAGAATGTTTTCAGAATTCATGGCCTTCCGTCAGACGCCGTTTCGGACAGGGGTCCGCAATTCACGTCTCAATTTTGGAGGGAGTTTTGCCGTTTGATTGGGGCTTCCGTCAATCTCTCTTCCGGTTTTCACCCCCAGTCTAACGGTCAAGCAGAACGGGCCAATCAGACTATTGGTCGCATCTTACGCAGTCTTTCTTTTCGTAACCCTGCGTCTTGGGCAGAACAGCTCCCCTGGGCAGAATACGCTCACAACTCGCTTCCTTCGTCTGCGACCGGGCTATCTCCTTTTCAGAGTAGCCTCGGGTACCAGCCTCCTCTGTTCTCGTCCCAGCTCGCCGAGTCCAGCGTTCCCTCCGCTCAGGCTTTTGTCCAACGTTGTGAGCGCACCTGGAAGAGGGTCAGGTCTGCACTTTGCCGTTATAGGGCGCAGACTGTGAGAGCAGCTAATAAGCGTAGGACTAAGAGTCCTAGATATTGTCGCGGTCATGACAGCTTCTCGCAAGTTGACCCCGCGGTTCATTGGTCCGTTCCGTATTTCTCAGGTCATTAATCCTGTCGCAGTGCGACTTCTTCTTCCGCAACATCTTCGTCGCGTCCACCCAGTCTTCCATGTCTCCTGTGTCAAGCCCTTTCTTCGCGCCCCCGTTCGTCTCCCCCCCCCCGTCCTTGTCGAGGGCGCACCTATCTACAGGGTCCGGAAGATTTTGGACATGCGTCCTCGGGGCCGTGGTCATCAGTACCTAGTGGATTGGGAGGGGTACGGTCCTGAGGAAAGGAGTTGGGTTCCATCTCGGGACGTGCTGGACCGTTCGCTGATCGATGATTTCCTCCGTTGCCGCCAGGTTTCCTCCTCGAGTGCGCCAGGAGGCGCTCGGTGAGTGGGGGGGTACTGTCATGTATTGTCATGTTATGTCTTGTTCCTGTTCTTTCTCTTCTCTTCATTTCCCCCTGCTGGTCGTATTAGGTTACCTTCTCTCCCTCTATCTCTCTCTCTCTCTATGGTCCCTTTCCTTCTCCCAGCTGCCCCTCATTCTCCTCTAACGACCTCGTTTACTCTCTCACACCTGTTCCCTCTTTTCCCTCTGATTAGGTCTCTATTTCTCTCTCTGTTTCTGCTTCTGGCTTTGTCGGATTCTCGTTTGCTTCGCCCTTTTTCTGTCCTGTCGTAATCTGCCTCTTCATTAGATGCTGCGTTTGATCAGGTGCCTCTGTCCTCTACGGCCCGCGCCTACCCGGAGGGACCTGCAGTCAGTTGCCGCTAGCCCTGCTATTCTCCTCTACTGCTAGAAGGGGACTAGTCAACCGATACATCTGAAGAGGATTTATGTTTCCCCTGTGTTTGAACATTAAAAGACTCTGTTTCTGTTAAACCGCTTTTGGGTCCTCACTCACCTGCATAACAGAAGCGAGCATAGAACTAGTTTAGCTTAACTGGTAGGCTTGTGTGACTGGGCAGCTCTCGCCTCTGCTTCCCTTTGTAATCTGCAATGGTTTGATCTGTCTGTAACCAGGTGTATCTACTGTATGTGTTACCAGGTGTATTCTACTTTCTGTCTGTAACCAGGTGTATCTGTGTGTTACCAGGTGTACTCTGTCTGTAACCAGGTATCTATGTTTTAACAGGTGCATTCTACTGTCTGTAACCAGGTGTTTGTCTCTCCAGGTGTACTCTACGGTGTACTCTATCATCACGGTGTTCGGCCTGGCCGGTAATGGTTTCGCCTTGTTGGTTCTGGTTAAAACGTTCCGTCAGCGTTCTGCGTTCCACATCTACATGTTGAACCTGGCCGTGTCCGACCTGCTGTGTGTCTCCACGCTACCGCTACGGGTCCTCTACTACGTTAATAAGGTAGGACTATTTCTACTTCTTGTTTTTTGGGGGGTTGTGCTCTGTAACATCGTTTTGGACGAACTCAATCAAAGGTGAGTTGTCGACAAGCGCATTTCACTTGACTTTTACAGATAATTTACTTCGGGAGAAATTGCCTTTTAAAAGGCACATTGCCGACAAAGCACCTTTGAATGAATCCAGGTCTTTGAGATGCTATTAAAATATAGATTATTGTTGTTTTTGACCATCTCCCTCAGGGTCAGTGGAACCTGGGAGACTTCCTGTGCAGGGTTTCGTCCTATGCCCTCTACGTGAACCTCTACTGCAGCGTGTTCTTCATGACCGCCATGTCCGTCACACGCTTCCTCGCCATCGTGTTTCCCGTGCAGAACCTGCGCCTGGTCTCAGAGCGTCGCGCCCGTCTGGTGTGTGTCTGTATCTGGGTGTTCATCTGCACTGTCTCCTCCCCCTTCCTCATGACTGGTCAGCACCTCGACCCAGCCACCAATAAGACCAAGTGCTTCGAGCCTCCAGAGCGCAGAACAGGGGGCGGGCTTAGCAAGCTCATCATGCTCAACTACTTCTCATTGGTCGTGGGCTTCGTGCTCCCTTTCTTGGTCATCCTGCTGTGCTATGCCGGGATTATCCGGGCTCTGCTGTCACGGCAACACACTGCGCAGCGCCAGAAGGGGGTGGGGTCTAAGGCTATCAGAATGATTGTAATAGTGATGCTAGCATTCCTGCTGTGCTTCATGCCGTACCACGTCCAACGCTCCGTCCACCTCAGCTTCCTGTCCCAGACTGCCACCTCCTGTTCGGAGCTGGTGTACATGCAGAAGAGTGTGGTGGTGACACTCTGTCTGGCTGCCTCCAACTCCTGCTTCGACCCCTTGCTCTACTTCTTCTCTGGAGAGGGCTTCAGACGACGTCTGTCAACCTTCAGGTCCACTAGAAGGACACAGAGACAACCGGCCACAGAGACAGGGGCACAGCCACCGTTAGGGAGGGGAACACGCTTTGAGTGAGTGAGTGAGTGAGTGAGTGAGTGAGTGAGTGAGTGAGTGAGTGAGTGAGTGAGTGAGTGAGAGGGGCACACGAGCCTAAGATCACGATGCACAATGTCAAGCTCTGTTTTCCATGGTTTGGGCTATGCCCCTTAGTTCTAGTAAAGGGAAATCTTAACGCTACAACATACAATGACATTCTAGACAATTCTGTAGTTCCAACTTTGTGGCAACAGTTTGGGGAAGGCCTTTTCCTGTTTCAGCATGACAATGCCCCTATGCACAATACATATGGAGTTGGTACCCCTTTGCTGCAATATTGACCTCAACTCTTCTGGGAAATCTTTCCACTAGAACATTGCTTGCTTGCTTTCATTCAGCCACAAGAGCATTAGTGAGGTTTGGCACTGATGTTGGGCTATTAGGCCTGGCTCGCTGTCGGCATTCTAATTCATCCCAAAGATGTTCGATGGGGTTGAGGTCAGGACTCTGTGCAGGCCAGTCAAGTTCTTCCACACTGATCTCGACAAACCATTTCTGTATGGGCCTAGCTTTGTGCACTGGGGCATTGTCATGCTGAAACAGGGAATGGCCTTCCCCAAACTAAGTTGGAAGCACAGAATTGTCTAGAATGTAATTGTATGCTGTAGCATTAAGATTTCCATCGCTGGAACTAAGTGGCCTAGCTCGAACCATGAAAAACAACTAATTATTCCTCCTCCCCCAAACTTTACAGTTGGCACTATGCATTGGGGCAGGTAGCGTTGTCCTGGCACCCGCCAAACCCAGATTCGTCCGTCGGACTGCCAGGTGGTGAAGCGTGTTTTTATGCGCCTACCTAGGTCAAATTCTAGATGGCGGATTAAAACAAGGCTATACCCTCCATAAAGTGACCATTGGACTTAAAAAATGGCTGATTGACTAATAGTTTTTGTTAAATTTATAATTTCAAATCGGCCTCACGTGCACATTTCTGTCCGTTAAGAAACAACGATGTGCTACCTTTTGGTAGCATTTCGGACCATGCTAAACTATTTTTTAGGTCAGTTGCTTTTAACAACACCATGCTGCCAATCATAAGAAGTGTATGGAACAAACCAAGACTATTGTATATAGATAGCTTCCATACCACCATATAGCTGAGGTTAATCAATACATTTAAAGAGATATTTTGATTAGCTAGGTAGCTAAATAGCTAATGCTACCTAGCTAACATTAGCTTGCTTGTACAAAGTCCAGCAGCTAGCCTCTGTAGCTAGCTATCACCAGTCAGCAGAAAGCTAGCTAGCAAACAAAGATGTAAATTTAGCTAGCCGATGAATGTGCTTTTGTTTTGATTAGCGAGCTAGCTAACATAATGTTATACCAGTCAAGTGAGAGCTAACATTGGCTAGGTAGTTAACCAATAAGTAGGGAACGCTAGCTAGCAAGCTATATTTTGCCAATAAGATTTTTCACATAATGCTGAAATCATCTTGTGTAAACTAGACACTTAGATGTAACCAGAGCACAAACAAAGATGCACAAATAAATTAGCTAATGTCCTTGGCTGCTATTATAGCCAATTAACTTTAGCTAGCTAAGTAACCTTAGCCAACGTAAGACTTAACATTAGCTAACGTGTATGGCCAGTTCATGCACGACAATATATCATACTTTCTTACACAAAACATTATTATTTAGTTAATGTTAGTTACGTTAAGTCTAAAACCACCAAACTTTGGGAAACTGCCATACTTATAGCCAGCAGCATACTACCCTGCATACCACTGCTGGCTTGCTTCTGAAGCGAAGCAGGGTTGGTCCTGGTCAGTCCCTGGATGGGAGACAGATGCTGCTGGAAGTGGTGTTGGAGGGCCAGTAGCAGGCACTCTTTCCTCTGGTCTAAAAATGTCTCAATTCCCGAGGGCAGTGATTGGGGACCCTGCCCTGTGTAGGGTGCTGTCTTTCGGATGGGATGTTAAAGTCAGGAGACCCGTAACTAACATTCCTAATCTGTCCATCAAACCATCACAGTCACCTAATAATCCCCAGTTTTAAATTGGCTCATTCATCCCCCTCCTCTCCCCTGTAACTATTTCCCAGGTTGTTGCTGAGAATGTGTTCTGAGTCATCTTACCTGGTAAAATAATGGATAAATAAAAATACTCATCATGTGGTCCTTCTGTAGCTCAGTTGGTAGAGCATGGCGCTTGTAACGCCAGGGTAGTGGGTTTGATCGCCGGGACCACCCATACGTAGAATGTATGCACACATGACTGTAAGTTGCTTTGGATAAAAGCGTCTGCTAAATGGCATATATTTATTATTATTATTATGTTTATTGCACTGATCAAGCTATGATCAAATGTGTCAGACAGGACTAACATTGCAGTTAGCTATGCTACATTTCCTAAGAAGACCCAAGACCACAAACCATAGCCAAGAAAACAAATGGGTTTGTTGAGATACAGTAAGTTAGCGATGTTGAACTGCATAAAATTAAGAAACCCAAATGCCCATGGAAACCGAACCTCAGTTGTGCATGCTTACCAGACTGACAGCATTGCTGTTTCAAACATTTGTCGAATAAATGACAGCTCCGGCATAAACTCCCTCTCCTGCCGTCTTGACATTTATAATCCAAATGTGTGCTGACTGATCAATTTAGGTGTCAAATTACTTTTCAGTGTGTTCACAGAAAATCTGAAATCGCTATCCGCAAGTAAAACTTAGTCAGGGGACTGCACACACTGCACCAGGTTAAAATAACAATATCAGAATCAATGCTTGGTGACTTGCTGTCTACCAGCCTGGTCTCATAGACTAGACGTAATATAGTAAATATAGTCAGGGGGCTCCACACACTGCACCAGGTTAAAACATCAGAATCATTGCTTGGTGACTTGCTGTGTACCAGCCTGGTCTCCTCCCACTGGAACATCCAACTCCTCCACTGTGTGATGTTGACCACCGTTCTCTCTGAGAACATTCTGATGACTACCTCCAAATCAGCTCTCATCTGACGCACCAGGGCTGTCCCCTTTGTGTGGCCCAAGTCATTTCCACCGAGTTTGATGAATATGACATACAGTCACATTTTGCCTTGGCGAGAAAGAATATTTCAGAACTCTTCCATTGACAGCTCATCCATATTTCTCGCTCCTGTAGTCATCCAGCCAGATACATTGTGTAATCTCTCTTGTAGTCATCCAGCCAGATACATTGTGTAATCTCTCCTGTTATCATCCAGCCAGATACATTGTGTAATCTCTCCTGTAGTCATCTAGTCAGCCACATTGTGTAATCTCTCCTGTAGTCATCTAGTCAGCCACATTGTGTAATCACATAGTAAACATTCACTTCAGTTTGTGTTTCCTTGCTCTCGCCAATTTGCTTCGAGCAATGATCAGTAGGATTATGAGCTAGGATCTTATCAATAAATCAAATTAATAAAACCCATGACATTGTGAGGAGAGCATAAGCTGTTTTATAAAGTTGTATAATAATGTTAGATAATCACCTTCCGGTGTAAAAAACATAGAAATGAAAAATGAAAAACTAAGTTAAGTGAGAATAGTCATTGGTTTGAAGCTGAAAAATAAAGGAAATTCATGAGCACCACAATGAATACTCCGCCCATGCTCATTCAACACTTCTCAAAAAGTCTATACTCTTCAGAAAAATAATGGACTTTACTATACCCTGCTATTAAAATTATGTATATCAAATCTAATTTATTTATACAGCCCTTCTGACATCAGCTGATATCACAAAGTGCTGTACAGAAACCCAGCCTAAAACCCCAAACAGCAAGCAAATACAGGTGTAGAAGCATGGTGGCTAGGAAAAACTCCCTAGAAAGGCCAAAACCTAGCAAGAAACCTAGAGAGGAACCAAGTTATGAGGGGTGGCCAGTCCTCTTCTGGCTGTGCCGTGTGGAGATTATAACTGAACATGACCAAGATGTTCAAATGTTCATAAATGACCAGCATGGTCAAATAATAATAATCACAGTAGTTGTTGAGGGTGCAGCAAGTCAGTACCTCAGGAGTAAATGTCAGTTGGCTTTTCATAGCCAATCATTCAGAGTATCTCTACCACTCCTGCTGTCTCTAGAGAGTTGAAAACAGCAGGTCTGGGACAGGCAGCACGTCCGGTGAACAGGCCAGGGTTCCATAGCCGCAGGCAGAAAAGTTGAAACTGGAGCAGCAGCACGGCCAGGGATACTGGGGACAGCAAGGAGTCATCATGCCAGGTAGTCCTGAGGCATGGTCCTAGGGCTCAGGTCCTATGAGAGAGAAAAAGAAAGAGGGAAAGAAAGAGAGAATTGGAGAGAGCATACTTAAATTCACACAAGACATCAAATAAGACAGGAGAAGTACTCCAGATATAACAAACTGACCCTAGCCCCCTAACACATAAACTACTGCAGCATAAATACTGGAGGCTGAGAGAGGAGGGGTCAAGAGACTCTGTGTCCCCATCCAATGATACCCCCGACAGGGCCAAACAGGAAGGATGTAACCCCACCCACTTTGCCAAAGCACAGTCCCCACACCACTAGATATATATATTTGTCTGTATGTATTTTTAGACATACACGTATTGTAAATATGTGTTAATGTTGCTCCACCATCTTTGTTGCAAAAATAAATACAAGTACAAACAACTTTAAGCTACATATTATTTTGACAGAGGAAATAAACTGTCCATTGTTCAAAACCGCAATTGATAAAACAGGACCATGTTTGAAACACAAGTGGTTCGGAGTTTGTCAATATTACACAGGTAATCTAATAGTTACAGAAATCAGGAATGCAGACAGGCTCTATCTATCTGAGCTACTGTGTCCAACACACTATCACCTGCTATGTTGGGCACCTACTATCCAAAAAAGGAATGTAAAAAATGTAATGACATGTTTTGCTAAAGTAAAGGTTTAAGGAAATACAGGCAGGCACCACATTACTACAAGAGAAATCAAACCTGATGGTCTTGTAAGCATAAAAGGAAAGCTTGCTTTCATTTAATACAAAAAGCATGAAAAGAGAGCATAATGGGATAATGTCATTACTGTGCTGTGTGAAGAATCCAATACTTTTTCAGGGCACACCTCAGGGCACACCTCTGACTATGAATTGGTCTGTTTGAGAATATTTTAATCCTAAGCAACCTACCTTCACATAGTTTGACGTACAATACCAACATAGCTACTGTAGTAGATCAAAGCTGTGTGCTGGAAAAACTTGGTAGAGCATGGGTGGAGTTGGCAATGTGGTGCTCATGTGAATTTCCTATCTTCTTTGGATTCATACCAATCCCTATTCTCACTTAAAACCTATTTTTTGTTTTATATTATATATATATATAGTGTATGTACATATTATTTATATTTATATATATATATATATACGACACAGCCATATACACGGCACAGCCATATATATATGTGTATATATATGTATGTGTATATATGTATGTATATGTGTATATATATGTATATATATGTATGCATATATGTATATATAATGTGTATAATGTGTATGTATATGTATGTAAATATATATATAGTGTATGTAAATATATATATATATTTACATACACCACAGTTCAAAAGTTTACGGTCACTGAGAAATGTCCTTGTTTTTTAAAGAAAAGCTATTTTTTTGTCCACTAAAATAACTTCAAATTGATCAGAAATACAGTGTAGACATTGTTAATGTTGTAAATGACTATTGTAGCTGAAAACGGCAGATTTTTTATGGAATATCTACATAGGCGTACAGAGGCCCATGATCAGCAACCATCACTCCTGTGTTCCAATGGCACATTGTGTTAGCTAATCCAAGTTTTTCATTTTAAAAGGCTAATTGATCATTAGAAAATCATTTTGCATTTATGTTAACACAGCTGAAAACTGTTGTTCTGATTAAAGAAGCAATAAAACTGGCCTTCTTTAGACTAGTTGAGTATCTTGAGCATCAGCATTTGAGGGTTCGATTACAACTCAAAATGGCAATTTGTTCCAGTCATAGGCAGCAGAGAACTGGAAAGAAAGGCGGCCAAAGAGGTGTTGGCTTTGGGGAAGACCAGTGAAATATACCTGCTGGAGCGCTCTACGGGTGGCTGTTGCTATAGTGACCAGTGAGCTGAGATAAGGCGGAGCTTTACCTAGCAAAGACTTATAGATGACCTGGAGCCAGTGGGTTTGGTGGGTTTCTCCACGCATCGCGCGGACAGAAACAAACATCTCTCTGGTAAGAAGAGTGGCGGGGGCGTATGCCTCATGACTAACGGGACATGGTGTGATGAAGGAAACATACAGGAACTCAAATCCTTCTGTTCACCTGATTTAGAATTCCTCACAATCAAATGTAGACCGCATTATCTTCCAAGAGAATTCTCTTCGATTATAATCACAGCCGTATATATCCCCCCCCAAGCAGACACATCGATGACTCTGAACAAACTTTATTTAACTCTTTGCAAACTGGAAACCATTTATCCGGAGGCTGCATTCATTGTAGCTGGGGAATTTAACAAAGCCAATCTGAAAACAAGACTCCCTAAATTTTATCAGCATATCGATTGCGCAACCAGGGGTGGTAAAACCTTGGATCATTGTTACTCTAACTTCCGCGACGCATATAAGGCCCTGCCCCGCCCCCCTTTCGGAAAAGCTGACCACGACTCCATTTTGCTGATCCCTGCCTACAGGCAGAAATTAAAACAAGAGGCTCCCACGCTGAGGTCTGTCCAACGCTGGTCAGACCAAGCTGACTCTACACTCCAAGACTGCTTCCATCACGTGGACTGGGACATGTTTCGTATTGCGTCAGATGGAAATATTGACGAATATGCTGATTCGGTGTGCGAGTTCATTAGAACGTGCGTCGAAGATGTCGTTCCCATAGCAACGATAAAAACATTCCCTAACCAGAAACCGTGGATTGATGGCAGCATTCGCGTGAAACTGAAAGCGCGAACCACTGCTTTTAATCAGGGCAAGGTGTCTGGCAACATGACTGAATACAAACAGTGCAGCTATTCCCTCCGCAAGGCTATTAAACAAGCTAAGCGTCAGTACAGAGACAAAGTGGAATCTCAATTCAATGGCTCAGACACAAGAGGCATGTGGCAGGGTCTACAGTCAATCACGGACTACAAGATGAAATCCAGCCCAGTCACGGACCAGGATGTCTTGCTCCCAGGCAGACTAAATAACTTTTTTGCCCGCTTTGAGGACAATACAGTGCCACTGACACGGCCTGCAACGGAAACATGCGGTCTCTCCTTCACTGCAGCCGAGGTGAGTAAGACATTTAAACGTGTTAACCCTCGCAAGGCTGCAGGCCCAGACGGCATCCCCAGCCGCGCCCTCAGAGCATGCGCAGACCAGCTGGCCGGTGTGTTTACGGACATATTCAATCAATCCCTATACCAGTCTGCTGTTCCCACATGCTTCAAGAGGGCCACCATTGTTCCTGTTCCCAAGAAAGCTAAGGTAACTGAGCTAAACGACTACCGCCCCGTAGCACTCACTTCCGTCATCGTGAAGTGCTTTGAGAGACTAGTCAAGGACCATATCACCTCCACCCTACCTGACACCCTAGACCCACTCCAATTTGCTTACCGCCCAAATAGGTCCACAGACGATGCAATCTCAACCACACTGCACACTGCCCTAACCCACCTGGACAAGAGGAATACCTATGTGAGAATGCTGTTCATCGACTACAGCTCGGCATTCAACACCATAGTACCCTCCAAGCTCGTCATCAAACTCGAGACCCTGGGTCTCGACCCCGCCCTGTGCAACTGGGTACTGGACTTCCTGACGGGCCGCCCCCAGGTGGTGAGGGTAGGCAACAACATCTCCTCCCCGCTGATCCTCAACACGGGGGCCCCACAAGGGTGCGTTCTGAGCCCTCTGCTGTACTCCCTGTTCACCCACGACTGCATGGCCACGCATGCCTCCAACTCAATCATCAAGTTTGCGGACGACACAACAGTGGTAGGCTTGATTACCAACAACGATGAGACGGACTACAGGGAGGAGGTGAGGGCCCTCGGAGTGTGGTGTCAGGAAAATAACCTCACACTCAACGTCAACAAAACTAAGGAGATGATTGTGGACTTCAGGAAACAGCAGAGGGAACACCCCCCTATCCACATCGATGGAACAGTAGTCGAGAGGGTAGCTAGTTTTAAGTTCCTTGGCATACACATTACAGACAAACTGAATTGGTCCACTCACACTGACAGCGTCGTGAAGAAGGCGCAGCAGCGCCTATTCAACCTCAGGAGGCTGAAGAAATTCGGCTTGTCACCAAAAGCACTCACAAACTTCTACAGATGCAACAATCGAGAGCATCCTGGCGGGCTGTATCACCGCCTGGTACGGCAACTGCTCCGCCCTCAACCGTAAGGCTCTCCAGAGGGTAGTGAGGACTGCACAACGTATCACCGGGGGCAAACTACCTGCCCTCCAGGACACCTACACCACCCGTTGTTACAGGAAAGCCATAAAGATCATCAAGGACATCAACCACCCGAACCACTGCCTGTTCACCCCGCTATCATCCAGAAGGCGAGGTCAGTACAGGTGCATCAAAGCTGGGACCGAGAGACTGAAAAACAGCTTCTATCTCAAGGCCATCAGACTGTTAAACAGCCACCACTAACATTGAGTGGCTGCTGCCAACACACTGTCATTGACACTGACCCAACTCCAGCCATTTTAATAATGGGAATTGATGGGAAATGATGTAAATATATCACTAGCCACTTTAAACAATGCTACCTTATATAATGTTACTTACCCTACATTATTCATCTCATATGCATATGTATATACTGTACTCTACATCATCGACTGCATCCTTATGTAACACATGTATCACTAGCCACTTTAACTATGCCACTTTGTTTACCTTGTCTACACACTCATCTCATATGTATATACTGTACTCGATACCATCTACTGTATGCTGCTCTGTACCATCACTCATTCATATATCCTTATGTACATGTTCCTTATCCCCTTACACTGTGTATAAGACAGTAGTTTTGGAATTGTTAGTTAGATTACTTGTTGGTTATCACTGCATTGTCGGAACTAGAGGCACAAGCATTTCGCTACACTCGCAATTAACATCTGCTAACCATGTGTATGTGACAAATAAAATTTGATTTGATTTGATTCGATTTGATTTGGTGACTAATATCTAGCGAGGACCAGCCAACGAGAGCATACAGGTCACAGTGGTGGGTAGTATATGGGGCTTTGGTGACAAAACGAATGGCACTGTGATAGACTGCATCCAATTTGCTGAGTAGGGTGTTGGAGGCTATTTTGTAAATGACATCGTTAACGCCAAGGATCGGTAAGATAGTCAGTTTTACGAGGGTATGTTTGGCAGCATGAGTGAATTAGGATTTGTTGTGAAATAGAAAGCCAATTCTATATTTAACTTTGGATTGGAGATGCTTAATTATGTAAGTCTGGAATGAGAGTTTACAGTCTAGAAAGACATCTAGGTATTTATAGTTGTCCACATATTCTAAGTCAGAAGTGTCCAGAGTAGTGATGCTAGTCAGGCGGGCGGGTGCGGGCAGCAATCGGTTTAAGAGCATGCATTTCATTTTACTAGCATTTAAGAGCAGTTGGAGGCCACGGAAGGAGTGTTGTATGGCGTTGAAGCTCATCTGGAGGTTTTTAACACAGTGTCCAAAGAAGGGCCAGATGTATACAGAATGGTGTCGTCTGCATAGAGGTGGATCAAAGAATCACCCGCAGCAAGAGCGACATTGTTGTTACATACAACGAAAACAGTCAGTCCAAGAATTGAACCCTGTGGCACACCCATAGAGACTGCCAGAGGCAGACAACAGGCCCTCCGTTTTGACACACTAAACTCTGTCTGAGAAGTAGTTAGTGAACCAGGTGAGGCAGTCATTTGAGAAACCAAGGCTGTTGAGTCTGGCGATAAGATTACGGTGGTTGACAGAGTCGAAAGCCTTGGCCAGGTCGAAGAAGACGGCTGCACAGCACTGTCTTTTATCGATGGCGGTTATGATATAATTTAGGACCTTGAGCATGGCTGAGGTGCACCCCGTGACCAGCTCGGAAACCAGATTGCATAGTGGAGAAGGTATGGTGGAATTCGAAATTGTCTGTGATCTGTTTGTTCACTTTCGAAGACTTTAGAAAGGCAGGGCATGATAGATGTAGGTCTGTAACAGTTTGGGTCTAGAGTGTCTCCCCCTTTGAAGAGGGGGATGACCGCAGCCGCTTTCTAATCTTTAGGAATCTCAGACGATACAAAAGAGAGGTTGAACAGGCTAGTAATAGGGGTTGCAACAATGGCAGCAGAGATGGTCCAGAAGAGGAAGAGGTAGAGGAAGAGATGGTCCAGATTGTCTAGCCCAGCTGATTTGTAGGGATCCAGTTTTTGTCTACACTGTATTTCTGATCAATTTGATGTTATTTTAATGGACAAAATCAAGGACATTTTTAAAGTGACCCAAAAGTTTTGAACTGTAGTGAGTGTACACACACACACACACACACACACACACACACACACACACACACACACACACACACACACACACACACACACACACACACACACACACACACACACACACACACACACACACACACACACACACACACACACACACACACACACACACACACACACACACACACACACACACACACACAAAACATGGAGCATGGGGTGGCAGGGTAGCCTAGTGGTTAGAGCATTGGGCTAGTAATCAAAAGGTTGCATGTTCAAATCCCTGAGCTGACAAGGTGCAAATCTATCCCTGAACAAGGCAGTTAACCCACTGTTCCTAGGCTGTCATTGAAAATAAGAATTTGTTCTTAACTGACTTGCCTAAAGGTAAAAAAAACTATGGAATAATGAAGTTACTAAAAAAAGTGTTAAATATATTTTTAATTCATCCTTTTCCTTGACAGCTTTGCACACTCTTGGCATTCTTTCATGGGGCGTTGGTTACTACATGAATCCATAGTTTATTTCATAGGTTTGATGTCTTCACTATTATTCTGCAATGTAGAAAACAGTAAAATATTTAAAAAAAACTTGAATGAATAGATGTGTCCAAAATGTTTGACTGGAATATATAGCGGCCAGGTTATTAGGTACACTCATCTAGTACTGGGTTGGACCTGCCTTTGCTCCAGAACAGCCTGAATTCTTCGGGGCATGGATTCTTCAAGGTGTCTCATTAAAATGTTGCTCAGTTTGTATCGAGGGACCTAACATGTGCCAGGAAAACATTTCCCACACTATTACACCACCGCCACCAGACTGTACCATTGACACCAGGCAGGAAGGAGCCATGGACTCATGCTGCTTATGCCAAATCCAGACAACAGAAACTGTGATTCGTCATATCAGGCAATGTTTTTTCACTCCTCAATTGTCCAGTTTTGATGATCGTGTGCCTACTGGAGCCTCTTCTTCTTGTTTTTAGCTGATTGGAGTGGAACCCGGTCTGGGCATCTGCATCTAGCCGTGACAAGGACTGAAGAGATGTGCTTTCCAAGGTACCGTGCTGCTTTGATGTACAGCACCATGCTGCTTTGATGTACAGCATCTACCATTGCTGTACTGCACCGTGCTGCTTTGATGTACAGCATTTGTCTTTTTGTGGCCCACCTGTTAGCTTGCACGGTTTTTGCCATTCTTCTTCAACCTCTCTCATCAACGAGCTGTTTTTGCCCACAGTATTTCCGATGACTGGATGTTATTTGTTTGTAACACTATTCTCAAAACTAGTTTGGGAGATTGCCTGCCCTGTGAGTTCTGCTATACTTACAGACATAATTCAAACGGTTTTAGAAGCTTCAGAGTGTTTTCTATCCAATAATAATTATTATATGCATATATTAGCAATTTTGGACAGATTTGTTTTTCAGTTTGCTATGGGCAATTCATCCAAAGGGGGCAGTATTCTGCCCTAGCCCTAACAGGTTAAACCCTAGACACTGTCGTATGTGAAAATCCAGGAGGCTGGCTGTTTCTGGGAAACTGGAACCGACGATCACACCATGCTCAAAGTTACTTTGGTCACTAGTTTTCCCCATTCTAATGTTCAATCAAACAGTAACTGAATGCCACATCGCCTGTCTGCCTGCTTTATATAGTAAGCCACGGCCATGTGACTAACTTTATATAGCAAGCCACGGCCATGTGACTAAATTGATCTGTGAGAATCTAATAAAGTCAAGGTACTGACACAGAACCCCTCCACTGGTTTCTTGGGTTCAGCGCAAGTGAATGACACTCAACCTGTCTTCAGCATCAGGGAGGTTTCTGAGTCAGAGGTGAGCAAGGTGATTAGCTCACTTAAGAACTCAAAAGCCAAATATGTGTTTGGGCTGGACTCTACCTTTCTTAAAAATTACAGAGTCACTCATGGGCCCCATTAGTAAGGTCACTAACACATCACATAACCCTAACCCTAACCCTAACCCACATCAGGGGGTGTTTCCAAGGGTCTAGAAGTCGGCCATAATAACTGCCATCTTTAAATCAGGTGAGCCTGCTGACGTGAGTAACTACAGGCCCTGTGGTGTCAAAGGTTTTTGAAAAGTTTGTAGCAGAACAACTGATTGCCCACCTCAACAACAGCCCCTTCACATTACACTCCATGCAGTTTGGCTTCAGACAAAACACTCCACAGGAACGGCCAACTGCTTTCTTTTGGAAAATGTGAAGTCCAAGATGGACAAAGGGGGCGTTGTTGGGGCTGTGTTTCTGGGCCTATGGAAGGCTTTTGATACTGTTAACCATGAGGTTCTCAACACAAAACTGTTCATGTTCATCTTTTCCCCAATGCCTTGAGATCGATGGAATCATAACTTGAAGACGGAATCCAGTGTGGTAGAGTGGGAAATGAGCTGTCGCCCACTCTCAGCTATGATGTGGGCGTGCCCCAAGGGTCAATACTGGGGCCCCTCCTGTTCAGCCTGTACATTAATGATCTGTGTTCTGTCTGAATTTCAAATGTATGGAAATAATACAGTGATATATGTGCATGCAAAGAGTAAACAACAAGCTGCACAATAACTCACTACTCCAGGTTACAAAGTGGCTCAGTGACTAATGTTTGCATCTCAATGTGAAATAAAACAGTCTGCATGTTCTTCACAAAGAGGGCAACAGATGCTACTGAGCCAAATGTCTATGTGTCAGGGGAGAAGCTCCAGGTGGTATCTGATGCTACTGAGCCAGATCTCTATGTGTCAGGGGAGAAGCTCCAGGTGGTATCTGATGCTACTGAGCCAGATGTCTATATGTCAGGGGAGAAGCTCCAGGTGGTATCTGATGCTACTGAGTCAGATGTCTGTGTCAGGGGAGAAGCTCCAGGTGGTATCTGATGCTACTGAGCCAGATGTCTATGTGTCAGAGGAGAAGCTCCAGGTGGTATCTGATGCTACTGAGCCAGATGTTTATGTGTCAGGGGAGAAGCTCCAGGTGGTATCTGATGCTACTGAGTCAGATGTCTGTGTCAGGGGAGAAGCTCCAGGTGGTATCTGATGCTACTGAGCCAGATGTTTATGTGTCAGGGGAGAAGCTCCAGGTGGTATCCGATTTTAAGTATTCTGGCATCATACTTGATTCCAACCGGTCTTTTAAAAAGCAGGTACAAAAGGTAACTCAAATAACCAAATTCAACCTAGCGATTCATCCGAAATTGTTTGACTACAGAGCTAACAAAACTGTACTTTAATGCTATGATACTCCCCCACTTAACATACGGCTTGACTAGTTGTACAACATTAAACCCCATTCAGTCTGCCGAAAAACAGGCTGAGAGCCTGTTGCTTGATAGGAAGCCCAATAGCCATCATAACTGTTATATCCTCAGAAAGCATGAGCTCCTGTGCAATACACCAATTCATCTCTTGTATTCCAGATCATAAATGGCCTGGCTCCCCCTCCACTTAGTATTTTTGTTAAACAGAAAACCCAAACATATGGCAGCAGATCTGCCAAGGTCTGCCATGAGAGATGACTGTATAGTTCCTTTAGTCAATCTGCTTTCTCTGTAAGAACTTCCCATGTCTGGAATACACTGCTATCAGACACACAACTGTACCACCTATCAGACCTTCACAAAAAACATGAAGTCACGGGAAAAGGCCAATCAGACAAGTAAACATAAAGACCAATCAGACGAGTGAACATAAAGAACAATCAGATTAGTGAACATAAAGACACGGCTAAAGGCCAAATCAGACTAGTGAACATAAAGACCAATCAGACTAGTGAACCTAAAGACACGGCTAAAGGCCAATCTGACAAGTTAACATAAAGGCCAATCAGACTACTGAACATAAAGACACGGCTAAAGGACAAATCAGACTAGTGAACATAAAGACAAATCAGACTAGTGAACATAAAGACCAATCAGACTAGTGAACATAAAGACATGGACAAAGACTAATCAGACTACTAAACATAAAGACATGGCTAAAGGCCAAATCAGACTAGTGAACATAAAGACCAATCAGACTAGTGAACATAAAGACATGGACAAAGACCAAGCAGACTAGTGAACATAAAGACATGGACAAAGACCAATCAGACTAGTGAACATAAAGACCAATCAGACTAGTGAACATGAAGACCAATCAGACTAGTGAACATAAAGACATGGACAAAGACCAATCAGACTAGTGAACATAAAGACCAATCAGACTAGTGAACATAAAGACCAATCAGACTAGTGAACATAAAGACATGGACAAAGACCAATCAGACTAGTGAACATAAAGACCAATCAGACAAGTGAACATAAAGACCAATCAGACTATTGAACATAAAGACATGGCTAAAGACCAATCAGACTAGTGAACATAAAGACCAATCAGACTAGTGAACATAAAGACATGGACAAAGACCAATCAGACTAGTGAACATAAAGACCAATCAGACAAGTGAACATAAAGACCAATCAGACTATTGAACATAAAGACATGGACAAAGACCAATCAGACTAGTGAACATAAAGACCAATCAGACAAGTGAACATAAAGACCAATCAGACTAGTGAACCTAAAGACATGGATAAAGACCAATCAGACTAGTGAACATAAAGACACGGATAAAGACCAATCAGACTAGTGAACATAAAGACATGGCTAAAGGCCAAATCAGACTTGTGAACATGACTTAAGACCAATCAGACTAGTGAACCTAAAGACACGGCTAAATGCCAATCCGACAAGTGAACATAAAGACCAATCAGACTAGTGAACATAAAGACATGGCTAAAGGCCAAATCAGACTAGTGAACATGACTAAAGACCAATCAGACTAGTGAACATTAAGACATGGACAAAGACCAATCAGACTAGTGAACATAAAGACATGGACAAAGACCAATCAGACTAGTGAACATAAAGACATGGACAAAGACCAATCAGACTAGTGAACATAAAGACATGGACAAAGACCAATCAGACTAGTGAACATAAAGACACGGCGGAATGCCATTCAGACTAGTGAACATGAAGACATGGATAAAGACCAATCAGACTAGTGAACATGAAGACACGGACAAAGACCAATCAGACTAGTAAACATGAAGACAAGGCTAAAGGCCAATTCAGACTAGTGAACATAAAGACACGGCGGAATGCCATTCAGACTAGTAAACATAAAGACACGGACAAAGACCAATCAGACTAGTGAACCTAAAGACATGGACAAAGACCAATCAGACTAGTGAACTTGACTAAAGACCAATCAGACTAGTGAACATAAAGACTAATCAAACTAGTGAACATAAAGACATGGACAAAGACCATTCAGACTAGTGAACATAAAGACATGGACAAAGACCATTCAGACTAGTGAACTTGACGAAAGACCAATCAGACTAGTGAACATGAAGACACGGCTAAAGGCCAATCCGACAAGTGAACATAAATACCAATCAGACTAGTGAACATAAGACATGGACAAAGTCCAATCAGACTAGTAAACATGACTAAAGACCAATCAGACTAGTGAACATAAAGTCCAATCAGACTAGTAAACATGACTAAAGACCAATCAGACTAGTGAACATAAAGTCCAATCAGACTAGTAAACATGACTAAAGACCAATCAGACTAGTAAACATAAAGTCCAATCAGCCTAGTAAACATGACTAAAGACCAATCAGACTAGTGAACATAAAGACCAATCAGACTAGTGAACATAAAGTCCAATCAGACAAGTAAACATGACTAAAGACCAATGAGACTAGTGAACATAAAGACCAATCAGACTAGTGAACATAAGACATGGACAAAGTCCAATCAGACTAGTGAACATGACTAAAGACCAATCAGACTAGTGAACATAAGACATGGACAATGTCCAATCAGACTAGTAAACATGACTAAAGACCAATCAGACTAGTGAACATAAAGACCAATCAGACTAGTGAACATAAAGTCCAATCAGACAAGTAAACATGACTAAAGACCAATCAGACTAGTGAACATAAGACATGGACAAAGTCCAATCAGACTAGTGAACATAAAGACCAATCAGACTAGTGAACATAAGACATGGACAAAGTCCAATCAGACTAGTGAACATAAAGTCAAATCAGACTAGTAAACATGACTAAAGACCAATCAGACTAGTGAACATAAAGACACGGCTAAATGCCAATCAGACTAGTGAACATGAAGACATGGACAAAAACTAATCAAACTAGTGAACATAAAGACATGGATAAAGACCAATCAGATTAGTGAACATAAAGTCAAATCAGACTAGTGAACATGACTAAAGACCAATCAGACTAGTGAACATAAAGTCAAATCAGACTAGTGAACATGACTAAAGACCAATCAGACTAGTGAACATAAAGACACGGCTAAATGCCAATCAGACTAGTGAACATGAAGACATGGACAAAAACTAATCAAACTAGTGAACATAAAGACATGGATAAAGACCAATCAGATTAGTGAACATAAAGTCAAATCAGACTAGTGAACATGACTAAAGACCAATCAGACTAGTGAACATGACTAAAGACCAATCAGACTAGTGAACATAAAGACCAATCAGACTAGTGAACATGACTAAAGACCAATCAGACTAGTGAACATGACTAAAGACCAATCAGACTAGTGAACATGACTAAAGACCAATCAGACTAGTGAACATGACTAAAGACCAATCAGACTAGTGAACATGACTAAAGACCAATCAGACTAGTGAACATGACTAAAGACCAATCAGACTAGTGAACATAAAGACCAATCAGACTAGTGAACATGACTAAAGACCAATCAGACTAGTGAACATAAAGACCAATCAGACTAGTGAACATAAAGACATGGACAAAGACCAATCAGACTAGTGAACATAAAGACATGGACAAAGACCAATCAGACTAGTGAACATAAAGACATGGACAAAGACCAATCAGACTAGTGAACATAAAGACATGGCTAAAGACCAATCAGACTAGTGAACATAAAGACCAATCAGACTACTGAACATAAAGACATGGACAAAGACCAATCAGACTAGTGAACCTAAAGACATGGATAAAGACCAATCAGACTAGTGAACATAAAGACATGGCTAAAGGCCAAATCAGACTAGTGAACATAAAGACATGGATAAAGACCAATCAGACTAGTGAACATAAAGACATGGCTAAAGGCCAAATCAGACTTGTGAACATGACTTAAGACCAATCAGACTAGTGAACCTAAAGACACGGCTAAATGCCAATCCGACAAGTGAACATAAAGACCAATCAGACTAGTGAACATAAAGACATGGCTAAAGGCCAAATCAGACTAGTGAACATGACTAAAGACCAATCAGACTAGTGAACATAAAGACATGGACAAAGACCAATCAGACTAGTGAACATAAAGACATGGACAAAGAGCAATCAGACTAGTGAACATAAAGACATGGACAAAGACCAATCAGACTAGTGAACATAAAGACATGGACAAAGACCAATCAGACTAGTGAACATAAAGACACGGCGGAATGCCATTCAGACTAGTGAACATGAAGACATGGATAAAGACCAATCAGACTAGTAAACATGAAGACAAGGCTAAAGGCCAATTCAGACTAGTGAACATGAAGACACGGACAAAGACCAATCAGACTAGTAAACATGAAGACAAGGCTAAAGGCCAATTCAGACTAGTGAACATAAAGACACGGCGGAATGCCATTCAGACTAGTAAACATGAAGACACGGACAAAGACCAATCAGACTAGTGAACCTAAAGACATGGACAAAGACCAATCAGACTAGTGAACTTGACTAAAGACCAATCAGACTAGTGAACATAAAGACATGGACAAAGACCATTCAGACTAGTGAACTTGACGAAAGACCAATCAGACTAGTGAACCTAAAGACATGGACAAAGACCATTCAGACTAGTGAACTTGACGAAAGACCAATCAGACTAGTGAACATGAAGACACGGCTAAAGGCCAATCCGACAAGTGAACATAAATACCAATCAGACTAGTGAACATAAGACATAGACAAAGTCCAATCAGACTAGTAAACATGACTAAAGACCAATCAGACTAGTGAACATAAAGTCCAATCAGACTAGTAAACATGACTAAAGACCAATCAGACTAGTGAACATAAAGTCCAATCAGACTAGTAAACATGACTAAAGACCAATCAGACTAGTAAACATAAAGTCCAATCAGACTAGTAAACATGACTAAAGACCAATCAGACTAGTGAACATAAGACATGGACAATGTCCAATCAGACTAGTAAACATGACTAAAGACCAATCAGACTAGTGAACATAAAGACCAATCAGACTAGTGAACATAAAGTCCAATCAGACAAGTAAACATGACTAAAGACCAATGAGACTAGTGAACACAAAGTCCAATCAGACTAGTGAACATAAAGTCAAATCAGACTAGTAAACATGACTAAAGACCAATCAGACTAGTGAACATAAAGACCAATCAGACTAGTGAACATGACTAAAGACCAATCAGACTAGTGAACATGACTAAAGACCAATCAGACTAGTGAACATGACTAAAGACCAATCAGACTAGTGAACATGACTAAAGACCAATCAGACTAGTGAACATGACTAAAGACCAATCAGACTAGTGAACATGACTAAAGACCAATCAGACTAGTGAACATGACTAAAGACCAATCAGACTAGTGAACATGACTAAAGACCAATCAGACTAGTGAACATGACTAAAGACCAATCAGACTAGTGAACATGACTAAAGACCAATCAGACTAGTGAACATGACTAAAGACCAATCAGACTAGTGAACAGACAATCAGTGAACATGACTAAAGACCAATCAGACTAGTGAACATGACTAAAGACCAATCAGACTAGTGAACATGACTAAAGACCAATCAGACTAGTGAACATGACTAGTGAAAGACCAATCAGACTAGTGAACATGACTAAAGACCAATCAGACTAGTGAACATGACTAAAGACCAATCAGACTAGTGAACATAAAGACCAATCAGACTAGAGAACATGACTAAAGACCAATCAGACTTGTGAACATGACTAAAGACCAATCAGACTAGTGAACATAAAGACCAATCAGACAACATGACTAAACATGACTAAAGACCAATCAGACTAGTGAACATAAAGACCAATCAGACTAGTGAACATAAAGACATGGACAAAGACCAATCAGACTAGTGAACATAAAGACATGGACAAAGTCCAATCAGACTAGTAAACATGACTAAAGACCAATCAGACTAGTGAACATAAAGTCCAATCAGACTAGTAAACATGACTAAAGACCAATCAGACTAGTGAACATAAAGACATGGACAAAGACCAATCAGACTAGTGAACATAAAGACATGGACAAAGACCAATCAGACTAGTGAACATAAAGACATGGACAAAGAGCAATCAGACTAGTGAACATAAAGACATGGACAAAGACCAATCAGACTAGTGAACATAAAGACAGATGGACAAAGACCAATCAGACTAGTGAACATAAAGACCAATCAGACTAGTGAACATGACTAAAGACCAATCAGACTAGTAAACATGACTAAAGACCAACAGAAGGAACATGACTAAAGACCAATCAGACTAGTGAACATAAAGACCAAAGACAGTGAACATGACAAAGACCAATCAGACTAGTGAACATAAAGACAAGGAACTAAAGACCAATCAGACTAGTGAACATGATAAAGACAGTGGACGGAATGCCATTCAGACTAGTGAACATAAAGACAGACTAGGACAAAGACCAATCAGACTAGTGAACATGACTAAAGACCAATCAGACTAGTGAACATGACTAAAGACAAAGATGACTAAAGACCAATCAGACTAGTGAACATGACTAAAGACCAATCAGACTAGTGAACATGACTAAAGACCAATCAGACTAGTGAACATAAAGACCAATCAGACTAGAGAACATGACTAAAGACCAATCAGACTTGTGAACATGACTAAAGACCAATCAGACTAGTGAACATAAAGACCAATCAGACTAGTGAACATGACTAAAGACCAATCAGACTAGTGAACATAAATACCAATCAGACTAGTGAACATAAGACATGGACAAAGTCCAATCAGACTAGTAAACATGACTAAAGACCAATCAGACTAGTGAACATAAAGTCCAATCAGACTAGTAAACATGACTAAAGACCAATCAGACTAGTGAACATAAAGACATGGACAAAGACCAATCAGACTAGTGAACATAAAGACATGGACAAAGACCAATCAGACTAGTGAACATAAAGACATGGACAAAGAGCAATCAGACTAGTGAACATAAAGACATGGACAAAGACCAATCAGACTAGTGAACATAAAGACATGGACAAAGACCAATCAGACTAGTGAACATAAAGACACGGCGGAATGCCATTCAGACTAGTAAACATGAAGACAAGGCTAAAGGCCAATTCAGACTAGTGAACATGAAGACACGGACAAAGACCAATCAGACTAGTAAACATGAAGACAAGGCTAAAGGCCAATTCAGACTAGTGAACATAAAGACAGAATGCCATTCAGACTAGTAAACATGAAGACACGGACAAAGACCAATCAGACTAGTGAACCTAAAGACATGGACAAAGACCAATCAGACTAGTGAACTTGACTAAAGACCAATCAGACTAGTGAACATAAAGACATGGACAAAGACCATTCAGACTAGTGAACTTGACGAAAGACCAATCAGACTAGTGAACATGAAGACACGGCTAAAGGCCAATCCGACAATGACTAAAGACCAATCAGACTAGTGAACATAAGACATGGACAAAGTCCAATCAGACTAGTAAACATGACTAAAGACCAATCAGACTAGTAAACATAAAGTCCAATCAGACTAGTAAACATGACTAAAGACCAATCAGACTAGTGAACATAAGACATGGACAATGTCCAATCAGACTAGTAAACATGACTAAAGACCAATCAGACTAGTGAACATAAAGACCAATCAGACTAGTGAACATAAAGTCCAATCAGACAAGTAAACATGACTAAAGACCAATGAGACTAGTGAACACAAAGTCCAATCAGACTAGTGAACATAAAGTCAAATCAGACTAGTGAACATGACTAAAGACCAATCAGACTAGTGAACATAAAGTCAAATCAGACTAGTAAACATGACTAAAGACCAATCAGACTAGTGAACATAAAGACCAATCAGACTAGTGAACATGACTAAAGACCAATCAGACTAGTGAACATGACTAAAGACCAATCAGACTAGTGAACATGACTAAAGACCAATCAGACTAGTGAACATGACTAAAGACCAATCAGACTAGTGAACATGACTAAAGACCAATCAGACTAGTGAACATGACTAAAGACCAATCAGACTAGTGAACATGATAAAGACCAATCAGACTAGTGAACATAAAGACCAATCAGACTAGTGAACATGACTAAAGACCAATCAGACTAGTGAACATGACTAAAGACCAATCAGACTAGTGAACATGACTAAAGACCAATCAGACTAGTGAACAGTGAACATGAACAAAGACCAATCAGACTAGTGAACATAAAGACATGGACAAATACCAATCAGACTAGTGGACAAAACATAGTAAACATGACTAAAGACCAATCAGACTAGTGAACATAAAGTCCAATCAGACTAGTAAACATGACTAAAGACCAATCAGACTAGTGAACATAAAGTCCAATCAGACTAGTAAACATGACTAAAGACCAATCAGACTAGTGAACATAAAGACCAATCAGACTAGTGAACATGACTAAAGACCAATCAGACTAGTGAACATGACTAAAGACCAATCAGACTAGTGAACATAAAGACCAATCAGACTAGTGAACATAAAGACATGGACAAAGACCAATCAGACTAGTGAACATAAAGACATGGACAAAGACCAATCAGACTAGTGAACATAAAGACATGGACAAAGACCAATCGGACTAGTGAACATAAAGACATGGACAATGTCCAATCAGACTAGTGAACATAAAGACCAATCAGACTAGTGAACATAAAGTCCAATCAGACAAGTAAACATGACTAAAGACCAATCAGACTAGTGAACATAAAGACCAATCAGACTAGTGAACATAAAGGCCAAATCAGACTAGTGAACATAAAGACATAACTTTGCATTGCAGCATTTAGCCGTGTAGCTGGTGAGGTGTGTATTGTCTCTCCATGTTGTCTGTAGCTGGTGAAGGTGTGTTTTGTTTCTCCATGTTATCTGTAGCTGGTGAGGTGTGTATTGTTTCTCCATGTTGTCTGTAGCTGGTGAGGTGTGTATTGTGTCTCCATGTTGTCTGTAGCTGGTGAGGTGTGTATTGTCTCTCCATGTTGTCTGTAGCTGGTGAGGTGTGTATTGTCTCTCCATGTTGTCTGTAGCTGGTGAGGTGTGTATTGTGTCTCCATGTTGTCTGTAGCTGGTGAGGTGTGTATTGTCTCTCCATGTTGTCTGTAGCTGGTGAGGTGTGTATTGTCTCTCCATGTTGTCTGTAGCTGGTGAGGTGTGTATTGTCTCTCCATGTTGTCTGTAGCTGGTGAGGTGTGTATTGTCTCTCCATGTTGTCTGTAGCTGGTGAGGTGTGTATTGTCTCTCCATGTTGTCTGTAGCTGGTGAGGTGTGTATTGTCTCTCCATGTTGTCTGTAGCTGGTGAGGTGTGTATTGTCTCTCCATGTTGTCTGTAGCTGGTGAGGTGTGTATTGTCTCTCCATGTTGTCTGTAGCTGGTGAGGTGTGTATTGTCTCTCCATGTTGTCTGTAGCTGGTGAGGTGTGTATTGTCTCTCCATGTTGTCTGTAGCTGGTGAGGTGTGTATTGTCTCTCCATGTTGTCTGTAGCTGGTGAGGTGTGTATTGTCTCTCCATGTTGTCTGTAGCTGGTGAGGTGTGTATTGTCTCTCCATGTTGTCTGTAGCTGGTGAGGTGTGTATTGTCTCTCCATGTTGTCTGTAGCTGGTGAGGTGTGTATTGTCTCTCCATGTTGTCTGTAGCTGGTGAGGTGTGTATTGTCTCTCCATGTTGTCTGTAGCTGGTGAGGTGTGTATTGTCTCTCCATGTTGTCTGTAGCTGGAGAGGTGTGTATTGTCTCTCCATGTTGTCTGTAGCTGGTGAGGTGTGTATTGTCTCTCCATGTTGTCTGTAGCTGGAGAGGTGTGTATTGTCTCTCCATGTTGTCTGTAGCTGGAGAGGTGTGTATTGTCTCTCCATGTTGTCTGTAGCTGGAGAGGTGTGTATTGTCTCTCCATGTTGTCTGTAGCTGGAGAGGTGTGTATTGTCTCTCCATGTTGTCTGTAGCTGGAGAGGTGTGTATTGTCTCTCCATGTTGTCTGTAGCTGGAGAGGTGTGTATTGTCTCTCCATGTTGTCTGTAGCTGGAGAGGTGTGTATTGTCTCTCCATGTTGTCTGTAGCTGGAGAGGTGTGTATTGTCTCTCCATGTTGTCTGTAGCTGGAGAGGTGTGTATTGTCTCTCCATGTTGTCTGTAGCTGGAGAGGGAGGGAAACACTTGCTTTCATGGATTTATTTTGTTGCTTTTTGTGCTATTTCTGTCTGCATGCTAAGTGTGGATTGTCCTATGTTTCTCTCTCTGTCTGCATGCTACGTGTTGCTTGTTCTATGTTGCTCTGTCTGTCTGCATGTTACGTGTTGATTGTCCTATGTTTCTCTCTCTGTCTGCATGCTACGTGTTGCTTGTTCTATGTTGCTCTGTCTATCTGCATGCTACGTGTTGCTTGTCCTATGTTGCTCTGTCTGTCTGCATGCTACATGTTGCTTGTCCTATGTTGCTCCGTCTGTCTGCATGCTAAGTGTGGCTTGTTCTATGTTGCTCTGTCTGTCTGCATGCTACGTGTTGCTTGTCCTATGTTGCTCTGTCTGTCTGCATGCTAAGTGTGGCTTGTTCTATGTTGCTCTGTCTGTCTGCATGCTACGTGTTGCTTGTCCTATGTTGCTCTGCATGTGGCCACTGCCCATTGTTTGTCTGTATTGTTATTGTAATTGTTTTTAATAACCAGCCCAGGGACTGAGGTTGACAAATAGCTAAAACCGACACTTTTACTGAAACATCAATTAATGTGCACTGTCCCTGCAAAAATCCAAATGAACTCAAACTGTTTGTAGGAGCGAATCATTATCTTGAACGGGGTGGTGTATCTAATAAACTGGCCACTGAGTGTTTAGTTATTACTAAGTGTGTATATATTGTATGTATGTGTGTGTTCTGATGTGATGTATTTATTATTGTTCATTGTCTTAAAACAGTATGTGAATAAAGGTTGACCTGAACTGTCTGGTAACTATCATATGAATGGTTGGGGACACCTAGTGGCCAGCGTATGATACTGCATGTAACAACCACTAACTCATAGTAGTTAGTCTACAGACTCGTAGTCTACAGCATACACACAGTCATTCAGCATAATGTTGTACATCTTTCCTATCATTAATATCCTAGAAGTTTTTAATTCCCTCAGTGGAAAGAGAACAAAGGTCATTGTAAGGACATCAGCACATGTCAGAGGTCATCGTGGGGACAGCAGGTTTAGATGGAAAGAGGATCTAGAGACCGCAGCAGGATTACTTGCTCAATCAGTCAAATGGATTTATAAAGCCTATTTACATCAGCAGATGTAACTATATTTTTGTTACAGAAACCCAGCCTAAAACCCCAAATAGTGCAGATGTAGAAGCACGGTGGCTAGGAAAAACTCACCTAGAAAGGTTGGAACCTTGGAAGCAACCTAGGGAGGAACCAGGCTCTGAGGGGTGGCCAGTCCTCTTCTGTGCACTGGAGTAACATTTTTTTTAAATTGTATTTTACTAGGCAAGTCAGTTAAGAACAAATTCTTATTTTCAATGACAGCCTAGGAACAGTGGGTTAACTGCCTGTTCAGGGGTAGAACAACAGATTTGTACCTTGTCAGCTCAGGGATTTGAACTTGCAACCTTTCGGTTACTAGTCCAACACTCTAACCACTAGGCTACCCTGCCGCCCTTATGATGATTTGGGAGGTTCTACTCAAGAATGAAAGTTCCAAGATGGCATAGCAGTTCAGATGACTTTTGTCCTCGTCTTGTCTTGTCCCGTATATATATATATATTTATAACTTTTTTCACATACCTTTTTATATATATATTTTTTTTTCCATAAACTCATCTTCGAAACACTCTCCTGCAACCCACCTCACCAATTTATATTTATATTAAAAAATATATATTATTTACCTCAAATCTATAATCCTCCATAGAAAGTAACCAGAAGCTAACCAGAAGCTAGCCAGAAGCTAATCCAGAAGCTAGCCAGAAGCTAATCAGAAGCTAATCAGAAGCTAGTTAGCTTCTTTACTGGCTAATCGTTAGTATTCAGCTAACGATTACGTTACGGTTTGTGGTCATCAGCTATCCTTTAGCTTGAAAATCTATCGCCAGTTTTGTACGGCGCGGCTCGGAACGGAACACACCGGACCTATTTTTCTCTCCATGTCCCTGGATTTCAACCGCTAACTCTGGACATTTATACCTGGATCTCGCAGCTAGCTAGCTGCTATCCGTGTGACTATCGGCTTTCGTCGATTCCGGAGCAAACATCAATTATTCCGTAGCTAGCCAGCTGAAGAGTTCCATCAATCACTCCTGGGCTACAATCACCTATCCGGACCCGTTTTATTGCCAACGCGGAGCCCCACCGGGCCTTCATATCTGGACTACCGACGTTATCTACCCGAGTTATCCGGCTGGCTCCTCCGTCTCGACGTTACCTGAACGCCCATCTGTGGCCCGCTAACTGTTAGCTGTCTTATAGAGACAGACAATATATATATATATATATATATATATATATATATACATATATATATATATATGTATATATATATATATATATATATTGGGCTTCTATAACTATATCTATTGTTTTTTTTGTTTTTTTTGTGTGATTTGGATTCATCCCCTCTACCACACGGAACCCCAATAATCCTACCGACTGAAACGCACGAGGTGACTAATCACAGAACTCCTATGCTAGCTTGCTACCGATGGCCCGGCTAGCTGTCTAAATCGCCGTGACCCCAACCAACCTCTCTACTCACTGGACCCTTTTGATCACTCGACTAAGCATGCCTCTCCTTAATGTCAATATGCCTTGTCCATTGCTGTTCCGGTTAGTGTTTATTGGCTTATTTCACTGTAGAGCCTCTAGTCCTGCTCACTATACCTTATCCAACCTATTAGTTCCACCACCCACACATGCGATGACATCTCCTGGTTTCAATGATGTTTCTAGAGACAATATCTCTCTCTTCATCACTCAATACCTAGGTTTACCTCCACCGTATTCACATCCTACCATACCTTTGTCTGTACATTAAACCTTGCAGCAATTTTATTGCCCCCAGAAACCTCCTTTTACTCTCTGTTCCAGACGTTCCAGACGACCAATTCTTATTGCTTTTAGCCGTACCCTTATTCTACTCCTCCTCTGTTCCTCTGGTGATGTAGAGGTGAATCCAGGCCCTGCAGTGCCTAGCTCCACTCCTATTCCCCAGGCGCTCTCTTTTGATGACTTCTGTAACCGTAATAGCCTTGGTTTCATGCATGTTAACATTAGAAGCCTCATCCCTAAGTTTGTTCTATTCACTGCTTTAGCACACTCTGCCAACCTGGATGTTCTAGCTGTGTCTGAATACTGGCTTAGGAAGACCACCAAAAATTCAGAAATTTTCATCCCAAACTACAACATTTTCAGACAAGATAGAACTGCCAAAGGGGGCGGTGTTGCAATCTACTGCAAAGATAGCCTGCAGAGTTCTGTCCTACTATCCAGGTCTGTACCCAAACAATTTGAACTTCTACTTTTAAAAATCCACCTCTCTAAAAACAAGTCTCTCACCGTTGCCGCCTGCTATAGACCACCCTCTGCCCCCAGCTGTGCTCTGGACACCATATGTGAACTGATTGCCCCCCATCTATCTTCAGAGCTCGTGCTGCTAGGCGACCTAAACTGGAACATGCTAACCCTAACCCTAACCCTAACACCCCAGCCATCCTACAATCTAAGCTTGATGCCCTCAATCTCACACAAATTATCAATCAAATCAAATCAAATTTATTTATATAGCCCTTCGTACATCAGCTGATATCTCAAAGTGCTGTACAGAAACCCAGCCTAAAACCCCAAACAGCAAACAATGCAGGTGTAAAAGCACGGTGGCTAGGAAAAACTCCCTAGAAAGGCCAAAACCTAGGAAGAAACCTAGAGAGGAACCGGGCTATGTGGGGTGGCCAGTCCTCTTCTGGCTGTGCCGGGTAGAGATTATAACAGAACATGACCAAGATGTTCAAATGTTCATAAATGACCAGCATGGTCAAATAATAATAAGGCAGAACAGTTGAAACTGGAGCAGCAGCACAGTCAGGTGGACTGGGGACAGCAAGGAGCCATCATGTCAGGTAGTCCTGGGGCACGGTCCTAGGGCTCAGGTCCTCCGAGAGAGAGAAAGAAAGAGAGAATTAGAGAGAGCATATGTGGGGTGGCCAGTCCTCTTCTGGCTGTGCCGGGTGGAGATTATAACAGAACGTGGCCAAGATGTTCAAATGTTCATAAATGACCAGCATGGTTGAATAATAGTAAGGCAGAACAGTTGAAACTGGAGCAGGAGCATGGCCAGGTGGACTGGGGACAGCAAGGAGTCCTCATGTCAGGTAGTCCTGGGACATGGTCCTAGGGCCCAGGCCAGTTGAAACTGGAGCAGCAGCATGGCCAGGTGGACTGGGGACAGCAAGGAGTCATCATGTCAGGTAGTCCTGGGGCATGGTCCTAGGGCTCAGGTCCTCCGAGAGAGAGAAAGAAAGAGAGAAGGAGAGAATTAGAGAACGCACACTTAGATTCACACAGGACACCTGAATAGGACAGGAGAAGTACTCCAGATAAACAAACTGACCCTAGCCCCCCGACACATAAACTACTGCAGCATAAATACTGGAGGCTGAGACAGGAGGGGTCAGGAGACACTGTGGCCCCATCCGAGGACACCCCCGGACAGGGCCAAACAGGAAGGATATAACCCCACCCACTTTGCCAAAGCACAGCCCCCACACCACTAGAGGGAAATCTTCAACCACCAACTTACCATCCTGAGACAAGGCCGAGTATAGCCCACAAAGATCTCCGACACGGTACAACCCAACCCATCAATGAACCTACCAGGTACCTCCCCAAAGCCTTAAACACAGGCACTCTCATAGATATCATCCTAACCAACGTGCCCTCTAATTACACCTCTGCTGTCTTCAACCAAGATCTCAGCGATCACTGCCTCATTGCCTGCATCCGTAATGGGTCAGCGGTCAAACGACCTCCACTCATCACTGTCAAACGCTCCCTGAAAAACTTCAGCGAGCAGGCCTTTCTAATCGACCTGGCCGGGGTATCCTGGAAGGATATTGATCTCATCCCGTCAGTAGAGGATGCCTGGGTATTTTTTTTAAATGCCTTCCTAACCATCTTAAATAAGCATGCCCCATTCAAGAAATTTAGAACCAGGAACAGATATAGCCCTTGGTTCTCCCCAGACCTGACTGCCCTTAACCAACACAAAAACATCCTATGGCGTTCTGCATTAATATCGAACAGCCCCCGTGATATGCAGCTGTTCCGGGAAGCTAGAAACCATTATACACAGGCAGTTAGAAAAGCCAAGGCTAGCTTTTTCAAGCAGAAATTTGCTTCCTGCAACACTAACTCAAAAAAGTTCTGGGACACTGTAAAGTCCATGGAGAATAAGAACACCTCCTCCCAGTTGCCCACTGCACTGAAGATAGGAAACACTGTCACCACTGATAAATCCACTATAATTGAGAATTTCAATAAGCATTTTTCTACGGCTGGCCATGCTTTCCACCTGGCTACTCCTACCCCGGTCAACAGCACTGCACCCCCCACAGCAACTCGCCCAAGCCTTCCCCATTTCTCCTTCTCCCAAATCCAGTCAGCTGATGTTCTGAAAGAGCTGCAAAATCTGGACCCCTACAAATCAGCCGGGCTAGACAATCTGGACCCTTTCTTTCTAAAATCATCTCCCGAAATTGTTGCCACCCCTATTACCAGCCTGTTCAACCTCTGCTTTGTATCATCTGAGATCTCCCAAGAATTGGAAAGCTGCTGCGGTCATCCCCCTCTTCAAAGGGACCCAAACTGTTACAGACCTAGATCCATCCTGCCCTGCTTATCTAAGGTCTTCGAAAGCCAAGTCAACAAACAGATCACTGACCATCTCGAATCCCACCCTACCTTCTCCGCTGTGCAATCCGGTTTCCGAGCCGGTCACAGTTGCACCTCAGCCACGCTCAAGGTACTAAACGATATCATAACCTCCATCGATAAAAGACAGTACTGTGCAAGACTTTCGACTCTGTTTTTCTAATGACTGCCTTGCCTGTCTCACCAACTACTTTGCAGACAGAGTTCAGTGTGTCAAATCGGAGGGCATGTTGTCTGGTCCTCTGGCAGTCTCTATGGGGGTACCACAGGGTTCAATTCTCGGGCCGAATCTTTCCTCTGTATATATCAATGATGTTGCTCTTGCTGCGGGCGATTCCCTGATCCACCTCTATGCAGACGACACCATTCTGTATACTTCTGGTCCTTCCTTGGACACTGTGCTTTCTAACCCCCAAACAAGCTTCAATGCCATACAACACTCCTTCCCTGGCCTCCAACTGCTCTTAAACGCTAGTAAAACCAAATGCATGCTTTTCAACCGTTCGCTGCCTGCACCCGCATGCTCGACTAGCATCACCACCCTGGATGGTTCCCACCTAGAATATGTGGACATCTATAAGTACCTAGTTGTCTGGCTAGACTGCAAACTCTCCTTCCAGACTCATATCAAACATCTCCAATCCAAAATCAAATCTAGAGTCAGCTTTCTATTTCGCAAGAAAGCCTCCTTCACTCACGCTGCAAAACTTACCCTAGTAAAACTGACTATCCTACTGATCCTCGACTTCAGCGATGTCATCTACAAAATAGCTTCCAATACTCTACTCAGAAAACTTATCACAGTGCCATCCGTTTTGTTACTAAAGCACCTGATACCACCCACCACTGCGACCTGTATGCTCTAGTTGGCTGGCCCTCGCTACATGTTCGTCGCCAGACCCACTGGCTCCAGGTCATCTACAAGTCTATGCTAGGTAAAGCTCTGCCTTATCTCAGTTCACTGGTCACGATGGCAACACCCACCCGTAGCACGCACTCCAGCAGGTGTATCTCACTGATCATCCCTAAAGCCATAACCTAATTTGGCTGCCTTTCCTTCCAGTTCTCTGCTGCCTGCGACTGGAACGAATTGCAAAAATCTCTGAAGTTGGTGACTTTTATCTTCCTCACCAACTTTAAACATCTGCTATCTGACCAGCTAACCGATCGCTGCAGCTGTACATAGTCCATCATTATATAGCCCACCTAATTTACCTTCCTCATCCCCATACTGTTTTTATTTTATTTACCGTTCTGCTCTTTTGCACACCAATATCTCTACCTGCACATGTTCATCTGATCATTTATCACTCCAGTGTTAATCTGCTAAATTGTAAATATTCAATCCTATGGCCTATTTATTGCCTACCTCCTCATGCCTTTTGCACACAATGTATATAGATTCTTTTTTTCTACTATGTTATTGACTTGTTTATTGTTTGTTGTTTACTCTGTGTTGTTGTCTGTGTTGTTGTCTTGAGCAGATCGCAGTTGCAAATGAGAACTTGTTCTCAACTAGCCTACCTGATTAAATAAAGGTGAAATAAAAATAAAAATAAAACAATTTTTGGAAGCTTGCTTCAGGGCTCGGGTATTTTCTGGAAGCTTGCTTCAGGGCTCGGGTATTTTCTGGAAGCTTGCTTCAGGGCTCGGGTATTTTCTGGAAGCCTGCTTCAGGGCTTGGGTATTTTCTGGAAGCTTGCTTCAGGGCTCAGGTATTTTCTGGAAGCTTGCTTCAGGGCTCGGGTATTTTCTGTATACCAGGGAGATCATTTCTTGTGACTGCATCTAGGGTATCACACAAGGTTAAATTTAGATCCTCAGGTGGTTAACAGATTTTTGAACTCCGATGTCCTTGGATAGGTGGACGGAATCTGGAAGGGCATCTAGGAATCTTTAGGTAGTCTGAAAATGAATAGAGCTTTTGATAATCCTTGGTTGGGGTCTGGGCGAATGATTTGTTAGCGATGCAAGAGGGTGTTCCAATAATCATGGATTATGAGGAAAAACATTTAGATCCACAAAATCTACTCTGCAGGACAACACTAGATCCAGGCTATGACTGTGGCAATTAGTAGATCCCGAGACATGTAGGACAAAACCCACTGAGTCGATGATGGCTCCGAAAGCCTTTTGGAGTGGGTCTGTGGACTTTTCCATGTAAATATTTAAATCACCAAAAATGTGAATATTATCTGCCATGACTACGAGGTCCGATAGGAATCCAGGGAACTCAGTGAGGAAAGCTATATACTGTTATGTAGGTGAATGAGGACCCAAAAGCGACTTAACAGAAACAGAGTTTATTCCAGTCTTTAACAAAAACGATAATCCTGGATACTATCACAGGTAAAGTCCAAACAGGAAAACTGAAACCCTCTAGTCAGTAGAGGGGAACAACAGGAGATGCGACCACAGACTGCAGGTCGCTTCGGGAAGGCGCAGGCCGTAGCTGATATAGACACCTGCTCACACGCAGCATCTGAAGAAGGCAAAAACACGACAGGACGGAACAAGGACACAGAACAGCAAACATCAAACAAGGATCCGACAAGGACAGACGCAGAAAGCAGAGAGAGAAATAGGGACTTAATCAGAGGGCAAAATAGGGGACAGGTGTGAAAGAGTAAACGAGGTAGTTAGGAGAAATGAGGAACAGCTGGAGCAGGAACGAAACGATAGAGAGAGAGAGGGATAGAGAGAGAGGGATAGAGAGAGAGGGAAAGAAACCTAATAAGACCAGCAGGGGGAAATGAATAAAAGAGAAAGCACAGGGACAAGACACGACAATATATGCCAAAACATGACAGTACCCCCCCCACTCACCGAGCGCCTCCTGGCGCACTCGAGGAGGAACCCTGGCGGCAACGGAGGAAATCATTGATCAACGAACGGTCCAGCACGTCCCGAGAAAGAACCCAACTCCTCTCCTCAGGACCGTAACGGGAGACGATGAAGAGGGAATCTAGGGCAATAACTCTTATAAAAATGAGACATGGGTAGAGAACTGTAAGCGTTAGAGCAATCAGGACCAAACAGGCCAGGAGAGTAACAACTAGGGACAGACTGAGACACAGCAAGGCTAAGACCAGGAACAGGAGAGAGGCGATGGCTGTGGACAGACTGAGACACAGCAAGTGCAGGAGCAGGACCAGGAGAGATGCGGTGGCAGGGGACAGACTGAGACACAGCAAGGGCAGGAGAGATGCGGTGGCTGGGGACAGACTGAGACCCAGCAAGGCCAGGAGCAGAAGCAGGAAGACAGTTACCGGACTTAGTCTGCGCGCTGTCCGAACAAGCAGCCACGAAACGGCGCGTGTCACGCTCCTGAGTAGGCCACCAAAAACGCTGGCGAATAGAAGCAAGCGTACCCCGAACGCCGGGGTGGCCAGCTAACTGGGCAGAGTGAGCCCACTGAAGAACGGCCAGACGAGCAGAAACGGGAACGAAAAGAAGGTTACTAGGACAAGCGCGCGGCGACGGAGTGTGAGTGAGTGCTTGCTTAACCTGTCTCTCAATTCCCCAGACATTCAACCCGACAACACGCCCCTCAGGGAGAATCCCCTCGGGGTCGGTAGACGCTACAGAAGAACTGAAGAGACGGGATAAAGCATCAGGCTTGGTGTTCTTAGTACCCGGGCGATAAGAAATCACGAACTCGAAACGAGCTAAAAACAACGCCCAACGAGCTTGACGCGCATTGAGTCGTTTGGCAGAACGGATGTACTCAAGGTTCTTATGGTCAGTCCAAACGACAAAAGGAATGGTCGCCCCCTCCAACCACTGTCGCCATTCGTCTAGGGCTAAACGGATGGCGAGCAGTTCGCGGTTAGCCACATCATAGTTACGTTCCGACGGCGACAGGCGATGAGAAAAATACACGCAAGGGTGGACCCCATCGTCAGTATGGGAGCGCTGGGACAGAATGGCTCCCACGCCCACCCCCGACGCGTCTACCTCGACAATGAACTGTTTAGTGACGTCAGGTGCAACAAGGATAGGAGCGGATACAAAAGGTCTTCTTGAGGAGATCAGTACAACAATCATACGACCGGTGAGGAGGAAGGGAGGTGGCTCTAGACCGACTGAAGACCGTGCGTGTAATGATCTTCGTCTGTTGTTTGTAGAAAGTCAGACCGAAATGCAGCGTGTAGGTTACTCATGACTTTTAATGAAGCTAATACGGTACATGAAATAACGGAAGAAGAAACAACAAACGAATGAAACTAATACAGCCTATCTGGTGACTAACACTAAGACAGGTACAATCACCCACGAAATACAACGCGCACTCAAGCTACCTAAATACAGTTCCCAATCCGAGACAACTAGAATCAGCTGACTCCAATTAGGAATCGCCTCAGGCAGCCAAGCCTAACTAGACACACCCCTACTAATACACACTCCCAATTAATACAAACCCCAATACGAAATACAACATATAAACCCATGTCACACCCTGACCTACCCAAACAACTAACAAAACACAAGATACAATGACCAAGGCGTGACAGAACTCCCCCCCTAAGGTGCGGACTCCGGGACGCACCTCAAGAGCATAGGGAGGGTCCGGGTGGGCGTCTGTCCATGGTGGCGGTTCTGGCTCGGGATGTGGACCCCACTCCATTAATGTCCTAGTTCCTCCACTTCGCGTCCTAGGATAATCCACCTGCTCCGCCGACCATGGCCTAATAGTCCTCACCCTGATCCCCACATAACTGAGGGGCAGCTCGGGACCGAGGGGCAGCTCGGGACCGAGGGGCAGCTCGGGACCGAGGGGCAGCTCGGGACAGAGGGGCAGCTCGGGACAGAGGGGCAACTCAGGACAGAGGGGCAACTCAGGACAGAGGGGCAACTCAGGATAGAGGGGCAACTCAGGATAGAGGGGCAACTCAGGATAGAGGGGCAACTCGGGACAGCGGGGCAGCCCGGGACAGCGGGGCAGCCCGGGACAGAGGGGCAGCCCGGGACCGAAGCAGCCCGGTAATGAGGGGAAGCCCGGTACTGAGGGGAAGCCCGGTACTGAGGGGAAGCCCGGTACTGAGGGGAAGCCCGGTACTGAGGGGAAGCTCGGTACTGAGGGGAAGCTCGGTACTGAGAGGAAGCTCGGTACTGAAAGGGAGCCCAGTACAGAGAGGGAGCCTAGTACTGAGAGGAAGCTCAGTACTGAGAGGAAGCTCAGGCAGGTAGTAGGCTCCGGTAAATCCTGGCTGGCTGGTGGGCCTGGATGATTAAGGTTGTCTGGCCGATCTAGAAGATCTTGGCAGACTGGCACTTCTGGCGGATCCTGGCAGACTGGCACTTCTGGTGGATCCTGGCAGACTGGTGACGCTGGGCCGACAGGAGACTCCGACAGCACAGGAGAGGAGAAAGGCTCTGGCTGAGCTGAACAGGCTGGAGACTCCGATAGCACAGGAGGGGAGAAGAGCACTGGCTGTGCTGAACAGGCGATGCGCACTGGACGCGCTGGGCCGACTGGTAGCACTGGTGGCGCTGGACAGACAGGAGACTCCGGCAGCGCCGGAGAGGAGAAAAGCACTGGCTGCGCTGAACAGGCGAGGCGCACTGGAGGCCTGGTGCGTGGTGCTGGAACTGGTGGTACTGGCGCGAGGACACGCACAGGAAGCCTGGTGCGGGGAGCTGCTACCGGAGGACTGGTGTGTAGAGGTGGCTCTGGATAGACCGGACCGTGCAGGCGCACTGGAGCTCTAGAGCACCGAGCCTGCCCAAGCGTACCTGGCTCGATGCCCACTCTAGCCCGGCCGATAAGAATGGCTGGTATGTGTCGCAGCTGGCTCTGCACCCGCACTGGAAACACCGTGCGCTCCATAGCATAACACGGTGCCTGCCCGGTCTCTCTAGCCCAACGGTGAGCACAGGGAGTATGCGCAGGTTTCCTACCTGGCATAACTATTCTCCCTTTTAGCCCCCCCCAATATTTTTTGGGGGGTGACTTTCCGGTTTCCAACCGCGTCGCCGTGCTGCCTCCTCATACATACACCTCTCCGCTTTAGCTGCCTCTATTTCCTCCTTGGGACGGTGATATTCTCCCGGCTGCTCCCAGGGTCCTTGACCGTCTAATTCCTCCTCCCATGTCCAAATCTCCAAATGATGCATTCTCTCCCATTGCAACTGCTCTTCACGATTAACAGGGAGAGTAGGCTCAGGTCTGTTTCCTGACTCAGCCACTCTCTCTCTGCGCTTTCCCCTGTTACCTTCAGTTTTCGCTCTGTATAGCAATGCTTTCCTTCTCGATTCCATCCGTGTATAGCCCTCTTCGCATTGCTGTAGGGAATCCCAGGCGGGCTCTTGCACTCGCTCTGGGTCGGCTGCCCACCTGTCGATTTCTTCCCACGTCGTATAATCCCTGCTTCTGCCATCCATATCGTCCTCCTTTAGCTCCTGCCAGTTCACACGCTGCTCGGTCTGTGAATCGTGGTGGGTGATTCTGTAATGATCTTTGTCTGTTGTTTGTAGAAAGTCAGACCGAAATGCAGCGTGTAGGTTACTCATGACTTTTAATGAAGCTAATACGGTACATGAAATAACGGAAGAAGAAACAACAAACGAATGAAACTAATACAGCCTATCTGGTGACTAACACTAATACAGGTACAATCGCCCACGAAATACAACGCGCACTCAAGCTACCTAAATACAGTTCCCAATCCGAGACAACTAGAATCAGCTGACTCCAATTAGGAATCGCCTCAGGCAGCCAAGCCTAACTAGACACACCCCTACTAATACACACTCCCAATTAATACAAACCCCAATACGAAATACAACATATAAACCCATGTCACACCCTGGCCTACCCAAACAACTAACAAAACACAAGATACAATGACCAAGGCGTGACAGTGCGCAGATCATGATATTCCTCCGGCCCTCCTGTCAAATCACCAGGTTCCTCCTGTGAAGAGGGAGCAGAAGAAACAGGAGGAATAGCAGACATTAAACATTTCACATGACAAGAAACGTTCCAGGAAAGGATAGAATTACTAGACCAATCAAAAGAAGGATTATGACACACTAGCCAGGGATGACCCAAAACAGAGGTAAAAGGTGAACGAAAAATCAAAAAAGAAATGGTCTCACTATGGTTACCAGATACTGTGAGGGTTAAAGGTAGTGTTTCACATAATATACTGGGGAGAGGATTACCATCCAAGGCGAACATGACCGTGGGCTCCCCTAACTGTCTGAGAGGAATGTCATGTTCCCGAGCCCATGCTTCGTCCATAAAACAGCCCTCCGCCCCAGAGTCTATTAATGCACTGCAGGAAGCTGCCGATCCGGTCCAGCGTAGATGGACCGGCAAGGTAGTACAGGTACATGACGGAGAGGACAGAGTAGTAGCGCTTATCAGTCGCCCTCCGCTTACTGATGAGCTCTGGCCTTTAACTGGACATGAAATGACAAAATGACCAGCGGAACCGCAATAGAGACAGAGGCGGTTGGTGATTCTCCGTTCCCTCTCCTTAGTCGAGATGCGAATACCCCCCAGCTGCATGGGCTCAACACCTGAGTCAGTGGGGAAAGATGGTAGTGTCGGGGAGAGGGGGGACACAGTTAACGCGAGCTCTCTTCCATGAGCTCGGTGACGAAGATCTACCCGTCGTTCAATGCGAATAGCGAGTTCAATCAAAGAATCCACGCTGGATGGAACCTCCCGGGAGAGAATCTCATCCTTAACCTTAGCGTGGAGTCCCTCCAGAAAACGAGCGAGCAACGCCTGCTCGTTCCAGTTACTGGAGGCAGCAAGAGTGCGAAACTCTATAGAGTAATCCGTTATGGATCGATTACCTTGACATAGGGAAGACAGGGACCAGGAAGCTTCTTTCCCAAAAACAGAACGATCAAAAACCCGTATCATCTCCTCCTTAAAGTTCTGATACTGGATAGTACACTCAGCCCTTGCCTCCCAGACAGCCGTGCCCCACTCCCGAGCCCGTCCAGTAAGGAGAGATATGACGTAGGCGATACGAGCAATACCCCTGGAGTACGTGTGGGGCTGGAGAGAGAACACTATATCACACTGGGTAAGGAACGAGCGACATTCAGTAGGCTCCCCAGAGTAGCACGGTGGGTTATTAATTCTGGGCTCTGGAGACCCGGAAGCCCAGGAGGTAACCGGTGGATCGAGGCGGAGATTGTGAATCTCCTCCGAGAGGCCGGAGACTTGGGCGGCCAGGGTCTCAACGGCATGTTGAGCAGCAGACAATTCCTGTTCGTGTCTGCCTAGCATCGCTCCCTGGAACTCGACAGCAGAGTAGAGAGAATCCGTAGTCGCTGGGTCCATTCTTGGTCGGATCCTTCTGTTATGTAGGTGAATGAGGACCCAAAAGCGACTTAACAGAAACAGAGTTTATTCCAGTCTTTAACAAAAACGATAATCCTGGATACTATCACAGGTAAAGTCCAAACAGGAAAACTGAAACCCTCTAGTCAGTAGAGGGGAACAACAGGAGATGCGACCACAGACTGCAGGTCGCTTCGGGAAGGCGCAGGCCGTAGCTGATATAGACACCTGCTCACACGCAGCATCTGAAGAAGGCAAAAACACGACAGGACGGAACAAGGACACAGAACAGCAAACATCAAACAAGGATCCGACAAGGACAGACGCAGAAAGCAGAGAGAGAAATAGGGACTTAATCAGAGGGCAAAATAGGGGACAGGTGTGAAAGAGTAAACAAGGTAGTTAGGAGAAATGAGGAACAGCTGGAGCAGGAACGAAACGATAGAGAGAGAGAGGGATAGAGAGAGAGGGATAGAGAGAGAGGGAAAGAAACCTAATAAGACCAGCAGGGGGAAACGAATAAAAGAGAAAGCACAGGGACAAGACACGACAATATATGACAAAACATGACATATACGGCCCAGGAGGCCTGTAAAGAGTAGCTATAAAAAGGGATTGAGTAGGCTGCATACATTTCATTACTAGACGCTCAAAAAACAAAAATGCAGTCTATTTGTTTTGTAAATAGAATTTTGATGTCATAAATTTTAGCAAAACCTCTGTTTTGTGGGGAACCTCCCTCTGTGGGGAATATGGTCACTAGTGTAACTAGGAGGAGCGGCCTCATTTAACACAGTAAATTCACCAGGCTTGAACCATTTTTCAGTCAGGTCAATCACATCAAGATTATGATCAGTGATTATAACTGCCTTGGAAGTGAGGGATATAACATTAAGTTGTCCTATTTTGAGATGTGAGGTATTATCACATATCTTAAAATAATGACAGGAATGGACGTGATCTTTATTCCAGTGAGATTGCTACAGTGAACACTGCCATGTTTAGTTTTGCCCAACTTAAACTCAGCAAAAAAATAACTGCATTTATTTTCAGCAAAACTTAACATGTGTAAATATTTGTATGAATTTAACAAAATTCAACAACTGAGACATAAACTGAACAGGTTCCACAGACATGTGACTAACAGAAATTGAATAATGTGTCCCTGAACAAAGGGGGGTCAAAATCAAAAGTAACAGTCAGTATCTAGTGTGGCCACCAGCTGCATGAAGAACTGCAGTGCATCTCCTCCTCATGGACTTCACCAGATTTGCCAGTTTTGCTGTGAGATGTTACCCCACTCTTCCACCTTGGCACCTGCAAGTTCCCGGACATTTCTGGGGGGAATGGACCTAGCCCTGACCCTCCAATCCAACAGGTCCCAGACGTGCTCAATGGGATTGAGATCCGGGCTCTTCGCTGGCCATGGCAGAACACTGACATTCCTGTCTTGCCTGTAATGCAGAGCGTTGTCATGCTGGAGGGTGATGTCAGGATGAGCCTGCAGGAAGGGTACCACATGAGGGAAGAGGATGTCTTCCCTGTAATGCACAGCGTTGAGATTGCTTGCAATGACAACAAGTGGCTTTGTTAGTGGCAGACTCCACTAAGCTGGCAGGCTGGATAACAGCCTGGCTGACAGCCTGTTGCCTGGCCTGAAGCCTATCTCATTGTGGAGCTAGAGGAGTAAGACCCCTGTCTATGTTCATCGAGAATATGGGAGGGGCAGAAAACAGTTTTCAACCAGCGATTGAGTTGTGAGACTCTGCTGTAGGGCTCATCACTCCTCCTAACTGGGAGGGGGCCTGAGACAATTACTTTATGCCAACACATCTTTCTAGCTAAGTTATGTTGCGCTTGGTGACCTATGACTGTTTTATCCTAACATTGTTGGTGCCGACATGGATAACAATGTCCCTATACCATCTACACTCACCAGTTTTAACTTCAGCCAGCAACATCTTCAGATTAGTTTTTGTGTTGGTAGCCCTGCCCCCTGGTAAACAGTGTATGATCACTGGATTATTATTTTAAAATCTAATATTGTGGGTAATGGAGTTACCAATGACTATGGTTTTTAATTTGTCAGAGCTAATGGTGGGAGGCTTCGGTGCCTTAGAGGAGAGACGTGGAAAGGCTCGGGCTCTCGAAAATTGGTTGAAAGATTCAATGTATTATTATTAGTATTTTTTACTTTCTTTTGACAGGGAATACATACATATTCAATATAAATCTACACATTATACAACCTCACACAATATACTGTCACATACTGTACATATTTATATACACTACCGTTCAAATTTAGGGTGACTTAGAAATGTCCTTGTTTGCGAAAGAAAAGCACATTTTTGTCCATTATAATAACATCAAATTGTTCAGAAATACAGTGTAGACAGTGTTAATGTTGTAAATTACTATTGTAGCTGGAAACAGCTGAATATTTATGGAATATCTACATATCTATGGGGTGGCAGGGTAGCCTAGTGGTTAGAGTGTTGGACTAGTAACCGAAAGGTTGCAAGTTCAAATCCCTGAGCTGACAAGGTACAAATCTGTCATTCTGCCCCTGAACAGGCAGTTAACCCACTGTTCCTAGGCTGTCTTTGAAAATAAGAATTTGATCTTAACTGACTTGCCTAGTAAAATAAGGGTAATTTTTATTTTATTTTTTATTATCAGCAACCAATGGCTCGCTGTGTAAACTAATCCAAGTTTATCATTTTAAAAGGCTAAAAGTCTTCATTAGAAAACCCTTTTGCAATTTTGTTAGCACAGCTGAAAACTGTTGTTCTGATTAAAGAAGCAATAAAACTGTGTCTCTGTGGTCTTTCTGTAGCTCAGTTGGTAGAGCATGGCACTTGTAACGCCAGGGTAGTGGGTTCGATCCCCGGGACCACCCATACGTAGAATGTATGCACACATGACTGTAAGTCGCTTTGGATAAAAGCGTCTGCTAAATGGCATATTTTTATTTTTTTTATTTTTTTATTTTTTAAATTTTTTTTAAATATTTTTTTTAACTGTCCTTCTTTATACTAGTTGAGTATCTGCAGCATTTGTGGGGTCGACAGGTTCAAAATGGCAAGAAACAAATAACTTTCTTCTGAAACTCGTCAGTCTATTCTTGTTATGAGAGATGAAGGCTATTCCATGAGGGATGAAGGCTATTCCATGCGATAATTTGCCAAGAAACGGAAGATTTCGTACAACGCTGTGTACTACTCCCTTCACAGAACAGCGCAAACAGTGAAGAAGCAACGCAGGGAAACTTTAGGGTGTAAATCTAAGAGATGTTTTCAATCCACTGATACTAAACGTGTATTTACCATAAAAACATGTCTATATTTAGTATTTTGATTGTGGACAAGGTTTATTTGAGTTATGGTCAGCACCATTTTAAATTCCCAGTGTAATGACTGGTGGTGTGGTGTTGAGTTTTCAGAGTGAGGTGCGGATAACGAAGATGGCAACAATAAGTGGTCATTCACACATGAACTGTATAGCGCCAGGCTGTATGAATTGGCTCCAAAGAATCCCTCTGTAAACTACAATCAGCTGCCCAAGGACCCACAACTTTTGAAGAATTGGCTCCATGTCCTGAAGAGGAAGGATGTGACATCTCGAACTAGCAGGATGTGCAGATAGCACTTCGCGGAGGAAGACTTCGTGGTGAAGGGCATTTTCGATACGGCCCCCGTGAGTTTCCAAATGGAAAGGAGTCATAGGCCTACATTGAAGCCCTCTGCTTGCGCCTCCCACCCCCCCCCAGTAAATAACATTAACAAGCAACTCAACTGTGGCGGGTAGCCTAGTGGTTAGAGTGTTGGGCCTGTAACTAAAAGGTTGCTGGATCAAATCCCCGAGCTGACAAGGTACAGATCTGTTGTTCTGCTCCTGAACAAGGTGGCTAACCCACTGTTCCCCGGTAGGCTGTCATTGTAAATAAGAATTTGTTCTTAACTGACTTGCCTAGTTAAATAAAAACTAAACTTGCAGTTTCTCCGTGTACACCTGTTATTAGGTAGTTACTGTAGCGAGCTTCCACCTCAGATAGTCAAGTAATGTAATAGTTACTGTAGCGATCTTCCACCTCAGATAGTTAAGTACTGTAGTAGTTACTGTAGCGATCTTCCACCTCAGATAGTCAAGTACTGTAGTAGTTACTGTAGCGAGCTTCCACCTCAGATAGTCAAGTACTGTAATAGTTACTATAGCGAGCTTCCACCTCAGATCGTCAAGTACTGGAGTAGTTACTGTAGCGAGCTTCCACCTCAGATAGTCAAGTACTGTAATAGTTACTGTAGTGAGCTTCCACCTCAGATAGTTACTGTAGCGAGCTTCCACCTCAGATAGTCAAGTACTGTAATAGTTACTGTAGCGAGCTTCCACCTCAGATAGTCAAGTACTGTAATAGTTACTGTAGCGAGCTTCCACCTCAGAGAGTTAAGTACTGTAATAGTTCCTGTAGCGAGCTTCCACCTCAGATCGTCAAGTACTGTAATAGTTACTGTAGCGAGCTTCCACCTCAGATAGTCAAGTAATCTAATAGTTACTGTAGCGAGCTTCCACCTCAGATAGTCAAGTACTGTAATAGTTACTGTAGAGAGCTTCCACCTCAGAGAGTTAAGTACTGTAATAGTTCCTGTAGCGAGCTTCCACCTCAGATCGTCAAGTACTGTAATAGTTACTGTAGCGAGCTTCCACCTCAGATAGTCAAGTACTGTAATAGTTACTGTAGCGAGCTTCCACCTCAGATAGTAATGTAATAGTTACTGTAGCGATCTTCCACCTCAGATAATCAAGTAATGTAATAGTTCCTGTAGCGAGCTTCCACCTCAGATAGTCAAGTACTCTAATAGTTACTGTAGCGAGCTTCCACCTCAGATAGTCAAGTAATGTAATAGTTACTGTAGCGATCTTCCACCTCAGATAGTTAAGTACTGTAGTAGTTACTGTAGCGAGCTTCCACCTCAGATAGTCAAGTACTGTAATAGTTACTCTAGCGAGCTTCCACCTCAGATCGTCAAGTACTGGAGTAGTTACTGTAGCGAGCTTCCACCTCAGATAGTCAAGTAATGTAATAGTTACTGTAGTGAGCTTCCACCTCAGATAGTCAGGTACTGTAATAGTTACTGTAGTGAGCTTCCACCTCAGATAGTCAAGTACTGTAATAGTTACTGTAGCGAGCTTCCACCTCAGATAGTCAAGTACTGTAATAGTTACTGTAGCGAGCTTCCACCTCAGATAGTCAAGTAATGTAATAGTTACTGTAGCGATCTTCCACCTCAGATAGTTAAGTACTGTAGTAGTTACTGTAGCGAGCTTCCACCTCAGATAGTCAAGTACTGTAATAGTTACTCTAGCGAGCTTCCACCTCAGATCGTCAAGTACTGGAGTAGTTACTGTAGCGAGCTTCCACCTCAGATAGTCAAGTAATGTAATAGTTACTGTAGTGAGCTTCCACCTCAGATAGTCAGGTACTGTAATAGTTACTGTAGTGAGCTTCCACCTCAGATAGTCAAGTACTGTAATAGTTACTGTAGCGAGCTTCCACCTCAGATAGTCAAGTACTGTAATAGTTACTGTAGCGAGCTTCCACCTCAGAGAGTTAAGTACTGTAATAGTTCCTGTAGCGAGCTTCCACCTCAGATCGTCAAGTACTGTAGTAGTTACTGTAGCGAGCTTCCACCTCAGATAGTCAAGTACTGTAATAGTTACTGTAGCGAGCTTCCACCTCAGATAGTCAAGTACTGTAATAGTTACTGTAGCGAGCTTCCACCTCAGATAGTCAAGTAATGTAATAGTTACTGTAGCGATCTTCCACCTCAGATAGTCAAGTAATGTAATAGTTACTGTAGCGAGCTTCCACCTCAGATAGTCAAGTAATGTAATAGTTACTGTAGCGAGCTTCCACCTCAGATAGTCAAGTACTGTAATAGTTACTGTAGTGAGCTTCCACCTCAGATAGTCAAGTACTGTAATAGTTACTGTAGCGATTTTCCACCTCAGATAGTCAAGTACTGTAATAGTTACTCTAGCGAGCTTCCATCTCAGATCGTCAACTACTGGAGTAGTTACTGTAGCGAGCTTCCACCTCAGATAGTCAAGTACTGTAATAGTTACTGTAGTGAGCTTCCACCTCAGATAGTCAGGTACTGTAATAGTTACTGTAGCGAGCTTCCACCTCAGATAGTCAAGTACTGTAATAGTTACTGTAGTGAGCTTCCACCTCAGATAGTCAAGTAATGTAATAGTTACTGTAGCGATCTTCCACGTCAGATAGTTAAGTACTGTAGTAGTTACTGTAGCGAGCTTCCACCTCAGATAGTCAAGTAATGCAATAGTTACTGTAGCGAGCTTCCACCTCAGATAGTCAAGTAATGTAATAGTTACTGTAGCGAGCTTCCACCTCAGATAGTCAAGTACTGTAATAGTTACTGTAGCGATCTTCCACCTCAGATAGTCAAGTACTGTAATAGTTACTCTAGCGAGCTTCCATCTCAGATCGTCAAGTACTGGAGTAGTTACTGTAGCGAGCTTCCACCTCAGATAGTCAAGTACTGTAATAGTTACTGTAGTGAGCTTCCACCTCAGATAGTCAGGTACTGTAATAGTTAGTCTGTAATAGTTACTGAGCTTCCACCTCAGATAGTCAAGTACTGTAATAGTTACTCTAGCGAGCTTCCACCAAGTCTGTAATAGTTAGAGCTTCCACCTCAGAGTCAAGTACTGTAATAGTTACTGTAGCGATCTTCCACCTCAGATAGTCAAGTACTGTAATAGTCAGATAGTCTGTAATAGCGAGCTTCCACCTCAGATAGTCAAGTACTGTAATAGTTACTGCTTCCACCTCAGATAGTCAAGTAATGTAATAGAGCTTCCACCTCAGATAGTCAAGTACTGTAATAGTTACTGTAGCGAGCTTCCACCTCAGATAGTCAAGTACTGTAATAGTTACTGTAGCGAGCTTCCACCTCAGATAGTCAAGTAATGTAATAGTTACTGTAGCGAGCTTCCACCTCAGATAGTCAAGTACTGTATATAGTTACTAGTTACTAGCGAGCTTCCACCTCAGATAGTCAAGTACTGTAATAGTTACTGTAGCGAGCTTCCACCTCAGATATAGTCATAGTACTGTAATAGTTACTGTAGCGAGCTTCCACCTCAGATAGTCAAGTACTGTAATAGTTACTGTAGCGAGCTTCCACCTCAGATAGTCAAGTACTGTAATAGTTACTGTAGCGAGCTTCCACCTCAGATAGTCAAGTACTGTAATAGTTCCACCTCAGATAGTCAAGTACTGTAATAGTTACTTCCACCTCAGATAGTCAAGTACTGTAATAGTTACTGTAGCGAGCTTCCACCTCAGATAGTCAAGTACTGTAATAGTTACTGTAGCGAGCTTCCACCTCAGATAGTCAAGTACTGTAATAGTTACTGTAGCGAGCTTCCACCTCAGATAGTCAAGTAATGTAATAGTTCCACCTCAGATAGTCAAGTAATGTAATAGTTACTGTAGCGATCTTCCACCTCAGATAGTCAAGTAATGTAATAGTTACTGTAGCGAGCTTCCACCTCAGATAGTCAAGTAATGTAATAGTTACTGTAGTGAGCTTCCACCTCAGATAGTCAAGTACTGTAATAGTTACTGTAGCGAGCTTCCACCTCAGATAGTCAAGTAATGTAATAGTTACTGTAGCGAGCTTCCACCTCAGATAGTCAAGTAATGTAATAGTTACTGTAGTGATCTTCCACCTCAGATAGTCAAGTACTGTAATAGTTACTGTAGCGAGCTTCCACCTCAGATAGTCAAGTACTGTAATAGTTACTGTAGCGAGCTTCCACCTCAGATAGTCAAGTAGTTGTAATAGCTTACTGTAGTGGGAGCTTCCACCAGATCAGTAATAGTCACCTCAGATAGTACTGTAATAGTTACTGTAGCTTATATAGTATTATTCAGATAGTCAAGTACTGTAATAGTTACTGTAGCGAGCTTCCACCTCAGATAGTCAGTACTGTAATAGTTACTGTAGCGAGCTTGTAGTCAGTAATAGTTAGTTTAATAGTTACTGTAGTGATGCTTCCACCTCAGATAGTCAAGTAATGTAATAGTTACTGTAGCGAGCTTCCATCAGATAGTCTTCCACCTCATAATATTACTTATTATTATACTGTTAGATAGTCAAGTACTGTAATAGTTACTGTAGCGAGCTTCCACCTCAGATAGTCAAGTAATGTAATAGTTACTGTAGCGAGCTTCCACCTCAGATAGTCAAGTACTGTAATAGTTACTGTAGCCAGCTTCCACCTCAGATAGTCAAGTACTGTAATAGTTACTGTAGCGAGCTTCCAGCTCAGATAGTCAAGTACTGTAATAGTTACTGTTGCGATCTTCCACCTCAGATAGTCAAGTACTGTAATAGTTACTGTAGTGAGCTTCCACCTCAGATAGTCAAGTACTGTAATAGTTAGCTTCCACCTCAGATGTCAAGTACTGTAATAGTTAGCTTCCACCTCAGATAGTCAAGTACTGTAATGTAATAGTTACAGATAGTCAAGTACTGTAATAGTTACTGAGATAGTCAAGTACTTCGAGCTTCCACCTCAGATAGTCAAGTACTGTAATAGTTACTGTAGCGAGCTTCCACCTCAGATAGTCAAGTACTGTAATAGTTACTGTAGCGAGCTTCCACCTCAGATAGTCAAGTACTGTAATAGTTACTGTAGCGATCTTCCACCGAGCTTCCACCTCAGATAGTCAAGTAATGTAATAAGTCTTCCACCTCAGATAGTGTAATAGTTACTGTAGCGAGCTTCCACCTCAGATAGTCAAGTACTGTAATAGTTGCTGTAGCGAGATTCAACCTCAGATCGTCAAGTACTGTAATAGTTACTGTAGCGATCTTCCACCTCAGATAGTCAAGTAATGTTATAGTTATTGTAGCGATCTTCCACCTCAGATAGTCAAGTAATGTAATAGTTACTGTAGTGATCTTCCGTCTCAGATAGTCAAGTACTGTAATAGTTACTGTAGCGAGATTCCACCTCAGATCGTCAAGTACTGTAATAGTTACTGTAGCCAGCTTCCAGCTCAGATAGTAAAGTACTGTAATAGTTACTGTAGCGAGCTTCCAGCTCAGATAGCCAAGTACTGTAGTAGTTACTGTAGCGAGCTTCAACCTCAGATAGCCAAGTACTGTAATAGTTACTGTAGCGAGCTTCCACCTCAGATAGTCAAGTAATGTAATAGTTACTGTAGCGAGCTTCCACCTCAGATTGTCAAGTACTGTCCTGCTGTTTCTACAGACCTGCTACCGTGTCCCGGTCCTGCTGTTGTAACAGATGTGCTACCTTGTCCCGGTCCTACTGTTTCTACAGACCTGCTACCGTGTCCCGGTCCTGCTGTTTCTACAGACCTGCTACCTTGTCCCGGTCCTGCTGTTTCTACAGACCTGCTACCTTGTCCCGGTCCTGCTGTTTCTACAGACCTGCTACCGTGTCCCGGTCCTGCTGTTTCTACAGACCTGCTACCTTGTCCCGGTCCTGCTGTTTCTACAGACCTGCTACCTTGTCCCGGTCCTGCTGTTTCAACTCTCTCTCTCTCAACCTATGAATGCTCAGCTATGAAAAGACAACTGACATTTGCTCCTGAGGTGTTGAACTGTTGCACCCTCTATAACCACTGTGGTTATTATTTTGATGTAAAAAGGGTTTTTGTCAAATACATTTGATTGTTTGCTGTGCTGGATGCTGTGTATTCACTAACTGAGTAATGGGACATTTTTATAGTATCTGTAACATGGTGAGTATTTAGTCTGCATCTTAAGTTCTTAAAGTGCCAATCAGCAGTAGAAACAATAACAAAAGTGTTTCCCTGCTCCTCTTTTGGTAAACAGCTGAGTGATGTGGCTGGAGAAAATGTAACTACTCTCAAATTCATAGACAGAGCTATAGATGCAAGGACTGACCATCCATGATATCAACATTGTAATCCTGTTTCTATGATCCGTTTTTACTACCATGTAACCCAGTTCGCTTTGGATAAAGGCATCTGGTAAATGGCATTTATTACTAAAGTCTCCTTTGACTCTGCCAACTGGCTGCCCAGTGTAGTTACTATTCCTGTCCACTAGATGGCAGCCAAAGCTCGTTGAAGTCACTACTCTGGCAACAGGGACACAGGATTAGTGCTTATTGAAAGTAGTTTTGTCTTCAATGCAAGTTTCTGGTTACGCTTGAACCTGTTGTTATAGTGGACAAGCTAACTAATATTATTTTTACATAGGGCGCAAGCATTAGGTCTATGTCTTCAAAAATTACATCAGGCTAGATTTTACTAAGTGAACTGGTTCTATTCAAACTCCAACCCTATGTAAATTACTTTGCATCTGGGTATGTGTGCCTTATGGAATAAACGACACACGCAGGGATGAGACGCCAGACACACAATTTTCCCTTGTGCACATAGGGTGAATTGGCGATAAACTGTCAGCCTGTATGCTCTGCAAACAAAATCATAAGAAAAATTAGTCTGATACCGAAACTAAATCATTGTATTTATAATGAACAAGCCCCATTATTGGTTAGAATGAGATTTCATGAGAGCACGTACCGCGGAGCTGAGCAGACGTTGACAAACCGAGCTCTTCAAAGTTATCCTATTATTACCTAAATAACAAAGTTGAAACAATATTCTAACATCGGCTGATAAACTGTCAAGTATTTACCTTCCCAAGGAGCCATGGACTTCTGGCCGAGAGGCAAGAACGATGACCAAAACTTGGTTGATTCCCAAGATAATGATAACAGCACAGCTATTAAGATTAGCATTAGCCCTCATAACTCAGACGACAGTTCCAGACTGTTGCTCTCAGTAGCCTCTTCTGAGCCTGCCGACATGCTTGCTACTCTCTCCGGAAAATTCAAGATGGTAACAAAGATCTTTCTCTGAAAATTGACAAGAAATCGTCTGAACTCTGAACATTCTTCCATTGACGACTTGAAATCCTCCCTGAATGATCTCCTTTTGAAAACGACTGAGGCTGAGTTGCGCATTAACACAGTTGAAGATAACGTCACTAGCCATGACCAGGTTCTGATAGAGCTGCAGAAGGACAATGTCTATCTCAAAAACAAGTTAGACCAGATGGAGAACCAGAGCAGACGTAGCAATATCCCTGTGTTATCGGATTGAAAGAGGACAGCAAGGGATGTGACCCGGTCCGTTTCTTCACTCAATGGATCCATGATGTCCTAGGCATAATCAACTTCACCAAGCCACTGGAAATCGAACATCAGCACCAAAACCCCGGCCAGATGAGCCCCCAGATGCCATCCTGATCAGGTTCCTCCGTTTCTAGGACAGGGAGAAGATACTGGAACTCGCAAGAGCCAAAGAGGACATCACCATTGATGGCAAGAGGGTCAGCCTTTTTCCAGATAGAAAGAGCAAGCAGTTCAGACCAGCCGCCAAAGCACTGAAGGAGAAGAACATCACCGGCTACCTCATTCACCCTGCACATATGAAAGTTCAGTACAATGGCCGCAGCCATCTCTTCGATACACCAGGAGAAGTGTTCACTTTTCTCAAATAACTAAACTGTGTTTGAACCATGATGGTCTTTCCGTGGGATAAGACGCAGTTTATTGTTTTTTTTCTTATTCTTACTGAATTGCCAATGTCTTCTTTGAATTTGGATCCGTTTGCTATCCGGTTGCTACAGTTGATTTGTACATTTTCAACTAACAGTTTTTAACTCCCCCGTGGGGAGTTCTATTACATTTACGGGAGAGAATATTTTGGTTTTGTCAATATCCACTGGACGAAGCAAATTAGTGGGCTTAGGCACACTGCTTTCCACCCCCATTTATGTTTCTCCTCTCCTGAAAAGATATTCAAAGCAGCCCTTAATGTGGACAATAAATATTCAGCCATAAATGTCTATTTACAATGTTTGTTTTCAACATAGAGAGCTCGTAGGTTTTAGTTTACACTAAGGTTTAGCTAGTAAGAGCAAGATGGAAAGCGTGCAACAATGTATCTCTGCAAATGTTTTCATGTTGATTGTTGGGATTGTGTTTTTTGTCCGACAATCAGGGTGGATGGGGTTTCTGTTTCTATGTTTATTGTAGTTTCTTTCCTAAAGAGACACATAGGTCAGTTCAGTGTTCAAACTGAAGTTCAAACATTTTTTACATATGAGGGATTAATCCACTAAAATATGTCACATTTAGCATAAAACCCACTGGCTCCAGGTCATCTACAAGACCCTGCCAGGTAAAGTCCCCCCTTATCTCAGCTCGCTGGTCGCCATAGCAGCACTCAACTGTAGCACGCGCTCCAGCAGGTATATCTCTCTGGTCATCTCCAAAACCCATTATTCCTTTGGCCGCCTCTCCTTACAGTTCTCTGCTGCCAATGACTAGAACAAACTACAAAAATCTCTGAAACTGGAAACACTTATCTCCCTCACTAGAACACCCCCCTATCCACATCGATGGAACAGTAGTGGAGAGGGTAGCAAGTTTTAAGTTCCTCTGCATATACATCACAGACCAACTGAATTGGTCCACTCACACAGACAGCATCGTGAAGAGGCACAGCAGTGCCTCTTCAACCTCAGGAGGCTGAAGAAATTCGGCTTGTCACCAAAAGCACTCACAAACTTCTACAGATGCACAATCGAGAGCATCCTGGCGGGCTGTATCACCGCCTGGTACGGCAACTGCTCCGCCCACAACCGTAAGGCTCTCCAGAGGGTAGTGAGGTCTGCACAACGCATCACTGAGGGCAAACTACCTGCCCTCCAGGACACCTACACCACCCGATGTTACAGGAAGGCCATAAAGATCATCAAGGACAACAACCACCTGAGCCACTGCCTGTTCACCCCGCTATCATCCAGAAGGCGAGGTCAGTACAGGTGCATTATAGCTGGGACTGAGAGACTTCTATCTCAAGGCCATCAGACTGTTAAACAGCCACCACTAACATTGAGGGGCTGCTGCCAACACACTGACACTGACACTAACTCAACTCCAGCCACTTTAATAATGGGAATTGATGGGAAATAATGTAAAATATATCACTAGCCACTTTAAACAGTGCTACCTTATATAATGTTACATATCCTACATGATTCATCTCATATGCATACGTATATACTGTACTCTATATCAACTACTGCATCCTTGTGTAATACATGTATCACTAGCCACTTTAATTATGCCACTTTGTTTACATACTCATCTCATATGTATATACTGTACTCGATACCATCTACTGTATCTTGCCTATGCTGCTCTGTACCATCACTCATTCATATATCTTTATGTACATATTCTTTATCCCCTTACACTGTGTATAAGACAGTAGTTTTGGAATTGTTAGTTAGATTACTTGTTGGTTATTACTGCATTGTCGGAACTAGAAGCACAAGCATTTCGCTACACTCGCATTAACATCTGCTAACCATGTGTATGTGACAAATACAATTTGATTTGATTTAGATTTGATTTGATTTGTCTGCGCATGCTCTGAGGACGCTTTTAGGAATACCAACTGGGCCGCCAGCCTTGCGAGTGTCACGCCTTGGTCATTGTATTTTGTGTTTTTGGTATAGGTTTGGGTAGGCTAGGGTGTGACATGGGTTTATATGTTGTGTTTCGTATTGGGGTTTGTATTAATTGGGATTGTGTATGATTAGGGGTGTGTCTAGTTAGGCTTGGCTGCCTGAGGCGATTCTCAATTGGAGTCAGGTGATTCTCGTTGTCTCGGATTGGGAACCGTATTTAGGTAGCCTGAGTTCGCGTTGTATTTTGTGGGTGTTTGTTCCTGTCTCTGTGTTGTAGTCACCAGATAGGCTGTAATTAGTTTCACGTTTCGTTTGTTGTTTTCATATTCAGTTATTTCATGTACCTTTTCATTCATTAAAGTCATGAGTAACCTACACGCTGCATTTCGGTCTGACTCTCTACATTCAACAGACGAACGACGTTACAGCGAGGGTTAACATGCTTAAACGTCTTACTCACCTCGGCCATGGAGAAGGAGAGCCCACAGTTCTTGATAGCGGGCCATGTCGGTGGCACTGTATTGTCCTCAGAGCAAGCGAAGAGGGTGTTCAGTCTGTCCAGAAGCAAAATGTCGGTGTCTGCCTCCTGTGACTGCATCTGGGTCTCACCTTGTGCCTTGATAGTACGAACTGGCAATGACTGACCCAACAGACTTGGACCAGCTCCGCCACGCTGTTTCCCTGCAGGGAGCCCCCAATAGGAGACATGGCCATCAGACTTTTAACTTCTTAAGGTATAGGGGGCAGCATTTTCACTTTTGGATAAATAGCGTGCCCAATTTCAACTTCCTGCTACTAATGCCAAGAATATAATATATGCATAGTATTAGTAGATTTGGATAGAAAACATGTCAGAAAACCCTCTGAAGTTTATAAAACTGTTTGAATCATGTCTGTGGGTATAACAGAACTTATGTAGCAGGCAAAACCCTGAGGACTAACCGTTCAGAATTTTTGAGGTCTCTGTCTATTCAGTGAGATCTCATTGGGAAATGGTATTTCTTAGGAACTTGTTTTCAGTTCCCTCCGATTCCACTGGATGTCAACAGTCTTTGGAATTTGGGTGAGGTTATTCATTTGTGCAATGAAAAAGTATGGCCATCTAGGAACTGCGTAACACTGTTGAGAGTTGCGAAAGACTTGAAAAGTAGCTTGGTTTGTTGTCTTCCTCTATTGAACACAGATAGACCCTTCTTCAATTTGATCGATTATTAACGTTTAAAATACCTAAAGTTGTATTGCCAAAGTAGTTTGAAATGTTTTGGCAAAGTTTATAGGCAACTTTTGAAATATTTTGTAGTGACGTTGCGCAATTTGAAAGCTGTGTTTTTCTGGATCAAACGCGCCAAATAAATGGACATCTTGGATATATATGGACGGATTTAATCGAACAAAAGGACCAATTGTGATGTTTATTGGACATATGTGTTTATGTGCCATCAAAAAAAGCTTGTCAAAGGTAAGGCATGTTTTATATTTTATTTCTGCGTTTTGTGTAGTGCCTGCAGGGTTGACATATGCTACCCTCTTTGTTTACTGTTGTGCTATCATCAGATAATAGCTTCTTATGCTTTCACCAAAAAGCCTTTTAAAAATCTAACATGTTGTCTGGATTCACACTGAGTGTAGCTTTAATTGAGTATCTTACATGTGTGATTTAATGAAAGTTTGATTTTTCTATAATTTATTTGAATTTTCCACACTGCATTTTCCCTGGGTTTTGGCAGAGTGGGATGCAAGCGTCCCCTATACCATAAGAAGTTAAACAGCTATCACTAGCACATTAGAGGTGGCTGCCTATAGACATAGACTAGAAGTAACTGGCCACTTTAAGGAATTGAACACTAGTCACTTTAATAATATTTACATATCTGGTATTTCACATCTCATATTTATATACTGTTTTCTATACTATTCTACGGTATCGTAGTCACTTAATGTTTACATATCTGGTATTACTCATCTCATATGTATGTACTGTTTTCTATACTATTCTACTGTATCTTAGTCCATTCTTCTCTGATATCGCTCGTCCATATGTATATAGTCTTAATTCATTCCTACTTAGATTTGTGGGTATATGTTGTGTAATTTGTTATATATTACTTGTTAGATATTACTGCACTGTCGGAGCTAGAAGAACAATAATTTTGCTACACCAGCAATAACATCTGCTAACCATGTGTATGTGACCAATACAATTTGATTCAATTTGTCATTGTGTTTGAGTGTGTAGGGCCCTGTGAGTGTGCATAGAGACATTGCAAAATAAAGATACAAGGTAAACTCGGTCCGTGTAGTGTTTTGTTAGGTATTTATCAGTCGTATTGCTTGGGTATAGAAGCTGTTCAAGAGCCTGTTGGTATCAAACTTGATGCCCCTGTACCGCCTGCCGTGCGGAATGAGAGAGAATTGTCTATAGCTTGAGTGGTTGAGGTCTTTGACGATTTTCCGAGCCTTTTTTTCACACTGCCTGATACACATGTAGAGGTTCTAGATGGCAGGGAGCTTGGCCCCAGTGATATACTGGGCTGTCCTCCCCACCACCTGATATAGAGGTCCTGGATATCAGGGAACAGGGCCCCAGTGATGTACTGGGCTGTCCTCACCACCACCTGCTATAGAGGACCTGGATGTCAGGGAGCTGGGCCCCAGTGAGGTACTGGGCTGTCCTCACCACCACCTGCTATAGAGGACCTGGATGTCAGGGAGCTGGGCCCCAGTGAGGTACTGGGCTGTCCTCACCACCACCTGCTATAGAGGACCTGGATGTCAGGGAGCTGGGCCCCAGGGATGTACTGGGCTGTCCTCACCACCACCTGATATAGAGGTCATGGATGTCAGGGAGCTGGGCCCCAGGGATGTACTGGGCTGTCCTCACCAACACCTGCTATAGAGGTCCTGGATGTCAGGGAGCTGGGCCCCAGGGATGTACTGGGCTGTCCTCACCACCACCTGATATAGAGGTCCTGGATGTCAGGGAGCTGGGCCCCAGGGATGTACTGGGCTGTCCTCAAAACCCTCTGTAGCACCACCACACTGCAAGGTCACTGACATCATCCCAGTAAGCTGAGTCATCGTCGCCGGTGATCAGGCCTACCACTGTCGTGTCGTCAGCGAATCTGATAATGGTGTTGGAGTCGTGCATGGCCACATAGTCGTGGATTAACAGGGAGTACAGGAGGGGAGTAAGCACACACACCTGTGGGACCTGTGTTAAAGGTCAGTGTGGTGGGGTGATGTTGCCTGCCCTCACCATCTGGTGTCGGCCCGTCAGGAAGTCCAGGATCCAGTTGCAGATTGAGGTATTCAGACCCAGAGTCCTAAGCTTAGCGACGAACTTGGATGGGGATAACGGTGTTGAACGCTGAGCTATGAATCTATGAATCTATTGGGGCGGTATGCATATTAAAGTGGGTCCAGGGTGCCTAGGATGATGGAGTTGATGTGTGCCATAAACAGCCTCTCAAAGCACTTCATGATCAAAGAGCGGTAATCATTGTGGCCTTACAATTCTTAGAAACAGAGATGATTGTGGTCATCTTAAAACATGTGGGGATTACAGACTCGGACAAGGAGAGGTTGAAAATTACTCTTAATATGCCTGCCAGCTGTTCGTGCATACTCTGAGAACGCGCCCTGGAATACCGTTAGGGCCCACAGCCTTGCGGGTGTTGACCTGATTAAAGACCCTTCTCACATCGGCCTCGGAGAGCGAGGTCACCTAGTCCTCTGGGTTGGTGACGGTCCTCACACCCGACTCGATGTTGTTATTGTTGTCAAAGAGTACATAAAATGTTAATCTGGTAGAGAGGCATTGATGGTCAGATCACGGTTGGGTCTTCCTTTGTAATCCGTAATGGACTGTAGCCTCTGCCACATGTGGCGGGCATTGGAGCCTGTGTAATATCATTCCACCTTATTCCTATATTGTCCTTTTGCTCATTTGATAATATAATATAATAATAATTTGATGACTCTGCAGAGGTCATAGCGGGCCTTCTTGTACTTATTCTTGTCTTCAGCCGTAGCATCAGGTTTTGTCTACGATAGCACTGTGTGCGGTAGCCCTGCTCTTTAGTTTAGAACCAACCTCTGTGTTAATTCAGGGCTTTTGATTGGGGAAGCAGCTCACCCTCACCATGGGTACAACTTCACCAATGCATTTTCTAATGAAACCGGTGATGGAGATCGTTAGCTCATCGATGTTATCGACGGAGTCTCAAAACATATTCCAATCAGCAACAGAAAAGCTGACCATTTCTCAACAGAGCGAATTGCGGGTACTTCCTATTTCAGCTTCTGCTTGTACACAGGAAGCAAGAGTCATGACCTGATTTGCCGAATGGCGGAGGAGGGAAAGCCTTGTATGCTTGCGTGTGGGTAGAATAGCAGTGGCCTAGGGCTTTATCACCCCCAGTGGCATTGGAGATGTGTTGATGGAAGTTGGAAATCACGTGTCTTAGTGACGCCGAATTAAATCGGCGGCAACCAGAAAGTCAGTCTCTGGGTGTAGGGTTTCCTGCTTGTTTATAGCCTTGTACAGTTCGTTAAGCACCAGCTTGTTATTTTTCTTTTCCTGAGGAGGAATGTATGCAGCAGTCACGATAACAGCTGAAAAATCCCTCGGGAGGTAGAAGGGTTAGCATTTGACAATCAGGTATTCCAAGATGGGTGAACAGTGGGTCAACACTTCCACCATTTTGGAATTGGCACACCATTTGGAGTTGATGAAGGGGCAAAACCCTCCCCCCGTTGATTTCCCTGGATCCATTGTCCTGTCCGCCCGGTGAATGGAGAATCCACCGAGATGGATAGCCGTGGGGGGTTATCTTGTCTCTGTTTCTGAAAAGCAAAGAAAACTGCAGTTCCGAGAGTCCCGTTGGTAGCAGATCCCTGATCAGAGGTCCTCCATCTTTTATCAAGTGACTGTACCTTAGCCATTACAACGAAGGGAAGAGTTGTCCGGTTTTCCCTTCACTTGAATCTCACCAGGATCCCCCCTCTCTTGCCTCACTTGCCTCTGTGACGCCGGTGTTTCCTCTTGGGTAGCCCAAAAATTGGGTTGGAATTACAGACAGAGCCCAGGGCAGATGATTTGAAGTAGAAACCGGAATTGGGGAAAGTAACTGCCGATTTGATTTTCAACAGTTGTTGTCGGTTATAAGAAATGATAGCGGATACATTTAGAGAAAATCTAATTAAAATATATCACAAAATAGCAAAGTTGGGTCATAGTATAACTTTTTCATTACATTTCATTATAGTACAACGGTTTGATTTGTCTAATCTTAGCAATTTCTTCTTAGCTAGCTACATAGCCGTCTTTGTATCAAAGATAATTGCATAATTATCGTATTTCGTCGTCCAAACGTAGTCTTCACTGCTATTTGCCCAGCAGCTAGCCAGCTAGCCAGCTAGCCAGCTAGCAAACGCCCACCGATTAGCAGCACTGTAGTAACTATTACACTCAGCTGAACGACTTGATTAGTGTAGTGTTAGCTAGCTACATAGCTGTCTTTGCTGTCTTCGTATCCAAGATAATTGTGTAGTTTAGAGTGATTATCTTAATTTACCGAGGTTAGCTAGCCAGCTATTTGTCGTCTTTAACATAGGAGACTCTGCTAGCTAGCCAACAGCTAGCCAACAGCTAGCCGACAGCTAGCCAACAGCTAGCCGACAGCTAGCCGACAGCTAGCCAACAGCTAGCCAACAGCTAGCCGACAGCTAGCCAACAGCTAGCCAACAGCTAGCCAACGTCTACCGAATAGGACTCAACAACCCGGTCGCATTCACAGGTAGTATCACATTTTTTTCATTTCATACATAGCTAGCTACATAGCCGTCTTTGTATCAAAGATAATTGTGTAGTCTAGAGCGATTTTCTAGGTTAGCTAGCCAGCTATTGTCGTTCTTTTAACGCAACGTAACGTAAACAACACTGCTAGCTAGCCAGCTAGCCCCCGAATAGCAGCACTGCAGAAACTATTACACTCAACGGAACGACTTGATTAGTGTAGCGTCAACAACGCAGCCACTGCCAGCTAGCCTACAAAGTCAACAACGCAGCCACTGCCAGCTAGCCTACTTCAGCAGTACTGTATCATTTTAATCATTTTAGTCAATAAGATTCTTGCTACGTAAGCTTAACTTTCTGAACATTCGAGAAGTGTAGTCCACTTGTCATTCCAATCTCCTTTGCATTAGCGTAGCCTCTTCTGTAGCCTGTCAACTATGTGTCTGTCTATCCCTGTTCTCTCCTCTCTGCACAGACCATACAAACGCTCCACACCGCGTGGCCGTGGCCACCCTAATCTGGTGGTCCCAGAGCGCACGACCCACGTGGAGTTCCAGGTCTCCGGTAGCCTCTGGAACTGCCGATCTGCGGCCAACAAGGCAGAGTTCATCTCAGCCTATGCCTCCCTCCAGTCCCTCGACTTCTTGGCACTGACGGAAACATGGATCACCACAGACAACACTGCTACTCCTACTGCTCTCTCTTCGTCCGCCCACGTGTTCTCGCACACCCCGAGAGCTTCTGGTCAGCGGGGTGGTGGCACCGGGATCCTCATCTCTCCCAAGTGGTCATTCTCTCTTTCTCCCCTTACCCATCTGTCTATCGCCTCCTTTGAATTCCATGCTGTCACAGTTACCAGCCCTTTCAAGCTTAACATCCTTATCATTTATCGCCCTCCAGGTTCCCTCGGAGAGTTCATCAATGAGCTTGATGCCTTGATAAGCTCCTTTCCTGAGGACGGCTCATCTCTCACAGTGCTGGGCGACTTTAACCTCCCCAAGTCTACCTTTGACTCATTCCTCTCTGCCTCCTTCTTTCCACTCCTCTCCTCTTTTGACCTCACCCTCTCACCTTCACCCCCTACTCACAAGGCAGGCAATACGCTGGACCTCATCTTTACTAGATGCTGTTCTTCCACTAACCTCATTGCAACTCCCCTCCAAGTCTCCGACCACTACCTTGTATCCTTTTCCCTCTCGCTCTCATCCAACACCTCCCACACTGCCCCTACTCGGATGGTATCGCGCCGTCCCAACCTTCGCTCTCTCTCCCCCGCTACTCTCTCCTCTTCCATCCTATCATCTCTTCCCTCTGCTCAAACCTTCTCCAACCTATCTCCTGATTCTGCCTCCTCAACCCTCCTCTCCTCCCTTTCTGCATCCTTTGACTCTCTATGTCCCCTATCCTCCAGACCGGCTCGGTCCTCCCCTCCCGCCCCGTGGCTCGACGACTCATTGCGAGCTCACAGAACAGGGCTCCGGGCAGCCGAGCGGAAATGGAGGAAAACTCGCCTCCCTGCGGACCTGGCATCCTTTCACTCCCTCCTCTCTACATTTTCCTCCTCTGTCTCTGCTGCTAAAGCCATTTTCTACCACTCTAAATTCCAAGCATCTGCCTCTAACCCTAGGAAGCTCTTTGCCACCTTCTCCTCCCTCCTGAACCCTCCTCCCCCTCCCCCCCCCCCCTCCTCCCTCTCTGCAGATGACTTCGTCAACCATTTTGAAAAGAAGGTCGACGACATCCGATCCTCGTTTGCTAAGTCAAACGACACCGCTGGTTCTGCTCACACTGCCCTACCCTGTGCTCTGACCTCTTTCTCCCCCTCTCTCTCCAGATGAAATCTCGCATCTTGTGACGGCCGGCCGCCCAACAACCTGCCCGCTTGACCCTATCCCCTCCTCTCTTCTCCAGACCATTTCCGGAGACCTTCTCCCTTACCTCACCTCGCTCATCAACTCATCCCTGACCGCTGGCTACGTCCCTTCCGTCTTCAAGAGAGCGAGAGTTGCACCCCTTCTGAAAAAACCTACACTCGATCCCTCCGATGTCAACAATTACAGACCAGTATCCCTTCTTTCTTTTCTCTCCAAAACTCTTGAACGTTCCGTCCTTGGCCAGCTCTCCCGCTATCTCTCTCTGAATGACCTTCTTGATCCAAATCAGTCAGGTTTCAAGACTAGTCATTCAACTGAGACGGCTCTCTGTATCACGGAGGCGCTCCGCACTGCTAAAGCTAACTCTCTCTCCTCTGCTCTCATCCTTCTAGACCTTTCGGCTGCCTTCGATACTGTGAACCATCAGATCCTCCTCTCCACCCTCTCCGAGTTGGGCATCTCCGGCGCGGCCCATGCTTGGATTGCGTCCTACCTGACAGGTCTCTCCTACCAGGTGGCGTGGCGAGAATCTGTCTCCTCACCACGCTCTCTCACCACTGGTGTCCCCCAGGGCTCTGTTCTAGGCCCTCTCCTATTCTCGCTATACACCAAGTCACTTGGCTCTGTCATAACCTCACATGGTCTCTCCTATCATTGCTATGCAGACGACACACAATTAATCTTCTCCTTTCCCCCTTCTGATGACCAGGTGGCGAATCGCATCTCTGCATGTCTGGCAGACATATCAGTGTGGATGACGGATCACCACCTCAAGCTGAACCTCGGCAAGACGGAGCTGCTCTTCCTCCCGGGGAAGGACTGCCCGTTCCATGATCTCGCCATCACGGTTGACAACTCCATTGTGTCCTCCTCCCAGAGCGCTAAGAACCTTGGCGTGATCCTGGACAACACCCTGTCGTTCTCAACTAACATCAAGGCGGTGGCCCGTTCCTGTAGGTTCATGCTCTACAACATCCGCAGAGTACGACCCTGCCTCACACAGGAAGCGGCGCAGGTCCTAATCCAGGCACTTGTCATCTCCCGTCTGGATTACTGCAACTCGCTGTTGGCTGGGCTCCCTGCCTGTGCCATTAAACCCCTACAACTCATCCAGAACGCCGCAGCCCGTCTGGTGTTCAACCTTCCCAAGTTCTCTCACGTCACCCCGCTCCTCCGCTCTCTCCACTGGCTTCCAGTTGAAGCTCGCATCCGCTACAAGACCATGGTGCTTGCCTACGTAGCTGTGAGGGGAACGGCACCTCAGTACCTCCAGGCTCTGATCAGGCCCTACACCCAAACAAGGGCACTGCGTTCATCCACCTCTGGCCTGCTCGCCTCCCTACCACTGAGGAAGTACAGTTCCCGCTCAGCCCAGTCAAAACTGTTCGCTGCTCTGGCCCCCCAATGGTGGAACAAACTCCGTCACGACGCCAGGACAGCGGAGTCAGTCACCACCTTCCGGAGACACCTGAAACCCCACCTCTTTAAGGAATACCTAGGATAGGATAAACAATCCTTCTCACACCCCCCTTTAAGATTTAGATGCACTATTGTAAAGTGACTGTTCTACTGGATGTCATAAGGTGAATGCACCAATTTGTAAGTCGCTCTGGATAAGAGCGTCTGCTAAATGACTTAAATGTAAATGTAAATGTATAGCTTGCAAAACGGCGGTCACCGAGTATGGCGCCATCTAGGATCTACTTGTATCTGGCTGCAGTGAAGGGACAAGGATGGGTTGGAGAGGATCTCTCCATGGACGTCAGTATCTGACTGCAGAGAAGGGAGAGGATCTCACCACTGTCCCTTTTCTCCTTTTTTACAGTCTCAAGGAGGAGCCACACAGCTCAGCTCTGACCTCTAGTGGTAAGAGGAGACATAATATAGCTCAGCACTGACCTCAAGTGGTAAGAGGAGACGTCACATAGCTCATCACACAGCTCAGCTCAGATCTGACCTCTAGTGGTGAAAGGAGTAATCACACAGCTCAGCTCAGCTCTGACCTCTAGTGGTGAGAGTTATAGAACCCATTACCCTTTATGGTTGTGAGGTGTGGGGTCCGCTCACCAACCAAGAATTCACAAAATGGGACAAACACCAAATTCAGACTCTGCATGCAGAATTCTGCAAAAATATCCCGTTTTCCATATTAAACACCAAATTATCCATGCAGTGCAGAATTAGGCCAATACCCGCTAATGATCAATCAGAAAAGAGCCATTCAATTCTGCAACCACCTAAAAGGAAGTGATTTCCAAACCTTCCATAACAAAGCCATCACCTACAGAGAGATGAACCTGGAGAAGAGTCCCCCAAGCAAGCTGGTCCTGGGGCTCTGTTCACAAACACACCCCTCAGAGCCATCACCTACAGAGAGACGAACCTGGAGAACAGTCTCCTAAGCAAGTTGGTCCTGGGGCTTTGTTCACAAACACACCCTACAGAGAGATGAACCTGGAGAAGAGTCCCCCAAGCAAGCTGGTCCTTTGGCTCTGTTCACAAACACACCCTACAGAGAGTTGAACCTGGAGAAGAGTCCCCCAAGCAAGCTGGTCCTTTGGCTCTGTTCACAAACACACCCTACAGAGAGATGAATCTGGAGAAGAGTCCCCCAAGCAAGCTGGTCCTTTGGCTCTGTTCACAAACACACCCTACAGAGAGATGAACCTGGAGAAGAGTCCCCCAAGCAAGCTGGTCCTGGGGCTTTGTTCACAAACACACCCTACAGAGAGATGAACCTGGAGAAGAGTCCCCCAAGCAAGCTGGTCCTGGGGCTTTGTTCACAAACACACCCTACAGAGAGATGAACCTGGAGAAGAGTCCCCCAAGTAAGCTGGTCCTGGGGCTTTGTTCACAAACACACCCTACAGAGAGATGAACCTGGAGAAGATTCCCCCAAGCAAGCTGGTCCTTTGGCTCTGTTCACAAACACACCCTACAGAGAGATGAACCTGGAGAAGAGTCTCCTAAGCAAGCTGGTCCTGGGGCTTTGTTCAAAAACACACCCTACAGAGAGATGAACCTGGAGAAGAGTCCCCCAAGCAAGCTGGTCCTGGGGGCTCTGTTCACAAACACACCCCACAGAGAGATGAACCTGGAGAAGAGTCCCCCAAGCAAGCTGGTCCTGGGGCTCTGTTCACAAACACACCCCTCAGAGCCATCACCTACAGAGAGATGAACCTGGAGAAGAGTCCCCCAAGCAAGCTGGTCCTTTGGCTCTGTTCACAAACACACCCCTCAGAGTCATCACCTACAGAGAGATGAACCTGGAGAAGAGTCCCCCAAGCAAGCTGGTCCTGGGGCTCTGTTCACAAACATATACGCGTCCAGTGTGCGCTCCGAGAGTGAAACGATCTTCATTTACAAACGGACAATCTGACAACGCTCTGAATTTATAACTGCACTCTGGCACTCCAGATTGAATTTAAGAACACACCCGAAGTCGTAAAATGTCAAACTCGTAATTTCTTAAGCTAACTAGCTAGCGAGAGGTTGCATAGCAACAGCATCAACTTCCGGAATACAGGCAAAGCTCTAGAATGGTCAACGGAAAGGATACAATTCATTTACAGTATACTAAAAGGAACAAATAGTATATAGCATGTAGTATATACTCATTAAGTATGTAGGATATAGTATGTTAGTATGGGTATTCAAACACAGCTTAGGAGAGAAGAGAAGACTAGGGGAGAAGAGGAGAGAAGATGTGAGAAGACGAGCAGAGAAGAGGAGAGGAGGAATCAACTTTTGAGAGTTTAGAAGGAGCCTCTGTCACTGGGTCAGTGTAGTTGTCAGTGTAGGGACTATAGTGAGATAAACTGAAATAAGAAGCAGGCAGGCAGGTCATCTATATCTGTTTTAATAGTTGATAAAGACAGTTGGAAAAGGGAAGTAGCTTATTTCATAAGAGGAAGTAAAGAACCATTTTGTACAGTTTTCTCTAACCCTAACCCTCTACAGTCAGTCTGTCTCTCTGTCAGATAGGATCTGTGTGACTCAGAGAAAGCTGTTAGCAGTGTAACTGGTGGATCAGGGTGTGTTGTAGTTAGTGACTGGGTAGTTGGCGTGGAGGGGATTCCCACTCTGTGTTCTGCTGTCACCTGGACTGAAGCTTAAAGTACTACACCTGACTGAAGGTAACAACTATCTCTGTGTTCTTGCACACACACGCCTCCCCCCAGCATTGTGTAGTGTTGTGTTTAAGGTGTTGCTAGGGTCTGACTGACGTAACCAACAGTAGAATAACAGTTTCACAGACAGGCAAAACTGAGAGCCCTGATAGCTACTTCCTACACACAAAAATGCATGCATGCGCAAGTTCACACACACACAAGCACACACACAGACCGCGCCACACTACCCACGACACCACTGTAGACGCTGCTCTGCACCAGAAATTAGCAACCAACAACACACTCATATCCCTCTCCCGCCACATTGGACATCAGAACAGCTTGCTGCTGCCACATTGAGACACACATACAGAGGAAGGCATGCCTGACAGACTGTTGACTCCTGCAGTGACAGAGGACCTGAGTGACTGCCGTTTCATCCATCCATCTGCTACACCTGCTGCACCTCTACCTGCACCTCATCAGACTGACTCACCTGGAGAGGCCACCTACCTGGTGGAACTAGAGGTAAACCTATAGGTCTTCTGGAAATATTCCAACCATTGAACATGTTGAGCTTTTAGACCAGTAGAAGTCTTTCCAGGTCTTCTGTAAACATAACTATTGAGCTTAAAGTCTAGACAAGGCGTTGTTTGTATCTGAGAAACCACTCCTAAGACACAGGGTCAGAAAGGGATTGAGAGGTGTTCTGTCAGAACCTAAGAGAACCTGTTGGTTGGTTTGACACAGCAGAGAAAATACTTTGGAAGGTATTATGAACATGTCAACCACAAAGACACAGAAGATGGTGAACTTTAAAATGATCAATCTCAAAGTGTTTTGTCTAGTATTGTAGTAGAAAAAGGGGGTTATGTAGAGCTGTGCAGTATTCTGGTTATGGTTAGAGCCATGTTGTCACATCTATATTGTTACATACCTGATTTTAGTCAGGTCTTGGACCGTGTGACAAGACAGTACTGATTGTGTACAGAGGTTTTAGTGTCCTGAATCAACTGTCATACACCCATGTTCTGGGTATGTTTGGTGGAAAGTTCATGGAATATTCTCCTTGCCCTCTAAACCAATTAACATCTGACACAAACGTTACAATCTTTTTCTCTTTCCCTAGAATTATTAGCTGGGTCTCTCTCTCTCTCTCTCTCTCTCTCTCTCTCTCTCTCTCTCTCTCTCTCTCTCTCTCTCTCTCTCTCTCTCTCTCTCTCTCTCTCTCTCTCTCTCTCTCTCTCTCTCTCTCTCTCTCTCTCTCTCTCTCTCTCTCTCTCTCTCTCTCTCTCTCTCTCTCTCTCTCTCTCTCTCTCTCTCTCTCTCTCTCTCTCTCTCTCTCTCTCTCTCTCTCTCTCTCTCTCTCTCTCTCTCTCTCTCTCTCTCTCTCTCTCTCTCTCTCTCTCTCTCTCTCTCTCTCTCTCTCTCTCTCTCTCTCTCTCTCTCTCTCTCTCTCTCTCTCTCTCTCTCTCTCTCTCTCTCTCTCTCTCTCTCTCTCTCTCTCTCTCTCTCTCTCTCTCTCTCTCTCTCTCTCTCTCTCTCTCTCTCTCTCTCTCTCTCTCTCTCTCTCTCTCTCTCTCTCTCTCTCTCTCTCTCTCTCTCTCTCTCTCTCTCTCTCTCTCTCTCTCTCTCTCTCTCTCTCTCTCTCTCTCTCTCTCTCTCTCTCTCTCTCTCTCTCTCTCTCTCTCTCTCTCTCTCTCTCTCTCTCTCTCTCTCTCTCTCTCTCTCTCTCTCTCTCTCTCTCTCTCTCTCTCTCTCTCTCTCTCTCTCTCTCTCTCTCTCTCTCTCTCTCTCTCTCTCTCTCTCTCTCTCTCTCTCTCTCTCTCTCTCTCTCTCTCTCTCTCTCTCTCTCTCTCTCTCTCTCTCTCTCTCTCTCTCTCTCTCTCTCTCTCTCTCTCTCTCTCTCTCTCTCTCTCTCTCTCTCTCTCTCTCTCTCTCTCTCTCTCTCTCTCTCTCTCTCTCTCTCTCTCTCTCTCTCTCTCTCTCTCTCTCTCTCTCTCTCTCTCTCTCTCTCTCTCTCTCTCTCTCTCTCTCTCTCTCTCTCTCTCTCTCTCTCTCTCTCTCTCTCTCAAAGATAATTCGTAAGATTCCAAATATCTTTACAGATCTTCTTTGTAAAGTGTTTAAACACTGTTTCCCATGCTTGTTCAATGTACCATAAACAATTAATGAACATGCACCTGTGGAACGGTCGTTAAGACACTAATAGCTTACAGACGGTAGACAAGGTCACAGTTATGAAAACGTAGGACACTAAAGAGGCCTTTCTACTGACTCTGAAAAACATCAAAAGAAAGATGCTCAGGGTCCCAGCTCATCTGCGTGAACGTGCATTAGGCATGCTGCAAGGAAGCATGAGGACTGCAGATGTGGCCAGGGCAATAAACTGCAATGTCCGTACTGTGAGACACCTAAGACAGCACTACAGGGAGACCGGATGGACAGCTGATCGTCCTCGCAGTGGCAGGCCACGTGTAACAACATCTGCACAGGATCGGTACACCCGAACATCACACCTGCGGGACCGGTACAGGATGGCAACAACAACAGTCCGAGGTACACCAGGAACGCACAATCCCTTCATCAGGCTGGACTGAGGGCTTGTAGGTCTGTTGTAAGGCAGGTCCTCACCAGACATCACCGGCAACAACGCGTCTATGGGCACACATCCGACGTTGCTGGATCAGACAGAACTGGCAAAAAGTGCTCTTCACTGACGAATCGTGGTTTTGTCTCACCAGGGGTGATGGTCGGATTTGCATTTATCGTCGAACGAATGAGCGTTACACCGAGGCCTGTACTATGAAGCGGGATCGAGGTGGAGGTGGAGGTGGAGGGTCCGTCATGGTCTGGGGCGGTGTTTCCCAGCATCATCGGACTGAGCTTGTTGTCATTGCAGGCAATCTCAATGCTGTGCATTACTGGGAAGACATCCTCCTCCCTCATGTGGTACCCTTCCTGCAGGCTCATCCTGACATGACCCTCCAGCATGATAATGCCACCAGCCATACTGCTCGTTCTCTGCGTGATTTCCTGCAAGACAGGAATGTCAGTGTTCTGCCATGGCCATTAGGTTCATTCCCCCCAGAAATGTCCAGGAACTTGCAGGTGCCTTGATGGAAGAGTGGGGTAACATCTCACAGCAAGAACTGGCAAATCTGGTGCAGTCCATGAGGAGGAGATGCACTGCAGTACTTAATGCAGCTGGTGGCTGTTACTTTTGTTCAGGGACACATTATTCAATTTCTGTTAGTCACATGTCTGTGGAACTTGTTCAGTTTATTTCTCAGTTGTTGAATCTTGTTATGTTCATACAAATATTTACACAAGTTAAGTTTGCTGAAAAGAAACGCAGTTGATAGTGAGAGGAGTTTCTAAATACAGGAAGGGAGTTGGCCAGTCTTGGCGGTTCGGCCGGGGAAGAGGGGGGAGTATAGAATGATTCTGTACATAACAGACAACTGTTTAAACATATCCTGCTGTTAGATTTACCTTGCTACAAGATTTACAGTCCAGTCTCTGCTGCTGTCCTCAGAATAATGTCCTATAGTGTTTTAATCTGTGTAATCATCTTTCTGTCTGTCTGTCTGTCTGTCTGTCTGTCTGTCTGTGTCTGTCTGTCTGTCTGTCTGTCTGTCTGTCTGTCTGTCTGTCTGTCTGTCTGTCTGTCTGTCTGTCTGTCTGTCTTTCTGTCTGTTTCTCTGTCAGTTCCTCTCCTGTCGTCCTGATGTGGGAGAGGCAGCTTTGGGTACAGAATTAATGTGTGTGTTTGTTTGTGAGCTGTGGGTTTGATTGAGTGTATAAGAGTATGAATCTGAACGTCTCTGGTCTGTGGGAGGAGCTTCCTGTTAACTCCTCCGTGCGGTGTCCCTATGTTGTGATTGGTTGGGAGCCACAAATGGAGCAGCTGTACTTTTGGTTCTACCTGCTGCTCTTCATCCCTGGTCTCTGCCTCAACACCACGGCTCTCTGGGTGCTATGTAGACACATCAGGTACACACAGACACACACATACACACACACACACACACACACACACACACACACACACACCCTTTCCCCTCCCTAGTGTATGTTGACCCCCTCTCCTCTCTCCTCAGTAAGAAGACCAAGGCAGTGATCTTCATGGTGAACCTGGCTCTAGCTGACCTACTCCATGTCATGTCTTTGCCTCTGAGGATCCACTACTACCTGACACACACCTGGCCCTTTGGACAAACACTGTGTCTGTTCTGTTTCTACCTCAAATACCTCAACATGTACGCTTCCATCACCTTCCTGGTGAGAACACACTGTCTGTTCTGTTTCTACCTCAAATACCTCAACATGTACACTTCCATCACCTTCCTGGTGAGGTCACACACACCTCTAATCTATCTCTCTCTCTCCACATCCTCCTCCAGGTGTGTATCAGTGTCCAGAGGTGTGTGTTTTTGCTACAGCCCTTCTATGCCAGGCGGTGGAGACGGCGTTATGATCTGTTGATCAGCGCCACCGTGTGGCTGGTGGTGGGAATAGGTTGTTCCCCTTTTATTATCATGAGGATCAGCAACAGCACTGTACCCATTCAATACACCCCTAGCCCCAGTACCAGTCTTATACCCAGCTCTAACCACAGCCAATACACTGGTAGTCCTATTCAATACTCCACACCCTTCACCTTACCTTACACAAGCTCCAGCCCTAGCGGCTGTTTTAAGGACCTGCCCACCAGGAAACTGCCAATCCCCCTTGTGGCAGCCATGATGGTGCTGGCGGAGCTGTTTGGGTTTGTGTTACCGCTCAGTGCCATCAGTTACTGCTCTCTCCGGATCGCTCACTCACTGAGACAGAGACAGGACAGAGAACACCACCACAACCACCGCTGCCCCTCAACCAGCCAGGCCCAACCCTCAGTCCAGACAGACAGAGAGCACCACCACAACCACCGCTGCCCCTCAACCAGCCAGGCCCAACCCTCAGTCCAGACAGACAGAGAGCACCACCACAACCACCGCTGCCCCTCAACCAGCCAGGCCCAACCCTCAGTCCAGACAGACAGAGAGCACCACCACAACCACTGCTGCCCCTCGACCAGCCAGACCCAACCCTCAGCCCAGATTAACAGGCAGATGGACAAAGATAAGCGTCGCGCCCTGAGGATGGTTATGAGCTGCTCGGCTCTATTCTTGTTCTGTTTTGCTCCGTACCACATCAATTTCCTGTTGTACGTGATGGTGTCTCAGGATATAGTGTCCCACTGCCCCACGATGCTGGTGGTGCGTCATTTCCACCCTGTTTCGCTGTGTGTAGCCAGTCTTTCCTGCTGTCTGAACCCTTTGTTATATTACTTCCTCACTGCAGAGTTCAGACAGCACCTCTCCCAACGCACCTCCTCCCTCTCCTCCTCCATTAGAGGCCGGCTCATGAGCCTGGAAAGCACTTCCTCTTTTAGGGAGTAACAACTCCTGTAGGGAGCACTTTGTCTCCTCCTCCTCTCCTCAATCAATCAAATGTACAGTACCTTGCGAAAGTATTCGGCCCCCTTGAACTTTGCGACCTTTTGCCACATTTCAGACTTCAAACATAAAGATATAAAACTGTATTTTTTTGTGAAGAATCAACAACAAGTGGGACACAATCATGAAGTGGAGCGACATTTATTGGATATTTCAAACTTTTTTAACAAATCAAAAACAGAAAAATTGGGCGTGCAAAATGATTCAGCCCCCTTAAGTTAATACTTTGTAGCGCCACCTTTTGCTGCGATTACAGCTGTAAGTCGCTTGGGGTATGTCTCTATCAGTTTTGCACATCGAGAGACTGAAATTTTTTCCCATTCCTTGGGGCCGAATACTTTCGCAAGGCACTGTATTTACAAAGCCCTTTTTACATCAGCTGATATCTCAAAGTGCTGTACAGAAACCCGCCTAAAACCCCAAACAGCAAGCAATGCAGGTGTAGAAGCACAGTGGCTACCCTTCGTACATCAGCTGATATCTCAAAGTGCTGTACAGAAACCCAGCCTAAAACCCCAAACAGCAAGCAATGCAGGTGTAGAAGCACGGTGGCTAGCCTTCGTACATCAGCTGATATCTCAAAGTGCTGTACAGAAACCCAGCCTAAAACCCCAAACAGCAAGCAATGCAGGTGTAGAAGCACAGTGGCTAGCATGGTCAAATAATAATAATCACAGTAATTGTCGAGGGTGCAACAGGTCAGTCCCTCAGGAGTAAATGTCAGTTGGCTTTTCATAGCCGATCATTCAGAATTAGAGACAGGTAGAGAGAGAGAAAGTCGAGAACAGCAGGTCTGGGACAGGTAGCACGTCCGGTGAACAGGCCAGGGTTCCATAGCCGCAGGCAGAACAGTTGAAACTGGAGCAGCAGCACAACCAGGTGGACAGCAAGGAGTCATCAGGCAAGGTAGTCCTGAGGCATGGTCCTAGGGCTCAGGTCCTCTGAGAGGAGGGATAGGGAGAGAATTAGAGGGAGCATACTTAAATTCACACAGGGCACCGGATAAGAAAAGAGAAATACTCGAGATATAACAAACTGACCCTAGCCCCCGACACATAAACTACTGCAGCATAAATACTGGAGGCTGAGACAGGAGGGGTCGGGAGACACTGTGGCCCTGTCTGACGATATCTCCGGACAGGGCCAAACAGGCAGGATATTACCCCACCCACTTTGCCAAAGCACAGCCCCCACACCACGGGCGGCATGGTAGCTTAGTGGTTAGAGCGTTGGACTAGTAACCGAAAGGTTGCACGTTCACATCCCCGAGCTGACAAGGTACAAATATGTCGTTCTGCCCCTGAACAGGCAGTTAACCCACTGTTCCTAGGCTGTCATTGAAAATAAGAATTTATTCTTAACTGACTTGCCTAGTTAAATAAAGGTAAAATATAAAATATCAACAGGCCACCAACTTATTACCCTGAGACAAGGCTGAGTATTCTAGGGACGGCATGGAAGAGCACCAGTAAGCCCCTGTAATAGGGTTACAGGTAGAGAATCCCAGTGGAGAGAGGGGAACCGGCCAGGCAAAGACAACAAGGGAGGTTCGTTGCTCCAGAGCCTTTCTGTTCACCTTCACACTCCTGGGCCAGACTACACTCAATCATAGGACCTACTGAAGAGATGAGTCTTCAATAAAGACTTAAAGGTCGAGACCGAGTCTGTGTCTCTCACATGGACAGGCAGACCATTCCATAAAATTGGAGCTCTATAGGAGAAAGCCCTGCCTCTGGCTATTTGCTTAGAAATTCTAGGGACAGTTAGGAGGCCTGCAACTTGTGTCCGTAGCGTATGTGTAGGTATGTAGGGCAGGACCAAATCAGAGAGATAAGTAGGAGCAAGTCCATGGAATGCTTTGTATGTTAGCAGTAAAAGATTCTAGCAGCCGTATTTAGCACTAACTGAAGTTTATGTAGTGCTTTTTCCGGGAAGCCTCTCTTTTCCGGGAAGCCTCTCTCTCCTCCTCTCGTCTCTCTCTCCTCCTCCTCTCTCTCTCTCCTCTCTCTCTTCCTCCTCCTTTTACTCCTCCTCTCTCTCCACCTCTATCATCCTCTTTCTCCTCCTCCCCTCCTCTCTCTTCTCCACTCCTCCTCTCTCCTCTCCCTCTCTCTCTCCTCTCTCCTCTTCCTCCTCCTATCCTCTCTCCTCCTCCTCTCCTTTCGTCCTCTCCTCTCTCCTCTCTTCTCCTCCTCCTCATCCTTCTACTCCTTTCCTCTCTTCCTCTCCTCTATTATCTCCTCCTCTGCTCTCCTCCTCATTCTACTCCGCCTCTCCTCTCTTATCCTCTCCTCATCTCCTCTGCTCTCTCCTCCTCTCCTTTCTCGCCTCTCCTCTCATACTTTCTCCTCCTCATCCTCCTTTCCTCTTCCTCTTCCATTTCCTCCTCATCTCCTCCGTAGACAGATAAAGACTGTTACACAACAGAACACCCCCCCCCCACTCTGGAGGGACAGAGAGACACTGAACTTTGACCCTGAACATGTGATATGTAACCAGCTATGTTACTGTCAGATAAACTGATGATGTTTGAAGTGGACTCTTATAAGCTAAATGTGCTAAAACGGTATGATGCAGAGAAAGCCTGGGTCATTGTATGCATCAGCTGCTGTTAGATCATGTTGTAAATTATGTAAATAAAAAGCAGCTTGTTGCTATATCAGACTGACTACTGGGTTTTATACTGCTTGTTCGCATGAAGTAAAGGATGTCTGTGCTTCACAAAGATAGTCTTCAATGCTTTAGAGAGAGGCTACTGTAGAGTCTGAGCTGCTGAGGAAGTGGGGCGCTGATGGGGTAAGAGTTGGAGTGTGATGCTAAACCACACAGGAGCTGAAGCAAAGATATGGAACTGACACACACACACACACACACACACACACACACACACACACACACACACACACACACACACACACACACACACACACACACACACACACACACACACACACACACACACACACACACACACACACACACACACACACACACACACACGCAGTGCAGCTGGAGCCTCGTACTGTGTGAGTATGGTTGCCAGGTGCTGGGGTAGGTTGGCAGTTTAACAGTTGAACTGTTACCAACTGTTACCACATGGTCATTCTCCTGTGGCTCCTGCAGTTGCACTCCAATCTCACGGTCTGAAACACATCATGGTCAATATGGTTCTACATAGGGCTCTACATAGGGCTCTACATAGGGCTCAACATAGGGCTCCACACAGGGCTCCACACAGGGCTCTACACAGGGCTCCACACAGGGCTCCACACAGGGTTCTACATAGGGCTCTACATAGGGCTCCACACAGGGCTCCACACAGGGCTCCACACAGGGCTCTACATAGGGCTCTACATAGGGCTCCACACAGGGCTCCACACAGGGCTCTACATAGGGCTCAACATAGGGCTCTACACAGGGCTCTACATAGGGCTCCACACAGGGCTCTACACAGGGCTCTACATATGGCTCCACACAGGGCTCTACACAGGGCTCTACATAGGGCTCCACACAGGGCTCTACACAGGGCTCTACATAGGGCTCCACACAGGGCTCTACACAGGGCTCTACACAGGGCTCTACATAGGGCTCTACATAGGGCTCCACACAGGGCTCTACATAGGGCTCAACATAGGGATCTACATAGGGCTCTACCTAGGGCTCTACATAGGGCTCCACACAGGGCTCCACACAGGGCTCCACACAGGGCTCTACATAGGGCTCTACATAGGGCTCCACACAGGGCTCCACACAGGGCTCCACACAGGGCTCCACACAGGGCTCTACATAGGGCTCAACATAGGGCTCTACATAGGGCTCCACACAGGGCTCCACACAGGGCTCTACATAGGGCTCAACATAGGGCTCTACATAGGGATCTACACAGGGCTCTACATAGGGCTCTACACAGGGCTCTACACAGGGCTCTACACAGGGCTCTACATAGGGCTCCACACAGGGCTCTACACAGGGCTCTACACAGGGCTCTACACAGAGCTCTACACAGGGCTCTACATAGGGCTCTACACAGGGCTCTACACAGGGCTCAACATAGGGCTCTACATAGGGCTCCACACAGGGCTCTACATAGGGCTCTACATAGGGCTCCACACAGGGCTAAACACAGGGCTCTACATAGGGCTCTACATAGGGCTCTACATAGGGCTCCACACAGGGCTCCACACAGGGCTCCACACAGGGCTCTACATAGGGCTCCACACAGGGCTCCACACAGGGCTCCACACAGGGCTCTACATAGGGCTACACACAGGGCTCCACACAGGGCTCTACATAGGGCTCTACATAGGGCTCTACACAGGGCTCCACACAGGGCTCCACACAGGGCTCTACATAGGGCTCCACACAGGGCTCTACATATGGCTCAACATAGGGCTCAACATAGGGCTCAACATAGGGCTCCACACAGGGCTCCACACAGGGCTCTACATAGGGCTCTACATAGGGCTCAACATAGGGCTCTACATAGGCCTCTACATAAGGCCTCTAACCTAGGGCTCTACCTAGGGCTCTACATGGCCTCTACATAGGCCTCTACATTGGGCTCTACCTAGAGCTCTACATAGGCCTCTACATTGGGCTCTACCTAGAGCTCTACATTGGGCTCTACCTTGGGTTCTACCTAGGGCTCTACCTAGGGCTCTACATTGGGCTCTACCTAGGGCTCTTCCTAGGGCTCTACATTGGGCTCTACATGACTCGTTTGTCTTGATGACTCCTTTGTCTTGCTCATTCACCCTCTGAATGATACACATACAAAGTCTATGTCTGAATGTCTCAAGACTTAAAAATCAATCTTTAACCTGTCTCCTCCCCTTCATCTACACTGATTGAAGTGGATTTAACAAGTGACATCAATAAGGGATCATAGCTTTCACCTGGATTCACCTGGTCAGTCTATGACATGGAAAGAGCATGTTTTCTTTGTATACTCAGGAAATAGGGCTCTGGCTAACAGTAGAGCTCTATATAGGGAATAGGCTCTGGCTAACAGTAGAGCTCTATATAGGGAATAGGCTCTGGCTAACAGTAGAGCTCTATATAGGGAATAGGCTCTGGCTAACAGTAGAGCTCTATATAGGGAATAGGCTCTGGCTAACAGTAGAGCTCTATATAGGGAATAGGCTCTGGCTAACAGTAGTCCCCTATATAGGGAATAGGGCTCTGGCTAACAGTAGTGCTCTGTATAGAGAATAGGCTCTGGCTAACAGTAGTGCTCTATATAGGGAATAGGGCTCTAACTAACAGTAGTGTTCTGTATAGGGAATAGGGCTCTGGCTAACAGTAGTGCACTCAACCATTTCAGGCCTTCAAACAGCAGGTGCATGGAAGCACCCCAGAGGACATGTGACAGAGGAAGTAACAGCAGCACAGTGTACATACTGTACAGCCAACACCCACACATCAGGAACTAGCAGAGTCCTCCACACCAAGACAGACACCACAGGGACTACTGGGTACATACATCAGGAACTACAGTCCTCCACACCAAGACAGACACCACAGGGACTACTGGTCAGTACAGAACATCAGAACAGAGTCCTCCACACCAAGACAGACACCACATGGACTACTGGTACATACTGTACAGCCAACACCCACACATCAGGAACTAGCAGAGTCCTCCACACTAAAAGACAGACACCACACAGACTCCTGGTACATACTGTACAGCCAACACCCACACATCAGGAACTAGCAGAGTCCTCCACACCAAGACAGACACCACAGGGACTCCTGGTACATACTGTACAGCCAACACCCACACATCAGGAACTAGCAGAGTCTGTCACACAGAGACAGACACCACAGGGACTCCTAGTACATACTGTACAGCCAACACCCACACATCAGGAACTAGCAGAGTTCAACACATGTTATAGAATAGAGGACCAGAATAGTAGTCTGTTATAGAATAGAGGACCAGAACAGTAGTCTAACGTTCTAGTAGAGAGGACGAGAACAGCAGTCTGTTATAGATGAGAGGACCAGAACAGTAGTCTAATGTTATAGTAGAGAGGACCAGAACAGTAGTCTGTTATAGAATAGAGGACCAGAACAGTAGTCTAATGTTATAGAAGAGAGGACCAGAACAATAGTGTCATGTTTTGTCTTATATCATCTTGTCATTTTGCTTTTCCTTCTGTTCGTTTCCCCCTGCTGGTCTTATTAGGTTCGTTCCCTTTTTCTATCCCTCTCTCTCCCCCTCCCTCTCTCTCCTCTCTCTATCGTTCCGTTCCTGCTCCCAGCTGTTCCTATTCCCCTAATCATCATTTAGTCTTCCCACACCTGTTCCCGATCCTTTCCCCTGATTAGAGTCCCTATTTATTCCTTTGTGTTCCGTTCCTGTCCCGTCGGTTCCTTGTTTTGTATTCACCATGCTGTGATTGTGTTTCGCCCTGTCCTGTCGTGTTTTTTGCCTTCATCAGATGCTGCGTGTGAGCAGGTGTCTCTGTCTACTACGGCCTGCGCCTACCCGAAGCGACCTGCAGTCTGTGGCCGCTTCTCTTGTTATTCCCCTCTACAGACTAGAGGATTTCTGTTATTCCCTGTTTGGACTTGAATAAACTCTGTTTCTGTTAAGTCGCTTTTGGGTCCTCTTTCACCTGCATGACAAATAGTCTAACGTTCTAGTAGAGAGGACCAGAACAGTAGTCTGTTATAGAAGAGAGGACCAGAACAGTAGTCTGTTATAGAAGAGAGGACCAGAACAGTAGTCTGTTATAGAATAGAGGACCAGAACAGTAGTCTAGCGTTCTAGTCGAGAGGACCAGAACAATAGTCTAATGTTATAGAAGAGAATACCAGGACAGTAGTCTAACGTTCTAGTATAGAGGACCAGAACTGTAGTCTGTTATAGAAGAGAGGACCAGAACAATAGTCTAATGTTATAGAAGAGAGGACCAGAACAGTCTGTTATAGATGAGAGGACCAGAACAGTAGTGTGTTATAGAATAGAGGACCAGAACAATGGTCTGATATAGAAGAGAGGACCAAAAGAGTAGTCTAATGTTAAAGTAGAGAGGACCAGAACAGTAGTCTGTTATAGATGAGAGGACCAGAACTTTAGTCTGTTATAGAAGAGAGGACCAGAACAGTAGTCTGTTATAGAAGAGAGGACCAGAACAGTAGTCTATTATAGATGAGCGGACCAGAACTTTAGTCTGTTATAGAAGAGAGGACCAGAACAGTAGTCTGTTATAGAAGAGAGGACCAGAACAGTAGTCTAATGTTATAGTAGAGAGGACCAGAACAGTAGTCTGTTATAGAATAGAGGACCAGAACAGTAGTCTAATGTTATAGAAGAGAGGACCAGAACAATAGTCTAACGTTCTAGTAGAGAGGACCAGAACAGTAGTCTGTTATAGAAGAGAGGACCAGAACTTTAGTCTGTTATAGAAGAGAGGACCAGAACAGTAGTCTGTTATAGAAGAGAGGACCAGAACAGTAGTCTATTATAGATGAGCGGACCAGAACTTTAGTCTGTTATAGAAGAGAGGACCAGAACAGTAGTCTGTTATAGAAGAGAGGACCAGAACAGTAGTCTAATGTTATAGTAGAGAGGACCAGAACAGTAGTCTGTTATAGAATAGAGGACCAGAACAGTAGTCTAATGTTATAGAAGAGAGGACCAGAACAATAGTCTAACGTTCTAGTAGAGAGGACCAGAACAGTAGTCTGTTATAGAAGAGAGGACCAGAACAGTAGTCTGTTATAGAAGAGAGGACCAGAACAGTAGTCTGTTATAGAATAGAGGACCAGAACAGTAGTCTGTTATAGAAGAGAGGACCAGAACAGTAGTCTAATGTTATAGTAGAGAGGACCAGAACAGTAGTCTGTTATAGAATAGAGGACCAGAACAGTAGTCTAATGTTATAGAAGAGAGGACCAGAACAATAGTCTAACGTTCTAGTAGAGAGGACCAGAACAGTAGTCTGTTATAGAAGAGAGGACCAGAACAGTAGTCTGTTATAGAAGAGAGGACCAGAACTTTAGCCTGTTATAGAAGAGAGGACCAGAACAGTAGTCTGTTATAGAAGAGAGGACCAGAACAGTAGTCTATTATAGATGAGAGGACCAGAACTTTAGTCTGTTATAGAAGAGAGGACCAGAACAGTAGTCTGTTATAGAAGAGAGGACCAGAACAGTAGTCTAGCGTTCTAGTCGAGAGGACCAGAACAATAGTCTAATGTTATAGAAGAGAATACCAGGACAGTAGTCTAACGTTCTAGTATAGAGGACCAGAACTGTAGTCTGTTATAGAAGAGAGGACCAGAACAATAGTCTAATGTTATAGAAGAGAGGACCAGAACAGTCTGTTATAGATGAGAGGACCAGAACAGTAGTGTGTTATAGAATAGAGGACCAGAACAATGGTCTGATATAGAAGAGAGGACCAAAAGAGTAGTCTAATGTTAAAGTAGAGAGGACCAGAACAGTAGTCTGTTATAGATGAGAGGACCAGAACTTTAGTCTGTTATAGAAGAGAGGACCAGAACAGTAGTCTGTTATAGAAGAGAGGACCAGAACAGTAGTCTATTATAGATGAGAGGACCAGAACTTTAGTCTATTATAGAAGAGAGGACCAGAACAGTAGTCTGTTATAGAAGAGAGGACCAGAACAGTAGTCTGTTCTAGAAGTGAGGACCAGAACAGTAGTCTGTTATAGAATAGAGGACCAGAACAGTAGTCTAGCGTTCTAGTCGAGAGGACCAGAACAATAGTCTAATGTTATAGAAGAGAATACCAGGACAGTAGTCTAACGTTCTAGTATAGAGGACCAGAACTGTAGTCTGTTATAGAAGAGAGGACCAGAACAATAGTCTAATGTTATAGAAGAGAGGACCAGAACAGTCTGTTATAGATGAGAGGACCAGAACAGTAGTGTGTTATAGAATAGAGGACCAGAACAATGGTCTGATATAGAAGAGAGGACCAAAAGAGTAGTCTAATGTTAAAGTAGAGAGGACCAGAACAGTAGTCTGTTATAGATGAGAGGACCAGAACTTTAGTCTGTTATAGAAGAGAGGACCAGAACAGTAGTCTGTTATAGAAGAGAGGACCAGAACAGTAGTCTATTATAGATGAGAGGACCAGAACTTTAGTTTGTTATAGAAGAGAGGACCAGAACAGTAGTCTGTTATAGAAGAGAGGACCAGAACAGTAGTCTAATGTTATAGTAGAGAGGACCAGAACAGTAGTCTGTTATAGAATAGAGGACCAGAACAGTAGTCTAATGTTATAGAAGAGAGGACCAGAACAATAGTCTAACGTTCTAGTAGAGAGGACCAGAACAGTAGTCTGTTATAGAAGAGAGGACCAGAACAGTAGTCTGTTATAGAAGAGAGGACCAGAACAGTAGTCTGTTATAGAATAGAGGACCAGAACAGTAGACTAGCGTTCTAGTCGAGAGGACCAGAACAATAGTCTAATGTTATAGAAGAGAATACCAGGACAGTAGTCTAACATTCTAGTATAGAGGACCAGAACTGTAGTCTGTTATAGAAGAGAGGACCAGAACAATAGTCTAATGTTATAGAAGAGAGGACCAGAACAGTCTGTTATAGATGAGAGGACCAGAACAGTAGTGTGTTATAGAATAGAGGACCAGAACAGTAGTCTGTTATAGAAGAGAGGACCAGAACAGTAGTCTATTATAGATGAGAGGACCAGAACTTTAGTCTGTTATAGAAGAGCGGACCAGAACAGTAGTCTGTTATAGAAGAGAGGACCAGAACAGTAGTCTAGCGTTCTAGTAGAGAGGACCAGAACAATAGTCTAATGTTATAGAAGAGAATACCAGGACAGTAGTCTAACGTTCTAGTATAGAGGACCAGAACTGTAGTCTGTTATAGATGAGAGGACCAGAACAGTAGTCTAATGTTATAGAAGAGAATACCAGGACAGTAGTCTAACGTTCTAGTATAGAGGACCAGAACTGTAGTCTGTTATAGAAGAGAGGACCAGAACAATAGTCTAATGTTATAGAAGAGAGGACCAGAACAGTCTGTTATAGATGAGAGGACCAGAACAGTAGTGTGTTATAGAATAGAGGACCAGAACAATGGTCTGATATAGAAGAGAGGACCAAAAGAGTAGTCTGTTATAGAAGAGAGGACCAGAACAGTAGTCTGTTATAGAAGAGAGGACCAGAACAGTAGTCTGTTATAGAAGAGAGGACCAGAGCAGTAGTCTATTATAGATGAGAGGACCAGAACTTTAGTCTGTTATAGAAGAGAGGACCAGAACAGTAGTCTGTTATAGAAGAGAGGACCAGAACAGTAGTCTGTTCTAGAAGTGAGGACCAGAACAGTAGTCTAATGTTATAGAAGAGAATACCAGAACAGTAGTCTAACGTTCTAGTAGAGAGGACCAGAACAGTAGTCTATTATAGATGAGAGGACCAGAACTGTAGTCTAATGTTATAGAAGAGAGGACCAGAACAGTAGTCTATTATAGATGAGAGGACCAGAACTTTAGTCTGTTATAGAAGAGAGGACCAGAACAGTAGTCTGTTATAGATGAGAGGACCAGAACAGTAGTTATAGAAGAGAGGACCAGAACAGTAGTCTGTTATAATAGTTATAGTAGAGGACCAGACCAGAACAGTAGTCTGTTATAGAAGAGAGGACCAGAACAGTAGTCTAGTTAATGTTCTAGTAGAGAGGACCAGAACAGTAGTCTGTTATAGAAGAGAGGACCAGAACAATAGTCTAACGTTCTAGTAGAGAGGACAGAACAGTAGTCTAATGTTATAGAAGAGAGGACCAGAACAGTAGTCTGTTATAGAAGAGAGGACCAGAACAGTAGTCTGTTATAGAGAGAGGACCAGAACAGTAGTCTAATGTTATAGAAGAGAGGACCAGAACAGTCTAATGTTATAGAAGAGAGGACCAGAACAGTAGTCTGTTATGTATAGAAGAGAGGACCAGAACAGTAGTCTGTTATAGAAGAGAGGACCAGAACAGTAGTCTAATGTTATAGAAGAGAGGACCAGAACAGTAGTCTGTTATAGAAGAGAGGACCAGAACAGTAGTCTGTTATAGAAGAGAGGACCAGAACAGTAGTCTGTTATAGAGAGAGACCAGAACAGTAGTCTGTTATAGAAGAGAGGACCAGAACAATGGTCTGTTATAGAAGAGAACAATAGTCTCATGTTTAGAAGAGAGGACCAGAACAGTAGTCAAATGTTAATGTAGAAGAGAGGACCAGAACAGTAGTCTGTTATAGAAGAGAGGACCAGAACAGTTGTCTGTTATAGAAGAGAGGACCAAAACAGTAGATTAGTGTTCTAGAAGAGAGGACCAGAACAGTAGTCTATTATAGATGAGAGGACCAGAACTTTAGTCTGTTATAGAAGAGAGGACCAGAACAGTAGTCTAACGTTCTAGCAGAGAGGACCGGAACAGTAGTCTATTATAGATGAGAGGACCAGAAGTGTAGCCTGTTATAGAAGAGAGGACCAGAACAGTAGTCTGTTATAGAAGAGTATACCAGAACAGTAGTCTAACGTTCTAGTAGAGAGGACCAGAACTGTAGTCTGTTATAGAAGAGAGGCCCAGAACAATAGTCTAATGTTATAGAAGAGAGGACCAGAACAGTCTAATGTTATAGAAGAGAGGCCCAAAACAGTCTGTTATAGAAGAGAGGACCAGAACAGTAGTCTAAATAGAAGAGAGGACCAGAAGTAGTCTGTTATAGTAGAGAGGACCAGAACAGTAGTCTAATGTTATAGAAGAGAGGACCAGAACAGTAGTCTGTTATAGAAGAGAGGACCAGAACAAATTATAGATGAGAGATTAGTCTGTTATAGAAGAGAGGACCAGAACAGTAGTCTGTTATAGCAGAGAGGACCAGAACAGTAGTCTGTTATAGAAGAGAGGACCAGAACAGTAGTAGTCTGTTATAGATGAGAGGACCAGAACAGTAGTCTGTTATAGAAGAGTATACCAGAACAGTAGTCTAACATCCTAGTAGAGAGGACCAGAACTGTAGTCTGTTATAGCCCAGAACAATAGTCTAATGTTATAGAAGAGAGGACCAGAACAGTAGTCTGTTATAGAAGAGAGGACCAGAACAGTAGTCTGTTATAGCAGAGAGGACCAGAACAGTAGTCTGTTATAGAAGAGAGGACCAGAACAGTAGTCTGTTATAGAAGAGAGGACCAGAACAGTAGTCTGTTATAGAATAGAGGACAAGAACAGTAGTCTGTTATAGAATAGAGGACCAGAACAGTAGTCTGTTATAGAAGAGAAGACCAGAACAGTAGTCTGTTATGGAAGAGAGGACCAGAACAGTAGTCTGTTATAGAATAGAGGACCAGAACAGTAGTCTGTTATAGAATAGAGGACCAGAACAGTAGTCTGGTATAGAAGAGAGGACCAGAACAGTAGTCTAACGTTCTAGTAGAGAGGACCAGAACAGTAGTCTGTTATAGAAGAGAGGACCAGAACAGTAGTCTGTTATAGAATAGAGGACCAGAACAGTAGTCTAGCGTTCTAGTCGAGAGGACCAGAACACTAGTCTAATGTTATAGAAGAGAATACCAGGACAGTAGTCTAACGTTCTAGTATAGAGAACCAGAACTGTAGTCTGTTATAGAAGAGAGGACCAGAACAATAGTCTAATGTTATAGTAGAGAGGACCAGAACAGTCTGTTATAGATGAGAGGACCAGAACAGTAGTCTATTATAGATGAGAGGACCAGAACTTTAGTCTGTTATAGAAGAGAGGACCAGAACAGTAGTCTGTTATAGAAGAGAGGACCAGAACAGTAGTCTAATGTTATAGAAGAGAGGACCAGAACAGTAGTCTATTATAGATGAGAGGACCAGAACTTTAGTCTGTTATAGAAGAGAGGACCAGAACAGTAGTCTGTTATAGAAGAGTATACCAGAACAGTAGTCTAATGTTATAGTAGAGAGGACCAGAACAGTAGTCTAATGTTATAGTAGAGAGGACCAGAACAGTAGTCTGTTATAGATGAGAGGACCAGAACAGTAGTCTAATGTTATAGAAGAGAGGACCAGAACAGTCTGTTATAGATGAGAGGACCAGAACAGTAGTGTGTTATAGAATAGAGGACCAGAACTGTAGTCTGTTATAGAAAAGAGGACCAGAACAGTAGTCTAATGTTATAGTAGAGAGGACCAGAACAGTAGTCTGTTATAGAATAGAGGACCAGAACAGTAGTCTAATGTTATAGAAGAGAGGACCAGAACAATAGTCTAACGTTCTAGTAGAGAGGACCAGAACAGTAGTCTGTTATAGAAGAGAGTACCAGAACAGTAGTCTGTTATGGAAGAGAGGACCAGAACAGTAGTCTGTTATAGAATAGAGGACCAGAACAGTAGTCTGGTATAGAAGAGAGGACCAGAACAGTAGTCTAACGTTCTAGTAGAGAGGACCAGAAAAGTAGTCTGTTATAGAAGAGAGGCCCAGAACAGTAGTCTGTTATAGAATAGAGGACAAGAACAGTAGTCTGTTATAGAATAGAGGACCAGAACAGTAGTCTGTTATAGAAGAGAAGACCAGAACAGTAGTCTGTTATGGAAGAGAGGACCAGAACAGTAGTCTGTTATAGAATAGAGGACCAGAACAGTAGTCTGTTATAGAATAGAGGACCAGAACAGTAGTCTGGTATAGAAGAGAGGACCAGAACAGTAGTCTAACGTTCTAGTAGAGAGGACCAGAACAGTAGTCTGTTATAGAAGAGAGGACCAGAACAGTAGTCTGTTATAGAATAGAGGACCAGAACAGTAGTCTAGCGTTCTAGGCGAGAGGACCAGAACACTAGTCTAATGTTATAGAAGAGAATACCAGGACAGTAGTCTAACGTTCTAGTATAGAGGACCAGAACTGTAGTCTGTTATAGAAGAGAGGACCAGAACAATAGTCTAATGTTATAGTAGAGAGGACCAGAACAGTCTGTTATAGATGAGAGGACCAGAACAGTAGTCTATTATAGATGAGAGGACCAGAACTTTAGTCTGTTATAGAAGAGAGGACCAGAACAGTAGTCTGTTATAGAAGAGAGGACCAGAACAGTAGTCTAATGTTATAGAAGAGAGGACCAGAACAGTAGTCTATTATAGATGAGAGGACCAGAACTTTAGTCTGTTATAGAAGAGAGGACCAGAACAGTAGTCTGTTATAGAAGAGTATACCAGAACAGTAGTCTAACGTTCTAGTAGAGAGGACCAGAACTGTAGTCTGTTATAGAAGAGAGGCCCAGAACAATAGTCTAATGTTATAGAAGAGAGGACAAGAACAATAGTCTAATGTTATAGAAGAGAGGCCCAAAACAGTCTGTTATAGATGAGAGGACCGGAACAGTAGTCTAATGTTATAGTAGAGAGGACCAGAACAGTAGTCTAATGTTATAGTAGAGAGGACCAGAACAGTTGTCTGTTATAGAAGAGAGGACCAAAACAGTAGATTAGTGTTCTAGAAGAGAGGACCAGAACAGTAGTCTATTATAGATGAGAGGACCAGAACTTTAGTCTGTTATAGAAGAGAGGACCAGAACAGTAGTCTAACGTTCTAGCAGAGAGGACCGGAACAGTAGTCTATTATAGATGAGAGGACCAGAACAGTAGTCTGTTATAGAAGAGTATACCAGAACAGTAGTCTAACATCCTAGTAGAGAGGACCAGAACTGTAGTCTGTTATAGAAGAGAGGCCCAGAACAATAGTCTAATGTTATAGAAGAGAGGACAAGAACAGTCTGTTATAGATGAGAGGACCGGAACAGTAGTCTAATGTTATAGTAGAGAGGACCAGAACAGTAGTCTAATGTTATAGTAGAGAGGACCAGAACAGTAGTCTGTTATAGAAGAGAGGACCAGAACAGTAGTCTGTTATAGAATAGAGGACAAGAACAGTAGTCTGTTATAGAATAGAGGACCAGAACAGTAGTCTGTTATAGAAGAGAAGACCAGAACAGTAGTCTGTTATAGAATAGAGGACAAGAACAGTAGTCTGTTATAGAAGAGAGGACCAGAACAGTAGTCTGTTATAGAAGAGAGGACCAGAACAGTAGTCTGTTATAGAAGAGAGGACCAGAACAGTAGTCTGTTATAGAAGAGAGGACCAGAACAGTAGTCTGTTATAGAATAGAGGACCAGAACAGTAGTCTAACGTTCTAGTCGAGAGGACCAGAACAGTAGTCTGTTATAGAAGAGAATACCAGGACAGTAGTCTAATGTTATAGAAGAGAATACCAGGACAACGTTCTAGTATAGAGGACCAGAACTGTAGTCTGTTATAGAAGAGAGGACCAGAACAATAGTCTAATGTTATAGTAGAGAGGACCAGAACAGTCTGTTATAGATGAGAGGACCAGAACAGTAGTCTATTATAGATGAGAGGACCAGAACTTTAGTCTGTTATAGAAGAGAGGACCAGAACAGTAGTCTGTTATAGAAGAGAGGACCAGAACAGTAGTCTAATGTTATAGAAGAGAGGACCAGAACAGTAGTCTATTATAGATGAGAGGACCAGAACTTTAGTCTGTTATAGAAGAGAGGACCAGAACAGTAGTCTGTTATAGAAGAGTATACCAGAACAGTAGTCTAACGTTCTAGTAGAGAGGACCAGAACTGTAGTCTGTTATAGAAGAGAGGACCAGAACAGTAGTCTAATGTTATAGTAGAGAGGACCAGAACAGTTGTCTGTTATAGAAGAGAGGACCAAAACAGTAGATTAGTGTTCTAGAAGAGAGGACCAGAACAGTAGTCTATTATAGATGAGAGGACCAGAACTTTAGTCTGTTATAGAAGAGAGGACCAGAACAGTAGTCTAACGTTCTAGCAGAGAGGACCGGAACAGTAGTCTATTATAGATGAGAGGACCAGAACTGTAGTCTGTTATAGAAGAGAGGCCCAGAACAATAGTCTAATGTTATAGAAGAGAGGACAAGAACAGTCTGTTATAGATGAGAGGACCGGAACAGTTGTCTAATGTTATAGTAGAGAGGACCAGAACAGTAGTCTAATGTTATAGTAGAGAGGACCAGAACAGTAGTCTGTTATAGATGAGAGGACCAGAACAGTAGTCTAATGTTATAGAAGAGAGGACCAGAACAGTCTGTTATAGATGAGAGGACCAGAACAGTAGTGTGTTATAGAATAGAGGACCAGAACAATGGTCTCATATAGTAGAGAGGACCAGAACAGTAGTCTATAATAGATGAGAGGACCAGAACAGTAGTGTGTTATAGAATAGAGGACCAGAACAATGGTCTCATATAGAAGAGAGGACCATAACAGTAGTCAAATGTTAATGTAGAGAGGACCAGAACAGTAGTCTGTTATAGAAGAGAGGACCATAACAGTAGTCTGTTATAGAAGAGAGGACCAAAACAGTAGATTAGTGTTCTAGAAGAGAGGACCAGAACAGTAGTCTATTATAGATGAGAGGACCAGAACTTTAGTCTGTTATAGAAGAGAGGACCAGAACAGTAGTCTAACGTTCTAGCAGAGAGGACCGGAACAGTAGTCTGTTATAGAAGAGAGGACCAGAACAGTAGTCTGTTATAGAAGAGTATACCAGAACAGTAGTCTAACGTTCTAGTAGAGAGGACCAGAACTGTAGTCTGTTATAGAAGAGAGGCCCAGAACAATAGTCTAATGTTATAGAAGAGAGGACAAGAACAGTAGTCTAATGTTATAGTAGAGAGGACCAGAACAGTAGTCTGTTATAGATGAGAGGACAAGAACAGTAGTCTAATGTTATAGAAGAGAGGCCCAAAACAGTCTGTTATAGATGAGAGGACCGGAACAGTCTGTTATAGATGAGAGGACCGGAACAGTAGTCTAATGTTATAGTAGAGAGGACCAGAACAGTAGTCTAATGTTATAGTAGAGAGGACCAGAACAGTTGTCTGTTATAGAAGAGAGGACCAAAACAGTAGATTAGTGTTCTAGAAGAGAGGACCAGAACAGTAGTCTATTATAGATGAGAGGACCAGAACTTTAGTCTGTTATAGAAGAGAGGACCAGAACAGTCTGTTATAGAAGAGTATACCAGAACAGTAGTCTAACGTTCTAGTAGAGAGGACCAGAACTGTAGTCTGTTATAGAAGAGAGGCCCAGAACAATAGTCTAATGTTATAGAAGAGAGGACAAGAACAGTAGTCTAATGTTATAGTAGAGAGGACCAGAACAGTAGTCTGTTATAGATGAGAGGACAAGAACAGTAGTCTAATGTTATAGAAGAGAGGCCCAAAACAGTCTGTTATAGATGAGAGGACCGGAACAGTCTGTTATAGATGAGAGGACCGGAACAGTAGTCTAATGTTATAGTAGAGAGGACCAGAACAGTAGTCTAATGTTATAGTAGAGAGGACCAGAACAGTTGTCTGTTATAGAAGAGAGGACCAAAACAGTAGATTAGTGTTCTAGAAGAGAGGACCAGAACAGTAGTCTATTATAGATGAGAGGACCAGAACTTTAGTCTGTTATAGATGAGAGGACCGGAACAGTAGTCTATTATAGATGAGAGGACCAGAACAGTAGTCTGTTATAGAAGAGTATACCAGAACAGTAGTCTAACGTTCTAGTAGAGAGGACCAGAACTGTAGTCTGTTATAGAAGAGAGGCCCAGAACAATAGTCTAATGTTATAGAAGAGAGGACAAGAACAGTCTGTTATAGATGAGAGGACCGGAACAGTAGTCTATTATAGATGAGAGGACCAGAACAGTAGTCTGTTATAGAAGAGTATACCAGAACAGTAGTCTAACGTTCTAGTAGAGAGGACCAGAACTGTAGTCTGTTATAGAAGAGAGGCCCAGAACAATAGTCTAATGTTATAGAAGAGAGGACAAGAACAGTCTGTTATAGATGAGAGGACCGGAACAGTAGTCTAATGTTATAGTAGAGAGGACCAGAACAGTAGTCTAATGTTATAGTAGAGAGGACCAGAACAGTAGTCTGTTATAGATGAGAGGACCAGAACAGTAGTCTAATGTTATAGAAGAGAGGACCAGAACAGTCTGTTATAGATGAGAGGACCAGAACAGTAGTGTGTTATAGAATAGAGGACCAGAACAATGGTCTCATATAGTAGAGAGGACCAGAACAGTAGTCTATAATAGATGAGAGGACCAGAACAGTAGTGTGTTATAGAATAGAGGACCAGAACAATGGTCTCATATAGAAGAGAGGACCATAACAGTAGTCAAATGTTAATGTAGAGAGGACCAGAACAGTAGTCTGTTATAGAAGAGAGGACCATAACAGTAGTCTGTTATAGAAGAGAGGACCAAAACAGTAGATTAGTGTTCTAGAAGAGAGGACCAGAACAGTAGTCTATTATAGATGAGAGGACCAGAACTTTAGTCTGTTATAGAAGAGAGGACCAGAACAGTAGTCTAACGTTCTAGCAGAGAGGACCGGAACAGTAGTCTGTTATAGAAGAGAGGACCAGAACAGTAGTCTGTTATAGAAGAGTATACCAGAACAGTAGTCTAACGTTCTAGTAGAGAGGACCAGAACTGTAGTCTGTTATAGAAGAGAGGCCCAGAACAATAGTCTAATGTTATAGAAGAGAGGACAAGAACAGTAGTCTAATGTTATAGTAGAGAGGACCAGAACAGTAGTCTGTTATAGATGAGAGGACCAGAACAGTAGTCTAATGTTATAGAAGAGAGGACCAGAACAGTCTGTTATAGATGAGAGGACCAGAACAGTAGTGTGTTATAGAATAGAGGACCAGAACAATGGTCTCATATAGTAGAGAGGACCAGAACAGTAGTCTATAATAGATGAGAGGACCAGAACAGTAGTGTGTTATAGAATAGAGGACCAGAACAATGGTCTCATATAGAAGAGAGGACCATAACAGTAGTCAAATGTTAATGTAGAGAGGACCAGAACAGTAGTCTGTTATAGAAGAGAGGACCATAACAGTAGTCTGTTATAGAAGAGAGGACCAAAACAGTAGATTAGTGTTCTAGAAGAGAGGACCAGAACAGTAGTCTATTATAGATGAGAGGACCAGAACTTTAGTCTGTTATAGAAGAGAGGACCAGAACAGTAGTCTAACGTTCTAGCAGAGAGGACCGGAACAGTAGTCTGTTATAGAAGAGAGGACCAGAACAGTAGTCTGTTATAGAAGAGTATACCAGAACAGTAGTCTAACGTTCTAGTAGAGAGGACCAGAACTGTAGTCTGTTATAGAAGAGAGGCCCAGAACAATAGTCTAATGTTATAGAAGAGAGGACAAGAACAGTCTGTTATAGATGAGAGGACTGGAACAGTAGTCTATTATAGATGAGAGGCCCAGAACAATAGTCTAATGTTATAGAAGAGAGGACAAGAACAGTCTGTTATAGATGAGAGGACCGGAACAGTAGTCTAATGTTATAGTAGAGAGGACCAGAACAGTAGTCTAATGTTATAGTAGAGAGGACCAGAACAGTAGTCTGTTATAGATGAGAGGACCAGAACAGTAGTCTAATGTTATAGAAGAGAGGACCAGAACAGTCTGTTATAGATGAGAGGACCAGAACAGTAGTGTGTTATAGAATAGAGGACCAGAACAATGGTCTCATATAGTAGAGAGGACCAGAACAGTAGTCTATAATAGATGAGAGGACCAGAACAGTAGTGTGTTATAGAATAGAGGACCAGAACAATGGTCTCATATAGAAGAGAGGACCATAACAGTAGTCAAATGTTAATGTAGAGAGGACCAGAACAGTAGTCTGTTATAGAAGAGAGGACCATAACAGTAGTCTGTTATAGAAGAGAGGACCAAAACAGTAGATTAGTGTTCTAGAAGAGAGGACCAGAACAGTAGTCTATTATAGATGAGAGGACCAGAACTTTAGTCTGTTATAGAAGAGAGGACCAGAACAGTAGTCTAACGTTCTAGCAGAGAGGACCGGAACAGTAGTCTGTTATAGAAGAGAGGACCAGAACAGTAGTCTGTTATAGAAGAGTATACCAGAACAGTAGTCTAACGTTCTAGTAGAGAGGACCAGAACTGTAGTCTGTTATAGAAGAGAGGCCCAGAACAATAGTCTAATGTTATAGAAGAGAGGACAAGAACAGTAGTCTAATGTTATAGTAGAGAGGACCAGAACAGTAGTCTGTTATAGATGAGAGGACCAGAACAGTAGTCTAATGTTATAGAAGAGAGGACCAGAACAGTCTGTTATAGATGAGAGGACCAGAACAGTAGTGTGTTATAGAATAGAGGACCAGAACAATGGTCTCATATAGTAGAGAGGACCAGAACAGTAGTCTATAATAGATGAGAGGACCAGAACAGTAGTGTGTTATAGAATAGAGGACCAGAACAATGGTCTCATATAGAAGAGAGGACCATAACAGTAGTCTGTTATAGAAGAGAGGACCATAACAGTAGTCTGTTATAGAAGAGAAAACAGTAGAGTGTTCCAAAACAGTAGTCTATTATTAGGACCAGTTCTGTTAGAAGAGAGGACCAGAACAGTAGTCTAACGTTTAGAGAGGACCAGAAAAGTAGTCTGTTAAGAGAGGACCAGAACAGTAGTCTGTTATAGAAGAGTATACCAGAACAGTAGTCTAACCAGAACAGTAGTCTGTTATAGAAGAGAGGCCCAGAACAGAAGAATAGAGGACCAGAACAGTAGTCTGTTATAGAATAGAGGACCAGAACAGTAGTCTGTTATAGAATAGAGGACCAGAACAGTAGTCTGGTATAGAAGAGAGGACCAGAACAGTAGTCTAACGTTCTAGTAGAGAGGACCAGAACAGTAGTCTGTTATAGAAGAGAGGACCAGAACAGTAGTCTGTTATAGAATAGAGGCCCAGAACAGTAGTCTAGCGTTCTAGTCGAGAGGACCAGAACAGTAGTCTAATGTTATAGAAGAGAATACCAGGACAGTAGTCTAACGTTCTAGTATAGAGGACCAGAACTGTAGTCTGTTATAGAAGAGAGGACCAGAACAATAGTCTAATGTTATAGTAGAGAGGACCAGAACAGTCTGTTATAGATGAGAGGACCAGAACAGTAGTCTATTATAGATGAGAGGACCAGAACTTTAGTCTGTTATAGAAGAGAGGATCAGAACAGTAGTCTGTTATAGAAGAGAGGACCAGAACAGTAGTCTAATGTTATAGAAGAGAGGACCAGAACAGTAGTCTATTATAGATGAGAGGACCAGAACTTTAGTCTGTTATAGAAGAGAGGACCAGAACAGTAGTCTGTTATAGAAGAGTATACCAGAACAGTAGTCTAACGTTCTAGTAGAGAGGACCAGAACTGTAGTCTGTTATAGGAGAGGCCCAGAACAATAGTCTAATGTTATAGAAGAGAGGACCAAAACAGTCTGTTATAGATGAGAGGACCGGAACAGTAGTCTAATGTTATAGTAGAGAGGACCAGAACAGTAGTCTAATGTTATAGTAGAGAGGACCAGAACAGTTGTCTGTTATAGAAGAGAGGACCAAAACAGTAGATTAGTGTTCTAGAAGAGAGGACCAGAACAGTAGTCTATTATAGATGAGAGGACCAGAACTTTAGTCTGTTATAGAAGAGAGGACCAGAACAGTAGTCTGTTATAGAAGAGTATACCAGAACAGTAGTCTAACGTTCTAGTAGAGAGGACCAGAACTGTAGTCTGTTATAGAAGAGAGGCCCAGAACAATAGTCTAATGTTATAGAAGAGAGGACAAGAACAGTCTGTTATAGATGAGAGGACCGGAACAGTAGTCTATTATAGATGAGAGGACCAGAACAGTAGTCTGTTATAGAAGAGAGGACCATAACAGTAGATTAGTGTTCTAGAAGAGAGGACCAGAACAGTAGTCTATTATAGATGAGAGGACCAGAACTTTAGTCTGTTATAGAAGAGAGGACAGGAACAGTAGTGTGTTATAGAATAGAGGACCAGAACAATGGTCTCATATAGAAGAGAGGACCATAACAGTAGATTAGTGTTCTAGAAGAGAGGACCAGAACAGTAGTCTATTATAGATGAGAGGACCAGAACTTTAGTCTGTTATAGAAGAGAGGACCAGAACAGTAGTCTGGTATAGAAGAGAGGACCAGAACAGTAGTCTAACATTCTAGTAGAGAAGACCAGAAAAGTAGTCTGTTATAGAAGAGAGGACCAGAACAGTAGTCTGTTATAGAAGAGTATACCAGAACAGTAGTCTAACGTTCTAGTAGAGAGGACCAGAACTGTAGTCTGTTATAGAAGAGAGGCCCAGAACAGTAGTCTGTTATAGAATAGAGAACAATAGTCTAATGTTATAGAAGAGAGGACAAGAACAATAGTCTAATGTTATAGAAGAGAGGCCCAAAACAGTCTGTTATAGATGAGAGGACCGGAACAGTAGTCTAATGTTATAGAAGAGAGGCCCAAAACAGTCTGTTATAGATGAGAGGACCGGAACAGTCTGTTATAGATGAGAGGACCGGAACAGTAGTCTAATGTTATAGTAGAGAGGACCAGAACAGTAGTCTAATGTTATAGTAGAGAGGACCAGAACAGTTGTCTGTTATAGAAGAGAGGACCAAAACAGTAGATTAGTGTTCTAGAAGAGAGGACCAGAACAGTAGTCTATTATAGATGAGAGGACCAGAACTTTAGTCTGTTATAGAAGAGAGGACCAGAACAGTCTGTTATAGAAGAGTATACCAGAACAGTAGTCTAACGTTCTAGTAGAGAGGACCAGAACTGTAGTCTGTTATAGAAGAGAGGCCCAGAACAATAGTCTAATGTTATAGAAGAGAGGACAAGAACAGTAGTCTAATGTTATAGTAGAGAGGACCAGAACAGTAGTCTGTTATAGATGAGAGGACAAGAACAGTAGTCTAATGTTATAGAAGAGAGGCCCAAAACAGTCTGTTATAGATGAGAGGACCGGAACAGTCTGTTATAGATGAGAGGACCGGAACAGTAGTCTAATGTTATAGTAGAGAGGACCAGAACAGTAGTCTAATGTTATAGTAGAGAGGACCAGAACAGTTGTCTGTTATAGAAGAGAGGACCAAAACAGTAGATTAGTGTTCTAGAAGAGAGGACCAGAACAGTAGTCTATTATAGATGAGAGGACCAGAACTTTAGTCTGTTATAGATGAGAGGACCGGAACAGTAGTCTATTATAGATGAGAGGACCAGAACAGTAGTCTGTTATAGAAGAGTATACCAGAACAGTAGTCTAACGTTCTAGTAGAGAGGACCAGAGCTGTAGTCTGTTATAGAAGAGAGGCCCAGAACAATAGTCTAATGTTATAGAAGAGAGGACAAGAACAGTCTGTTATAGATGAGAGGACCGGAACAGTAGTCTATTATAGATGAGAGGACCAGAACAGTAGTCTGTTATAGAAGAGTATACCAGAACAGTAGTCTAACGTTCTAGTAGAGAGGACCAGAACTGTAGTCTGTTATAGAAGAGAGGCCCAGAACAATAGTCTAATGTTATAGAAGAGAGGACAAGAACAGTCTGTTATAGATGAGAGGACCGGAACAGTAGTCTAATGTTATAGTAGAGAGGACCAGAACAGTAGTCTAATGTTATAGTAGAGAGGACCAGAACAGTAGTCTGTTATAGATGAGAGGACCAGAACAGTAGTCTAATGTTATAGAAGAGAGGACCAGAACAGTCTGTTATAGATGAGAGGACCAGAACAGTAGTGTGTTATAGAATAGAGGACCAGAACAATGGTCTCATATAGTAGAGAGGACCAGAACAGTAGTCTATAATAGATGAGAGGACCAGAACAGTAGTGTGTTATAGAATAGAGGACCAGAACAATGGTCTCATATAGAAGAGAGGACCATAACAGTAGTCAAATGTTAATGTAGAGAGGACCAGAACAGTAGTCTGTTATAGAAGAGAGGACCATAACAGTAGTCTGTTATAGAAGAGAGGACCAAAACAGTAGATTAGTGTTCTAGAAGAGAGGACCAGAACAGTAGTCTATTATAGATGAGAGGACCAGAACTTTAGTCTGTTATAGAAGAGAGGACCAGAACAGTAGTCTAACGTTCTAGCAGAGAGGACCGGAACAGTAGTCTGTTATAGAAGAGAGGACCAGAACAGTAGTCTGTTATAGAAGAGTATACCAGAACAGTAGTCTAACGTTCTAGTAGAGAGGACCAGAACTGTAGTCTGTTATAGAAGAGAGGCCCAGAACAATAGTCTAATGTTATAGAAGAGAGGACAAGAACAGTAGTCTAATGTTATAGTAGAGAGGACCAGAACAGTAGTCTGTTATAGATGAGAGGACCAGAACAGTAGTCTAATGTTATAGAAGAGAGGACCAGAACAGTCTGTTATAGATGAGAGGACCAGAACAGTAGTGTGTTATAGAATAGAGGACCAGAACAATGGTCTCATATAGTAGAGAGGACCAGAACAGTAGTCTATAATAGATGAGAGGACCAGAACAGTAGTGTGTTATAGAATAGAGGACCAGAACAATGGTCTCATATAGAAGAGAGGACCATAACAGTAGTCTGTTATAGAAGAGAGGACCAAAACAGTAGATTAGTGTTCTAGAAGAGAGGACCAGAACAGTAGTCTATTATAGATGAGAGGACCAGAACTTTAGTCTGTTATAGAAGAGAGGACCAGAACAGTAGTCTAACGTTCTAGCAGAGAGGACCGGAACAGTAGTCTGTTATAGAAGAGAGGACCAGAACAGTAGTCTGTTATAGAAGAGTATACCAGAACAGTAGTCTAACGTTCTAGTAGAGAGGACCAGAACTGTAGTCTGTTATAGAAGAGAGGCCCAGAACAATAGTCTAATGTTATAGAAGAGAGGACAAGAACAGTCTGTTATAGATGAGAGGACCGGAACAGTAGTCTAATGTTATAGTAGAGAGGACCAGAACAGTAGTCTAATGTTATAGTAGAGAGGACCAGAACAGTAGTCTGTTATAGATGAGAGGACCAGAACAGTAGTCTAATGTTATAGAAGAGAGGACCAGAACAGTCTGTTATAGATGAGAGGACCAGAACAGTAGTGTGTTATAGAATAGAGGACCAGAACAATGGTCTCATATAGTAGAGAGGACCAGAACAGTAGTCTATAATAGATGAGAGGACCAGAACAGTAGTGTGTTATAGAATAGAGGACCAGAACAATGGTCTCATATAGAAGAGAGGACCATAACAGTAGTCAAATGTTAATGTAGAGAGGACCAGAACAGTAGTCTGTTATAGAAGAGAGGACCATAACAGTAGTCTGTTATAGAAGAGAGGACCAAAACAGTAGTCTATTATAGATGAGAGGACCAGAACTTTAGTCTGTTATAGAAGAGAGGACCAGAACAGTAGTCTGGTATAGAAGAGAGGACCAGAACAGTAGTCTAACGTTCTAGTAGAGAGGACCAGAAAAGTAGTCTGTTATAGAAGAGAGGACCAGAACAGTAGTCTGTTATAGAAGAGTATACCAGAACAGTAGTCTAACGTTCTAGTAGAGAGGACCAGAACTGTAGTCTGTTATAGAAGAGAGGCCCAGAACAGTAGTCTGTTATAGAATAGAGGACCAGAACAGTAGTCTGTTATAGAATAGAGGACCAGAACAGTAGTCTGTTATAGAATAGAGGACCAGAACAGTAGTCTGGTATAGAAGAGAGGACCAGAACAGTAGTCTAACGTTCTAGTAGAGAGGACCAGAACAGTAGTCTGTTATAGAAGAGAGGACCAGAACAGTAGTCTGTTATAGAATAGAGGCCCAGAACAGTAGTCTAGCGTTCTAGTCGAGAGGACCAGAACAGTAGTCTAATGTTATAGAAGAGAATACCAGGACAGTAGTCTAACGTTCTAGTATAGAGGACCAGAACTGTAGTCTGTTATAGAAGAGAGGACCAGAACAATAGTCTAATGTTATAGTAGAGAGGACCAGAACAGTCTGTTATAGATGAGAGGACCAGAACAGTAGTCTATTATAGATGAGAGGACCAGAACTTTAGTCTGTTATAGAAGAGAGGATCAGAACAGTAGTCTGTTATAGAAGAGAGGACCAGAACAGTAGTCTAATGTTATAGAAGAGAGGACCAGAACAGTAGTCTATTATAGATGAGAGGACCAGAACTTTAGTCTGTTATAGAAGAGAGGACCAGAACAGTAGTCTGTTATAGAAGAGTATACCAGAACAGTAGTCTAACGTTCTAGTAGAGAGGACCAGAACTGTAGTCTGTTATAGAGAGAGGCCCAGAACAATAGTCTAATGTTATAGAAGAGAGGACAAGAACAATAGTCTAATGTTATAGAAGAGAGGCCCAAAACAGTCTGTTATAGATGAGAGGACCGGAACAGTAGTCTAATGTTATAGTAGAGAGGACCAGAACAGTAGTCTAATGTTATAGTAGAGAGGACCAGAACAGTAGTCTGTTATAGAATAGAGGACCAGAACAGTAGTCTAATGTTATAGAAGAGAGGACCAGAACAATAGTCTAACGTTCTAGTAGAGAGGACCAGAACAGTAGTCTGTTATAGAAGAGAATACCAGAACAGTAGTCTGTTATAGAAGAGAGGACCAGAACAGTAGTCTGTTATGGAAGAGAGGACCAGAACAGTAGTCTGTTATAGAATAGAGGACCAGAACAGTAGTCTGGTATAGAAGAGAGGACCAGAACAGTAGTCTAACGTTCTAGTAAAGAGGACCAGAAAAGTAGTCTGTTATAGAAGAGAGGACCAGAACAGTAGTCTGTTATAGAAGAGTATACCAGAACAGTAGTCTAACGTTCTAGTAGAGAGGACCAGAACTGTAGTCTGTTATAGAAGAGAGGCCCAGAACAGTAGTCTGTTATAGAATAGAGGACCAGAACAGTAGTCTGTTATAGAATAGAGGACCAGAACAGCAGTCTGTTATAGAAGAGAAGACCAGAACAGTAGTCTGTTATGGAAGAGAGGACCAGAACAGTAGTCTGTTATAGAATAGAGGACCAGAACAGTAGTCTGGTATAGAAGAGAGGACCAGAACAGTAGTCTAACGTTCTAGTAGAGAGGACCAGAACAGTAGTCTGTTATAGAAGAGAGGACCAGAACAGTAGTCTGTTATAGAATAGAGGACCAGAACAGTAGGCTAGCGTTCTAGTTGAGAGGACCAGAACAGTAGTCTAATGTTATAGAAGAGAATACCAGGACAGTAGTCTAACGTTCTAGTATAGAGGACCAGAACTGTAGTCTGTTATAGAAGAGAGGACCAGAACAATAGTCTAATGTTATAGTAGAGAGGACCAGAACAGTCTGTTATAGATGAGAGGACCAGAACAGTAGTCTATTATAGATGAGAGGACCAGAACTTTAGTCTGTTATAGAAGAGAGGACCAGAACAGTAGTCTGTTATAGAAGAGAGGACCAGAACAGTAGTCTAATGTTATAGAAGAGAGGACCAGAACAGTAGTCTATTATAGATGAGAGGACCAGAACTTTAGTCTGTTATAGAAGAGAGGACCAGAACAGTAGTCTGTTATAGAAGAGTATACCAGAACAGTAGTCTAACGTTCTAGTAGAGAGGACCAGAACTGTAGTCTGTTATAGAAGAGAGGCCCAGAACAATAGTCTAATGTTATAGAAGAGAGGACAAGAACAATAGTCTAATGTTATAGAAGAGAGGCCCAAAACAGTCTGTTATAGATGAGAGGACCGGAACAGTAGTCTAATGTTATAGTAGAGAGGACCAGAACAGTAGTCTAATGTTATAGTAGAGAGGACCAGAACAGTAGTCTGTTATAGAATAGAGGACCAGAACAGTAGTCTAATGTTATAGAAGAGAGGACCAGAACAATAGTCTAACGTTCTAGTAGAGAGGACCAGAACAGTAGTCTGTTATAGAAGAGAATACCAGAACAGTAGTCTGTTATAGAAGAGAGGACCAGAACAGTAGTCTGTTATGGAAGAGAGGACCAGAACAGTAGTCTGTTATAGAATAGAGGACCAGAACAGTAGTCTGGTATAGAAGAGAGGACCAGAACAGTAGTCTAACGTTCTAGTAAAGAGGACCAGAAAAGTAGTCTGTTATAGAAGAGAGGACCAGAACAGTAGTCTGTTATAGAAGAGTATACCAGAACAGTAGTCTAACGTTCTAGTAGAGAGGACCAGAACTGTAGTCTGTTATAGAAGAGAGGCCCAGAACAGTAGTCTGTTATAGAATAGAGGACCAGAACAGTAGTCTGTTATAGAATAGAGGACCAGAACAGCAGTCTGTTATAGAAGAGAAGACCAGAACAGTAGTCTGTTATGGAAGAGAGGACCAGAACAGTAGTCTGTTATAGAATAGAGGACCAGAACAGTAGTCTGGTATAGAAGAGAGGACCAGAACAGTAGTCTAACGTTCTAGTAGAGAGGACCAGAACAGTAGTCTGTTATAGAAGAGAGGACCAGAACAGTAGTCTGTTATAGAATAGAGGACCAGAACAGTAGGCTAGCGTTCTAGTTGAGAGGACCAGAACAGTAGTCTAATGTTATAGAAGAGAATACCAGGACAGTAGTCTAACGTTCTAGTATAGAGGACCAGAACTGTAGTCTGTTATAGAAGAGAGGACCAGAACAATAGTCTAATGTTATAGTAGAGAGGACCAGAACAGTCTGTTATAGATGAGAGGACCAGAACAGTAGTCTATTATAGATGAGAGGACCAGAACTTTAGTCTGTTATAGAAGAGAGGACCAGAACAGTAGTCTGTTATAGAAGAGAGGACCAGAACAGTAGTCTAATGTTATAGAAGAGAGGACCAGAACAGTAGTCTATTATAGATGAGAGGACCAGAACTTTAGTCTGTTATAGAAGAGAGGACCAGAACAGTAGTCTGTTATAGAAGAGTATACCAGAACAGTAGTCTAACGTTCTAGTAGAGAGGACCAGAACTGTAGTCTGTTATAGAAGAGAGGCCCAGAACAATAGTCTAATGTTATAGAAGAGAATACCAGGACAGTAGTCTAACGTTCTAGTATAGAAGACCAGAACTGTAGTCTGTTATAGAAGAGAGGACCAGAACAATAGTCTAATGTTATAGTAGAGAGGACCAGAACAGTCTGTTATAGATGAGAGGACCAGAACAGTAGTCTATTATAGATGAGAGGACCAGAACTTTAGTCTGTTATAGAAGAGAGGACCATGTCATGTTTTGTCTTATATCATCTTGTCATTTTGCTTTTCCTTCTGTTCGTTTCCCCCTGCTTGGGGGGGTACTGTCATGTTTGTCATTTATTATCTTGTCTTGTCCCTGTGCTCCCCATTCTATTCGTTTCCCTCTGCTGGTCTTATTAGGTTCTTTCCCTCTTTCTATCCTTCTCTCTCCCCCTCCCTCTCTCACTCTCTCGCTCTCTCTTCTCTCTATCGTTCCGTTCCTGCTCCCAGCTGTTCCTATTCCCCTAATCATCATTTAGTCTTCCCACACCTGTTCCCGATCCTTTCCCCTGATTAGAGTCCCTATTTATTCCTTTGTGTTCCGTTCCTGTCCCGTCGGTTCCTTGTTTTGTATTCACCATGCTGTGATTGCGTTTCGCCCTGTCCTGTCGTGTTTTTTGCCTTCATCAGATGCTGCGTGTGAGCAGGTGGCTCTATCAACTACGGCCTGCGCCTACCCGAAGCGACCTGCAGTCTGTGGCCGCTTCTCTAGTTATTCCCCTCTACAGACTAGAGGATTTTTGTTATTCCCTGTTTTGGATTTAAATAAACTCTGTTTCTGTTAAGTCGCTTTTGGGTCCTCTTTCACCTGCATGACAGAAGGAACCGACCAAGGAATGGACCCAGCGACTTCAGACGCTCGTTACACTGCCGTCGAGATCCAAGGAGCCATGCTCGGCAGACACGAGCAGGAATTGTCTGCTGCTCGCCATGCCGTGGAGAACCTGGCCGCTCAGGTTTCCGACCTCTCTGGACAGTTCCAGAGTCTACGTCTCGTGCCACCTGTTACTTCCTGGCCTGCCGAGCCTCCAGAACCTAGGGTTAATAACCCACCTTGCTACTCCGGGCAGCCCACTGAGTGCCGCTCCTTTCTCACGCAGTGTGAGATTGTGTTCTCTCTCCAACCCAACACATACTCTAGAGAGAGAGCTCGGGTTGCTTACGTCATTTCACTCCTTACTGGCCGGGCTCGAGAATGGGGCACAGCTATCTGGGAGGCAAGGGCTGATTGCTCTAACAAGTTCCAGAACTTTAAAGAGGAGATGATTCGGGTTTTTGACCGTTCAGTTTTTGGTAGGGAGGCTTCTAGGGCCCTGGCTTCCTTATGCCAAGGTGAACGGTCCATAACGGATTATTCTATTGAGTTTCGCACTCTTGCTGCCTCTAGTGAGTGGAACGAGCCGGCGCTGCTCGCTCGTTTTCTGGAGGGACTCCACGCAGTGGTTAAGGATGAGATTCTCTCCCGGGAGGTTCCTTCAGATGTGGACTCTTTGATTGCTCTCGCCATCCGCATAGAACGACGGGTAGATCTTCGTCACCGGGCTCGTGGAAGAGAGCTCGCATCAACGGTGTTTCCCTGCTCCGCATCGCAACCATCTCCCTCCTCTGGCTTTGAGACTGAGCCCATGCAGCTGGGAGGGATTCGCATCTCGACTAAGGAGAGGGAACGGAGGATCACCAACCGCCTGTGCCTCTATTGCGGAGTTGCTGGACATTTTGTTAATTCATGTCCAGTAAGAGGCCAGAGCCCATCAGTAAGCGGAGGGCTACTGGTGAGCGCTACTACTCTGGTCTCTTCATCTAGATCTTGTACTACTATGTCGGTCCATCTACGCTGGACCGGTTCGGGTGCTACATGCAGTGCCTTGATTGACTCTGGGGCTGAGGGTTGTTTCATGGACGAAGCATGGGTTCGGAAACATAACATTCCTTTCAGACCGTTAGACAAGCCTACGCCCATGTTTGCCTTAGATGGTAGTCATCTTCCCAGTATCAAATTTGAGACACTACCTTTAACTCTCACAGTATCTGGTAACCACAGTGAGACTATTTCTTTTTTGATTTTCCGTTCACCGTTTACTCCTGTTGTTTTGGGTCATCCCTGGCTAGTATGTCATAATCCTTCTATTAATTGGTCTAGTAATTCTATCCTATCCTGGAACGTTTCTTGTCATGTGAAGTGTTTAATGTCTGCCATCCCTCCTGTTTCTTCTGTCCCTACTTCTCAGGAGGAACCTGGCGATTTGACAGGAGTGCCGGAGGAATATCATGATCTGCGCACGGTCTTCAGTCGGTCCCGAGCCAACTCCCTTCCTCCTCACCGGTCGTATGATTGTAGTATTGATCTCCTTCCGGGGACCACTCCCCCTCGAGGTAGACTATACTCTCTGTCGGCTCCCGAACGTAAGGCTCTCGAGGATTATTTGTCTGTGTCTCTTGACGCCGGTACCATAGTGCCTTCTTCTTCTCCGGCCGGGGCGGGGTTCTTTTTTGTTAAGAGGAAGGACGGTACTCTGCGCCCCTGCGTGGATTATCGAGGGCTGAATGACATAACGGTTAAGAATCGTTATCCGCTTCCCCTTATGTCATCAGCCTTCGAGATTCTGCAGGGAGCCAGGTGCTTTACTAAGTTGGACCTTCGTAACGCTTACCATCTCGTGCGCATCAGAGAGGGGGACGAGTGGAAAACGGCGTTTAACACTCCGTTAGGGCATTTTGAGTACCGGGTTCTGCCGTTCGGTCTCGCCAATGCGCCAGCTGTTTTTCAGGCATTAGTTAATGATGTTCTGAGAGACATGCTGAACATTTTTGTTTTTGTCTATCTTGACGATATCCTGATTTTTTCTCCGTCACTCGAGATTCATGTTCAGCACGTTCGACGTGTTCTACAGCGCCTTTTAGAGAATTGTCTCTACGTAAAGGCTGAGAAGTGCTCTTTTCATGTCTCCTCCGTTACTTTTCTCGGTTCCGTTATTTCCGCTGAAGGCATTCAGATGGATTCCGCTAAGGTCCAAGCTGTCAGTGATTGGCCCGTTCCAAGGTCACGTGTCGAGTTGCAGCGCTTTTTAGGTTTCGCTAATTTCTATCGGCGTTTCATTCGTAATTTCGGTCAAGTTGCTGCCCCTCTCACAGCTCTTACTTCTGTCAAGACGTGTTTTAAGTGGTCCGGTTCCGCCCAGGGAGCTTTTGATCTTCTAAAAGAACGTTTTACGTCCGCTCCTATCCTCGTTACTCCTGACGTCACTAGACAATTCATTGTCGAGGTTGACGCTTCAGAGGTAGGCGTGGGAGCCATTCTATCCCAGCGCTTCCAGTCTGACGATAAGGTTCATCCTTGCGCTTATTTTTCTCATCGCCTGTCGCCATCTGAGCGCAACTATGATGTGGGTAACCGTGAACTGCTCGCCATCCGCTTAGCCCTAGGCGAATGGCGACAGTGGTTGGGGGGCGACCGTTCCTTTTGTCGTTTGGACAGACCATAAGAACCTTGAGTACATCCGTTCTGCCAAACGACTTAATGCCCGTCAAGCTCGTTGGGCGTTGTTTTTCGCTCGTTTCGAGTTTGTGATTTCTTACCGTCCGGGTAGCAAGAACACCAAGCCTGATGCCTTATCCCGTCTGTTTAGTTCTTCTGTGGCTTCTACTGATCTCGAGGGGATTCTTCCTTATGGGCGTGTTGTCGGGTTGACAGTCTGGGGAATTGAAAGACAGGTTAAGCAAGCACTCACGCACACTGCGTCGCCGCGCGCTTGTCCTAGTAACCTCCTTTTCGTTCCTGTTTCCACTCGTCTGGCTGTTCTTCAGTGGGCTCACTCTGCCAAGTTAGCTGGTCATCCCGGTGTTCGAGGCACTCTTGCGTCTATTCGCCAGCGCTTTTGGTGGCCGACTCAGGAGCGTGACACGCGCCGTTTCGTGGCTGCGTGTTCAGACTGCGCGCAGAAGAAGTCTGGTAATTTTTTTTCTGCTTCTGCTCCTGGTCTTGCTGGGTCTCAGTCTGTTCCCTGCCATCGCATCTCTCCTGTTCTTGTTCCTGCCCTTGCTGTGTCTCAGTCTGTCCCTAGTTCTCATTTTTTTTTTAGAGTAGTACCCTAGTTTCCCTTTTTATCGTTTTTCGTTACGGTCCTGAGGAGAGGAGTTGGGTTCTTTCTCGGGACGTGCTGGACCGTTTGATCTATGATTTCCTCCGTTGCCGCCAGTGTTCCTCCTCGAGAGCGCCAGGAGGCGCTCGGTGAGTGGGGGGGTACTGTCATGTTTTGTCTTATATCATCTTGTCATTTTGCTTTTCCTTCTGTTCGTTTCCCCCTGCTTGGGGGGGTACTGTCATGTTTGTCATTTATTATCTTGTCTTGTCCCTGTGCTCCCCATTCTATTCGTTTCCCTCTGCTGGTCTTATTAGGTTCTTTCCCTCTTTCTATCCTTCTCTCTCCCCCTCCCTCTCTCACTCTCTCGCTCTCTCTTCTCTCTATCGTTCCGTTCCTGCTCCCAGCTGTTCCTATTCCCCTAATCATCATTTAGTCTTCCCACACCTGTTCCCGATCCTTTCCCCTGATTAGAGTCCCTATTTATTCCTTTGTGTTCCGTTCCTGTCCCGTCGGTTCCTTGTTTTGTATTCACCATGCTGTGATTGCGTTTCGCCCTGTCCTGTCGTGTTTTTTGCCTTCATCAGATGCTGCGTGTGAGCAGGTGGCTCTATCAACTACGGCCTGCGCCTACCCGAAGCGACCTGCAGTCTGTGGCCGCTTCTCTAGTTATTCCCCTCTACAGACTAGAGGATTTTTGTTATTCCCTGTTTTGGATTTAAATAAACTCTGTTTCTGTTAAGTCGCTTTTGGGTCCTCTTTCACCTGCATGACAGACCAGAACAGTAGTCTGTTATAGAAGAGAGGACCAGAACAGTAGTCTAATGTTATAGAAGAGAGGACCAGAACAGTAGTCTATTATAGATGAGAGGACCAGAACTTTAGTCTGTTATAGAAGAGAGGACAAGAACAGTCTGTTATAGATGAGAGGACCGGAACAGTAGTCTAATGTTATAGTAGAGAGGACCAGAACAGTAGTCTAATGTTATAGTAGAGAGGACCAGAACAGTAGTCTGTTATAGAAGAGAGGACCATAACAGTAGTCAAATGTTAATGTAGAGAGGACCAGAACAGTAGTCTGTTATAGAAGAGAGGACCATAACAGTAGTCTGTTATAGAAGAGAGGACCATAACAGTAGTCTGTTATAGAAGAGAGGACCAAAACAGTAGATTAGTGTTCTAGAAGAGAGGACCAGAACAGTAGTCTATTATAGAAGAGAGGCCCAGAACAATAGTCTAATGTTATAGAAGAGAGGACAAGAACAATAGTCTAATGTTATAGAAGAGAGGCCCAAAACAGTCTGTTATAGATGAGAGGACCAGAACTTTAGTCTGTTATAGAAGAGAGGACCAGAACAGTAGTCTAATGTTATAGAAGAGAGGACCAGAACAGTAGTCTATTATAGATGAGAGGACCAGAACTTTAGTCTGTTATAGAAGAGAGGACCAGAACAGTAGTCTAATGTTATAGAAGAGAGGACCAGAACAGTAGTCTGTTATAGAAGAGTATACCAGAACAGTAGTCTAACGTTCTAGTAGAGAGGACCAGAACTGTAGTCTGTTATAGAAGAGAGGCCCAGAACAATAGTCTAATGTTATAGAAGAGAGGACAAGAACAATAGTCTAATGTTATAGAAGAGAGGCCCAAAACAGTCTGTTATAGATGAGAGGACCGGAACAGTAGTCTAATGTTATAGTAGAGAGGACCAGAACAGTAGTCTAATGTTATAGTAGAGAGGACCAGAACAGTAGTCTGTTATAGATGAGAGGACCAGAACAGTAGTCTAACGTTATAGAAGAGAGGACCAGAACAGTCTGTTATAGATGAGAGGACCAGAACAGTAGTGTGTTATAGAATAGAGGACCAGAACAATGGTCTCATATAGAAGAGAGGACCATAACAGTAGTCAAATGTTAATGTAGAGAGGACCAGAACAGTAGTCTGTTATAGAAGAGAGGACCATAACAGTAGTCTGTTATAGAAGAGAGGACCAAAACAGTAGATTAGTGTTCTAGAAGAGAAGACCAGAACAGTAGTCTGTTATAGAAGAGAGGACCAGAACAGTAGTCTAATGTTATAGAAGAGAGGACCAGAACAGTAATCTATTATAGATGAGAGGACCAGAACTTTAGTCTGTTATAGAAGAGAGGACCAGAACAGTAGTCTAATGTTATAGAAGAGAGGACCAGAACAGTAGTCTATTATAGATGAGAGGACCAGAACTTTAGTCTGTTATAGATGAGAGGACCAGAACTTTAGTCTGTTATAGAAGAGAGGACCAGAACAGTAGTCTGTTCTAGAAGAGAGGACCAGAACAGTAGTCTAACGTTCTAGTAGAGAGGACCGGAACAGTAGTCTATTATAGATGAGAGGACCAGAAGTGTAGTCTGTTATAGAAGAGAGGACCAGAACAGTAGTCTGTTATAGAAGAGTATACCAGAACAGTAGTCTAACGTTCTAGTAGAGAGGACCAGAACTGTAGTCTGTTATAGAAGAGAGGCCCAGAACAATAGTCTAATGTTATAGAAGAGAGGACAAGAACAATAGTCTAATGTTATAGAAGAGAGGCCCAAAACAGTCTGTTATAGATGAGAGGACCGGAACAGTAGTCTAATGTTATAGTAGAGAGGACCAGAACAGTAGTCTAATGTTATAGTAGAGAGGACCAGAACAGTAGTCTGTTACAGATGAGAGGACCAGAACAGTAGTCTAATGTTATAGAAGAGAGGACCAAAACAGTCTGTTATAGATGAGAGGACCAGAACAGTAGTGTGTTATAGAATAGAGGACCAGAACAATGGTCTCATATAGTAGACAGGACCAGAACAGTAGTCTATAATAGATGAGAGGACCAGAACTGTAGTCCGTTATAGAAAAGAGGACCAGAACAGTAGTCTAATGTTATAGAAGAGAGGACCAGAACAGTCTGTTATAGATGAGAGGACCAGAACAGTAGTGTGTTATAGAATAGAGGACCAGAACAATGGTCTCATATAGTAGAGAGGACCAGAACAGTAGTCTATAATAGATGAGAGGACCAGAACAGTAGTCTGTTATAGAAGAGAGTACCAGAACAGTAGTCTGTTATAGAAGAGAGGACCAGAACAGTAGTCTGTTATAGAAGAGAGGACCAGAACAGTAGTCTGTTATGGAAGAGAGGACCAGAACAGTAGTCTGTTATAGAATAGAGGACCAGAACAGTAGTCTGGTATAGAAGAGAGGACCAGAACAGTAGTCTAACGTTCTAGTAGAGAGGACCAGAACAGTAGTCTGTTATAGAAGAGAGGACCAGAACAGTAGTCTGTTATAGAATAGAGGACCAGAACAGTAGGCTAGCGTTCTAGTTGAGAGGACCAGAACAGTAGTCTAATGTTATAGAAGAGAATACCAGGACAGTAGTCTAACGTTCTAGTATAGAGGACCAGAACTGTAGTCTGTTATAGAAGAGAGGACCAGAACAATAGTCTAATGTTATAGTAGAGAGGACCAGAACAGTCTGTTATAGATGAGAGGACCAGAACAGTAGTCTATTATAGATGAGAGGACCAGAACTTTAGTCTGTTATAGAAGAGAGGACCAGAACAGTAGTCTGTTATAGAAGAGAGGACCAGAACAGTAGTCTAATGTTATAGAAGAGAGGACCAGAACAGTAGTCTATTATAGATGAGAGGACCAGAACTTTAGTCTGTTATAGAAGAGAGGACCAGAACAGTAGTCTGTTATAGAAGAGTATACCAGAACAGTAGTCTAACGTTCTAGTAGAGAGGACCAGAACTGTAGTCTGTTATAGAAGAGAGGCCCAGAACAATAGTCTAATGTTATAGAAGAGAATACCAGGACAGTAGTCTAACGTTCTAGTATAGAGGACCAGAACTGTAGTCTAATGTTATAGAAGAGAATACCAGGACAGTAGTCTAACGTTCTAGTATAGAGGACCAGAACAGTAGTCTAATGTTATAGAAGAGAATACCAGGACAGTAGTCTAACGTTCTAGTATAGAGGACCAGAACTGTAGTCTGTTATAGAAGAGAGGACCAGAACAATAGTCTAATGTTATAGTAGAGAGGACCAGAACAGTCTGTTATAGATGAGAGGACCAGAACAGTAGTCTATTATAGATGAGAGGACCAGAACTTTAGTCTGTTATAGAAGAGAGGACCAGAACAGTAGTCTGTTATAGAAGAGAGGACCAGAACAGTAGTCTAATGTTATAGAAGAGAGGACCAGAACAGTAGTCTATTATAGATGAGAGGACCAGAACTTTAGTCTGTTATAGAAGAGAGGACAAGAACAGTCTGTTATAGATGAGAGGACCGGAACAGTAGTCTAATGTTATAGTAGAGAGGACCAGAACAGTAGTCTAATGTTATAGTAGAGAGGACCAGAACAGTAGTCTGTTATAGAAGAGAGGACCATAACAGTAGTCAAATGTTAATGTAGAGAGGACCAGAACAGTAGTCTGTTATAGAAGAGAGGACCATAACAGTAGTCTGTTATAGAAGAGAGGACCAAAACAGTAGATTAGTGTTCTAGAAGAGAGGACCAGAACAGTAGTCTATTATAGAAGAGAGGCCCAGAACAATAGTCTAATGTTATAGAAGAGAGGACAAGAACAATAGTCTAATGTTATAGAAGAGAGGCCCAAAACAGTCTGTTATAGATGAGAGGACCAGAACTTTAGTCTGTTATAGAAGAGAGGACCAGAACAGTAGTCTAATGTTATAGAAGAGAGGACCAGAACAGTAGTCTATTATAGATGAGAGGACCAGAACTTTAGTCTGTTATAGAAGAGAGGACCAGAACAGTAGTCTAATGTTATAGAAGAGAGGACCAGAACAGTAGTCTAGCGTTCTAGTTGAGAGGACCAGAACAGTAGTCTAATGTTATAGTAGAGAATACCAGGACAGTAGTCTAACGTTCTAGTATAGAGGACCAGAACTGTAGTCTGTTATAGAAGAGAGGACCAGAACAATAGTCTAATGTTATAGTAGAGAGGACCAGAACAGTCTGTTATAGATGAGAGGACCAGAACAGTAGTCTATTATAGATGAGAGGACCAGAACTTTAGTCTGTTATAGAAGAGAGGACCAGAACAGTAGTCTGTTATAGAAGAGAGGACCAGAACAGTAGTCTAATGTTATAGAAGAGAGGACCAGAACAGTAGTCTATTATAGATGAGAGGACCAGAACTTTAGTCTGTTATAGAAGAGAGGACCAGAACAGTAGTCTGTTATAGAAGAGTATACCAGAACAGTAGTCTAACGTTCTAGTAGAGAGGACCAGAACTGTAGTCTGTTATAGAAGAGAGGCCCAGAACAATAGTCTAATGTTATAGAAGAGAGGACAAGAACAATAGTCTAATGTTATAGAAGAGAGGCCCAAAACAGTCTGTTATAGATGAGAGGACCGGAACAGTAGTCTAATGTTATAGTAGAGAGGACCAGAACAGTAGTCTAATGTTATAGTAGAGAGGACCAGAACAGTTGTCTGTTATAGAAGAGAGGACCAAAACAGTAGATTAGTGTTCTAGAAGAGAGGACCAGAACAGTAGTCTATTATAGATGAGAGGACCAGAACTTTAGTCTGTAATAGAAGAGAGGACCAGAACAGTAGTCTAACGTTCTAGCAGAGGACCGGAACAGTAGTCTATTATAGATGAGAGGACCAGAAGTGTAGTCTGTTATAGAAGAGAGGACCAGAACAGTAGTCTGTTATAGAAGAGTATACCAGAACAGTAGTCTAATGTTCTAGTAGAGAGGACCAGAACTGTAGTCTGTTATAGAAGAGAGGCCCAGAACAATAGTCTAATGTTATAGAAGAGAGGACAAGAACAGTCTGTTATAGATGAGAGGACCGGAACAGTAGTCTAATGTTATAGTAGAGAGGACCAGAACAGTAGTCTAATGTTATAGTAAAGAGGACCAGAACAGTAGTTATAGATGAGAGGACCAGAACAGTAGTCTGTTATAGTAAAGAGGACCAGAACAGTAGTCTGTTATAGATGAGAGGACCAGAACAGTAGTCTGTTATAGAAGAGAGGACCAGAACAGTAGTCTGTTATAGATGAGAGGACCAGAACAGTAGTCTGTTATAGAATAGAGGACCAGAACAATAGTCTGTTATAGAAGAGAGGACCATAACAGTAGTCTAATGTTAATAGTAGAGAGGACCAGAACAGTAGTCTGTTATAGAAGAGAGGACCAGAACAGTAGTCTGTTATAGAAGAGAGGACCAAAACAGTAGATTAGTGTTCTAGAAGAGAGGACCAGAACAGTAGTCTGTTATAGAAGAGAGGACCAGAACAGTAGTCTAATGTTATAGAAGAGAGGACCAGAACAGTAGTCTATTATAGATGAGAGGACCAGAACTTTAGTCTGTTATAGAAGAGAGGACCAGAACAGTAGTCTGTTATAGATGAGAGGACCAGAACAGTAGTCTGTTATAGATGAGAGGACCAGAACAGTAGTCTGTTATAGAAGAGAGGACCAGAACAGTAGTCTGTTTAGAATAGAACAGTAGTCTAGCGTTTTAGTAGAGAGGACCAGAACAGTAGTCTAATGTTATAGAAGAGAGGACCAGAACAGTAGTCTGTTATAGAAGAGTATACCAGAACAGTAGTCTAACGTTCTAGTAGAGAGGACCAGAACTGTAGTCTGTTATAGAAGAGAGGCCCAGAACAATAGTCTAATGTTATAGAAGAGAGGACAAGAACAATAGTCTAATGTTATAGAAGAGAGGCCCAAAACAGTCTGTTATAGATGAGAGGACCGGAACAGTAGTCTAATGTTATAGTAAAGAGGACCAGAACAGTAGTCTGTTATAGATGAGAGGACCAGAACTGTAGTCTGTTATAGAAGAGAGGCCCAGAACAATAGTCTAATGTTATAGAAGAGAGGACAAGAACAGTCTGTTATAGATGAGAGGACCGGAACAGTAGTCTAATGTTATAGTAGAGAGGACCAGAACAGTAGTCTAATGTTATAGTAAAGAGGACCAGAACAGTAGTCTGTTATAGATGAGAGGACCAGAACAGTAGTCTAACGTTATAGAAGAGAGGACCAGAACAGTCTGTTATAGATGAGAGGACCAGAACTGTTATAGAAGAGAGGACCAGAACAGTAGTCTGTTATAGAAGAGAGGACCAGAACAAGTACAGTAGTCAAATGTTAATGTAGAGAGGACCAGAACAGTAGTCTGTTATAGAAGAGAGGACCAGAACAGTAGTCTGTTATAGAAGAGAGGACCAAAACAGTAGATTAGTGTTACTAGAAGAGAGGACCAGAACAGTAGTCTGTTATAGAAGAGAGGACCAGAACAGTAGTCTAATGTTATAGAAGAGAGGACCAGAACAGTAATCTATTATAGATGAGAGGACCAGAACTTTAGTCTGTTATAGAAGAGAGGACCAGAACAGTAGTCTAATGTTATAGAAGAGAGGACCAGAACAGTAGTCTATTATAGATGAGAGGACCAGAACTTTAGTCTGTTATAGATGAGAGGACCAGAACTTTAGTCTGTTATAGAAGAGAGGACCAGAACAGTAGTCTGTTCTAGAAGAGAGGACTAGAACAGTAGTCTAACGTTCTAGTAGAGAGGACCGGAACAGTAGTCTATTATAGATGAGAGGACCAGAAGTGTAGTCTGTTATAGAAGAGAGGACCAGAACAGTAGTCTGTTATAGAAGAGTATACCAGAACAGTAGTCTAACGTTCTAGTAGAGAGGACCAGAACTGTAGTCTGTTATAGAAGAGAGGCCCAGAACAATAGTCTAATGTTATAGAAGAGAGGACAAGAACAATAGTCTAATGTTATAGAAGAGAGGCCCAAAACAGTCTGTTATAGATGAGAGGACCGGAACAGTAGTCTAATGTTATAGTAGAGAGGACCAGAACAGTAGTCTAATGTTATAGTAGAGAGGACCAGAACAGTAGTCTGTTACAGATGAGAGGACCAGAACAGTAGTCTAATGTTATAGAAGAGAGGACCAGAACAGTCTGTTATAGATGAGAGGACCAGAACAGTAGTGTGTTATAGAATAGAGGACCAGAACAATGGTCTCATATAGTAGACAGGACCAGAACAGTAGTCTATAATAGATGAGAGGACCAGAACTGTAGTCTGTTATAGAAAAGAGGACCAGAACAGTAGTCTAATGTTATAGAAGAGAGGACCAGAACAGTCTGTTATAGATGAGAGGACCAGAACAGTAGTGTGTTATAGAATAGAGGACCAGAACAATGGTCTCATATAGTAGAGAGGACCAGAACAGTAGTCTATAATAGATGAGAGGACCAGAACAGTAGTCTGTTATAGAAGAGAGTACCAGAACAGTAGTCTGTTATAGAAGAGAGGACCAGAACAGTAGTCTGTTATAGAAGAGAGGACCAGAACAGTAGTCTGTTATGGTAGAGAGGACCAGAACAGTAGTCTGTTATAGAATAGAGGACCAGAACAGTAGTCTGGTATAGAAGAGAGGACCAGAACAGTAGTCTAACGTTCTAGTAGAGAGGACCAGAACTTTAGTCTGTTATAGAAGAGAGGACCAGAACAGTAGTCTGTTATAGAAGAGTATACCAGAACAGTAGTCTAACGTTCTAGTAGAGAGGACCAGAACTGTGGTCTGTTATAGAAGAGAGGCCCAGAACAGTAGTCTGTTATAGAATAGAGGACCAGAACAGTAGTCTGTTATAGAATAGAGGACCAGAACAGTAGTCTGTTATAGAAGAGAAGACCAGAACAGTAGTCTGTTATGGAAGAGAGGACCAGAACAGTAGTCTGTTATAGAATAGAGGACCAGAACAGTAGTCTGTTATAGAAGAGAGGACCAGAACAGTAGTCTGTTATAGAATAGAGGACCAGAACAGTAGTCTAGCGTTTTAGTCGAGAGGACCAGAACAGTAGTCTAATGTTATAGAAGAGAATACCAGGACAGTAGTCTAACGTTCTAGTATAGAGGACCAGAACTGTAGATTGTTATAGAAGAGAGGACCAGAACAATAGTCTAATGTTATAGTAGAGAGGACCAGAACAGTCTGTTATAGATGAGAGGACCAGAACAGTAGTCTATTATAGATGAGAGGACCAGAACTTTAGTCTGTTATAGAAGAGAGGACCAGAACAGTAGTCTGTTATAGAAGAGAGGACCAGAACAGTAGTCTAATGTTATAGAAGAGAGGACCAGAACAGTAGTCTATTATAGATGAGAGGACCAGAACTTTAGTCTGTTATAGAAGAGAGGACCAGGACAGTAGTCTGTTATAGAAGAGTATACCAGAACAGTAGTCTAACGTTCTAGTAGAGAGGACCAGAACTGTAGTCTGTTATAGAAGAGAGGCCCAGAACAGTAGTCTGTTATAGAATAGAGGACCAGAACAGTAGTCTGTTATAGAATAGAGGACCAGAACAGTAGTCTGTTATAGAAGAGAAGACCAGAACAGTAGTCTGTTATGGAAGAGAGGACCAGAACAGTAGTCTGTTATAGAATAGAGGACCAGAACAGTAGTCTGTTATAGAATAGAGGACCAGAACAGTAGTCTGGTATAGAAGAGAGGACCAGAACAGTAGTCTAACGTTCTAGTAGAGAGGACCAGAACAGTAGTCTGTTATAGAAGAGAGGACCAGAACAGTAGTCTGTTATAGAATAGAGGACCAGAACAGTAGTCTGTTATAGAAGAGAGGACCAGAACAATAGTCTAATGTTATAGTAGAGAGGACCAGAACAGTCTGTTATAGATGAGAGGACCAGAACAGTAGTCTAATGTTATAGAAGAGAATACCAGGACAGTAGTCTAACGTTCTAGTATAGAGGACCAGAACTGTAGATTGTTATAGAAGAGAGGACCAGAACAATAGTCTAATGTTATAGTAGAGAGGACCAGAACAGTCTGTTATAGATGAGAGGACCAGAACAGTAGTCTATTATAGATGAGAGGACCAGAACTTTAGTCTGTTATAGAAGAGAGGACCAGAACAGTAGTCTGTTATAGAAGAGAGGACCAGAACAGTAGTCTAATGTTATAGAAGAGAGGACCAGAACAGTAGTCTATTATAGATGAGAGGACCAGAACTTTAGTCTGTTATAGAAGAGAGGACCAGGACAGTAGTCTGTTATAGAAGAGTATACCAGAACAGTAGTCTAACGTTCTAGTAGAGAGGACCAGAACTGTAGTCTGTTATAGAAGAGAGGCCCAGAACAGTAGTCTGTTATAGAATAGAGGACCAGAACAGTAGTCTGTTATAGAAGAGAAGACCAGAACAGTAGTCTGTTATGGAAGAGAGGACCAGAACAGTAGTCTGTTATAGAATAGAGGACCAGAACAGTAGTCTGTTATAGAATAGAGGACCAGAACAGTAGTCTGGTATAGAAGAGAGGACCAGAACAGTAGTCTAACGTTCTAGTAGAGAGGACCAGAACAGTAGTCTGTTATAGAAGAGAGGACCAGAACAGTAGTCTGTTATAGAATAGAGGACCAGAACAGTAGTCTGTTATAGAAGAGAGGACCAGAACAATAGTCTAATGTTATAGTAGAGAGGACCAGAACAGTCTGTTATAGATGAGAGGACCAGAACAGTAGTGTGTTATAGAATAGAGGACCAGAACAATGGTCTGATATAGAAGAGAGGACCAAAAGAGTAGTCTAATGTTAAAGTAGAGAGGACCAGAACAGTAGTCTGTTATAGAAGAGAGGACCAGAACAGTAGTCTGTTATAGAAGAGAGGACCAGAGCAGTAGTCTATTATAGATGAGAGGACCAGAACTTTAGTCTGTTCTAGAAGTGAGGACCAGAACAGTAGTCTGTTATAGAAGAGAGGACCAGAACAGTAGTCTAATGTTATAGAAGAGAGGACCAGAACAGTAGTCTATTATAGATGAGAGGACCAGAACTTTAGTCTGTTATAGAAGAGAGGACCAGGACAGTAGTCTGTTATAGAAGAGTATACCAGAACAGTAGTCTAACGTTCTAGTAGAGAGGACCAGAACTGTAGTCTGTTATAGAAGAGAGGCCCAGAACAGTAGTCTGTTATAGAATAGAGGACCAGAACAGTAGTCTGTTATAGAAGAGAAGACCAGAACAGTAGTCTGTTATGGAAGAGAGGACCAGAACAGTAGTCTGTTATAGAATAGAGGACCAGAACAGTAGTCTGTTATAGAATAGAGGACCAGAACAGTAGTCTGGTATAGAAGAGAGGACCAGAACAGTAGTCTAACGTTCTAGTAGAGAGGACCAGAACAGTAGTCTGTTATAGAAGAGAGGACCAGAACAGTAGTCTGTTATAGAATAGAGGACCAGAACAGTAGTCTGTTATAGAAGAGAGGACCAGAACAATAGTCTAATGTTATAGTAGAGAGGACCAGAACAGTCTGTTATAGATGAGAGGACCAGAACAGTAGTGTGTTATAGAATAGAGGACCAGAACAATGGTCTGATATAGAAGAGAGGACCAGAACAGTAGTCTAATGTTATAGTAGAGAGGACCAGAACAGTAGTCTGTTATAGAATAGAGGACCAGAACAGTAGTCTAATGTTATAGAAGAGAGGACCAGAACAATAGTCTAACGTTCTAGTAGAGAGGACCAGAACAGTAGTCTGTTATAGAAGAGAGGACCAGAACAGTAGTCTGTTATAGAAGAGAGGACCAGAACTTTAGCCTGTTATAGAAGAGAGGACCAGAACAGTAGTCTGTTATAGAAGAGAGGACCAGAACAGTAGTCTATTATAGAAGAGAGGACCAGAACAGTAGTCTGTTATAGAAGAGAGGACCAGAGCAGTAGTCTATTATAGATGAGAGGACCAGAACTTTAGTCTGTTCTAGAAGTGAGGACCAGAACAGTAGTCTGTTATAGAATAGAGGACCAGAACAGTAGTCTGTTATAGAATAGAGGACCAGAACAGTAGTCTGGTATAGAAGAGAGGACCAGAACAGTAGTCTAACGTTCTAGTAGAGAGGACCAGAACAGTAGTCTGTTATAGAAGAGAGGACCAGAACAGTAGTCTGTTATAGAATAGAGGACCAGAACAGTAGTCTAGCGTTCTAGTCGAGAGGACCAGAACAGTAGTCTAATGTTATAGAAGAGAATACCAGGACAGTAGTCTAACGTTCTAGTATAGAGGACCAGAACTGTAGTCTGTTATAGAAGAGAGGACCAGAACAATAGTCTAATGTTATAGTAGAGAGGACCAGAACAGTCTGTTATAGATGAGAGGACCAGAACAGTAGTCTATTATAGATGAGAGGACCAGAACTTTAGTCTGTTATAGAAGAGAGGACCAGAACAGTAGTCTGTTATAGAAGAGAGGACCAGAACAGTAGTCTAATGTTATAGAAGAGAGGACCAGAACAGTAGTCTATTATAGATGAGAGGACCAGAACTTTAGTCTGTTATAGAAGAGAGGACCAGAACAGTAGTCTGTTATAGAAGAGTATACCAGAACAGTAGTCTAACGTTCTAGTAGAGAGGACCAGAACTGTAGTCTGTTATAGAAGAGAGGCCCAGAACAATAGTCTAATGTTATAGAAGAGAGGACAAGAACAATAGTCTAATGTTATAGAAGAGAGGCCCAAAACAGTCTGTTATAGATGAGAGGACCGGAACAGTAGTCTAATGTTATAGTAGAGAGGACCAGAACAGTAGTCTAATGTTATAGTAGAGAGGACCAGAACAGTAGTCTGTTATAGATGAGAGGACCAGAACAGTAGTGTGTTATAGAATAGAGGACCAGAACAATGGTCTCATATAGTAGAGAGGACCAGAACAGTAGTCTGTTATAGAAAAGAGGACCAGAACAGTAGTCTAATGTTATAGTAGAGAGGACCAGAACAGTAGTCTGTTATAGAATAGAGGACCAGAACAGTAGTCTAATGTTATAGAAGAGAGGACCAGAACAATAGTCTAACGTTCTAGTAGAGAGGACCAGAACAGTAGTCTAATGTTATAGTAGAGAGGACCAGAACAGTAGTCTGTTATAGATGAGAGGACCAGAACAGTAGTGTGTTATAGAATAGAGGACCAGAACAATGGTCTCATATAGTAGAGAGGACCAGAACAGTAGTCTGTTATAGAAAAGAGGACCAGAACAGTAGTCTAATGTTATAGTAGAGAGGACCAGAACAGTAGTCTGTTATAGAATAGAGGACCAGAACAGTAGTCTAATGTTATAGAAGAGAGGACCAGAACAATAGTCTAACGTTCTAGTAGAGAGGACCAGAACAGTAGTCTGTTATAGAAGAGAGGACCAGAACAGTAGTCTGTTATAGAAGAGTATACCAGAACAGTAGTCTAACGTTCTAGTAGAGAGGACCAGAACTGTAGTCTGTTATAGAAGAGAGGCCCAGAACAGTAGTCTGTTATAGAATAGAGGACCAGAACAGTAGTCTGTTATAGAAGAGAAGACCAGAACAGTAGTCTGTTATGGAAGAGAGGACCAGAACAGTAGTCTGTTATGGAAGAGAGGACCAGAACAGTAGTCTGTTATGGAAGAGAGGACCAGAACAGTAGTCTGTTATAGAATAGAGGACCAGAACAGTAGTCTGTTATAGAATAGAGGACCAGAACAGTAGTCTGGTATAGAAGAGAGGACCAGAACAGTAGTCTAACGTTCTAGTAGAGAGGACCAGAACAGTAGTCTGTTATAGAAAAGAGGACCAGAACAGTAGTCTGTTATAGAATAGAGGACCAGAACAGTAGTCTGTTATAGAAGAGAGGACCAGAACAATAGTCTAATGTTATAGTAGAGAGGACCAGAACAGTCTGTTATAGATGAGAGGACCAGAACAGTAGTGTGTTATAGAATAGAGGACCAGAACAATGGTCTGATATAGAAGAGAGGACCAAAAGAGTAGTCTAATGTTAAAGTAGAGAGGACCAGAACAGTAGTCTGTTATAGAAGAGAGGACCAGAACAGTAGTCTATTATAGAAGAGAGGACCAGAACAGTAGTCTGTTATAGAAGAGAGGACCAGAGCAGTAGTCTATTATAGATGAGAGGACCAGAACTTTAGTCTGTTCTAGAAGTGAGGACCAGAACAGTAGTCTAATGTTATAGTAGAGAGGACCAGAACAGTAGTCTATTATAGATGAGAGGACCAGAACGGTAGTCTAATGTTATAGAAGAGAATACAAGAACAGTAGTCTAACGTTCTAGTAGAGAGGACCAGAACAGTAGTCTATTATAGATGAGAGGACCAGAACGGTAGTCTAATGTTATAGAAGAGAGGACCAGAACAGTAGTCTATTATAGATGAGAGGACCAGAACTTTAGTCTGTTATAGAAGAGAGGACCAGAACAGTAGTCTGTTCTAGAAGAGAGGACCAGAACAGTAGTCTAACGTTCTAGTAGAGAGGACCAGAACAGTAGTCTATTACAGATGACAGGACCAGAACAGTAGTATATTATAGATGAGAGGACCAGAACTGTAGTCTGTTATAGAAGAGAGGCCCAGAACAATAGTCTAATGTTATAGAAGAGAGGCCCAAAACAGTCTGTTATAGATGAGAGGACCGGAACAGTAGTCTAATGTTATAGTAGAGAGGACCAGAACAGTAGTCTAATGTTATAGTAGAGAGGACCAGAACAGTAGTCTGTTATAGATGAGAGGACCAGAACAGTAGTCTAATGTTATAGTAGAGAGGACCAGAACAGTAGTCTGTCATAGAAGAGAGGACCAGAACAGTAGTCTGTTATAGAAGAGAGGACCAGAACAATAGTCTAATGTTCTAGTAGAGAGGACCAGAACAGTAGTCTGTTATAGAAGAGAGGACCAGAACAGTAGTCTGATATAGAAGAGAGGACCAGAACAGTAGTCTGTTATAGAAGAGAGGACCAGAACAGTAGTCTAGCGTTCTAGTCGAGAGGACCAGAACAGTAGTCAAATGTTATAGAAGAGTGGACCAGAACAGTAGTCTAATGTTATAGATGAGAGGACCAGAACAGTAGTCTTTTATAGAAGAGAGGACCAGAACATTAGTCTGATATAGAAGAGAGGACCAGAACAGTAGTCTGTTATAGAAGAGAGGACCAGAACAGTAGATTAATGTTCTTGAAGAGAGGACCAGAACAGGAGTCTGATATAGAAGTGAGGACCAGAACAGTAGTCTAATGTTATAGTAGAGAGGACCAGAACAGTAGTCTGTTATAGAAGAGAGGACCAGAACAGTATTCTGATATAGAAGAGAGGACCAGAACAGTAGTTTAATGTTAAAGTAGAGAGGACCAGAACAGTAGTCTATTATAGATGACAGGACCAGAACTGTAGTCTGTTATAGAAGAGAGGACCAGAACAGTAGTCTGTTATAGAAGAGAGGACCAGAACAGTAGTCTGTTATAGAAGAGAGGACCAGAACATTAGTCTAATGTTATAGAAGAGAGGACCAGAACAGTAGTCTAATGTTATAGAAGAGAGGACCAGAACAGTAGTCTGTTATAGAAGAGAGGACCAGAACAGTAGTCTGTTATAGAAGAGAGGACCAGAACAGTAGTCTAATTGTTATGCAGGTGAATGAGGACCCAAAAGCGACTTGGCGAAAACAGAGTCTTTAATCCAGTAAAGTAAAAATACAATCATAAAGCACAATTCCACTCGTAATGACAAGAACAGACTGGAGACTCGATCTTGAACTGCAGGTTGCCTCGGGAAGGCACTTGAACGTAGCAGACTCAGACACCTGCTCACCACGCAGCATCTGAGGGAAACACGACACGACAGGGCGATACACAGACACAGCACGGTGAACAATAGACAAGGATCCGACAGGGCAGAAACGGAAAACAAGGGGAGAAATAGGGACTCTAATCAGGGGGAAAGATAGGGAACAGGTGTGGGAAGACTAAATGATTGATTAGGGGAATAGGAACAGCTGGGAGCAGGAACGGAGCGATAGAGAGAAGAGAGAGAGGGAGGAAGAGAGAAAGAGGGGAACGAACCTAAAAAGACCAGCAGGGGGAAAACGAACAGAGGGAAAAGCAAAATGACAAGACAAAATAAGACAAAACATGACACTAATGTTATAGAAGAGAGGACCAGAACAGTAGTCTAATGTTATAGATGAGAGTACCAGAACAGTAGTCTGTTATAGAAGAGAGGACCACGACAGTAGTCTGTTATAGAAGAGAGGACCAGAACAGTAGTCTGTTATAGATGAGAGTACCAGAACAGTAGTCTGTTATAGATGAGAGTACCAGAACAGTAGTCTGTTATAGATGAGAGTACCAGAACAGTAGTCTGTTATAGATGAGAGTACCAGAACAGTAGTCTGTTATAGAAGAGAGGACCAGAACAGTAGTCTGTTATAGATGAGAGTACCAGAACAGTAGTCTGTTATAGAAGAGAGGACCAGAACATTAGTCTAATGTTATAGATGAGAGGACCAGAACAGTAGTCTGTTATAGAAGAGAGGACCAGAACAGTAGTCTGATATAGAAGAGAGGACCAGAACAGTAGTCTGTTATAGAAGAGAGGACCAGAACAGTAGTCTAATGTTATAGATGAGAGGACCAGAACAGTAGTCTGTTACAGAAGAGAGGACCAGAACAGTAGTCTGTTATAGAAGAGAGGACCAGAACAGTAGTCTAATGTTAAAGTATAGAGGACCAGAACAGTAGTCTGTTATAGAAGAGAGGACCAGAACAGTAGTCTGTTATAGAAGAGAGGACCAGAACAGTAGTCTGTTATAGAAGAGAGGACCAGAACAGTAGTCTGTTATAGAAGAGAGGACCAGAACATTAGTCTGTTATAGAAGAGAGGACCAGAACAGTAGTCTAATGTTATAGATGAGAGGACCAGAACAGTAGTCTAATGTTATAGATGAGAGGACCAGAACAGTAGTCTGTTATAGATGAGAGTACCAGAACATTAGTCTAATGTTATAGAAGAGAGGACCAGAACAGTAGTCTGTTATAGAAGAGAGGACCAGAACATTAGTCTAATGTTATAGATGAGAGGACCAGAACATTAGTCTAATGTTATAGATGAGAGGACCAGAACATTAGTCTAATGTTATAGATGAGAGGACCAGAACAGTAGTCTGTTATAGAAGAGAGGACCAGAACATTAGTCTAATGTTATAGAAGAGAGGACCAGAACATTAGTCTGTTATAGAAGTGAGGACCAGAACATTAGTCTAATGTTATAGAAGAGAGGACCAGAACAGTAGTCTAATGTTATAGATGAGAGGACCAGAACATTAGTCTGATATAGTAGAGAGGACCAGAACAGTAGTCTGATATAGAAGAGAGGACCAGAACAGTAGTCTGTTATAGAAGAGAGGACCAGAACAGTAGTCTGATATAGAAGAGAGGACCAGAACAGTAGTCTGTTATAGAAGAGAGGACCAGAACAGTAGTCTAATGTTAAAGTATAGAGGACCAGAACAGTAGTCTGATATAGAAGTGAGGACCAGAACAGTAGTCTAATGTTATAGTAGAGAGGACCAGAACAGTAGTCTGTTATAGAAGAGAGGACCAGAACAGTATTCTGATATAGAAGAGAGGACCAGAACAGTAGTTTAATGTTATAGATGAGAGGACCAGAACATTAGTCTAATGTTATAGATGAGAGGACCAGAACAGTAGTCTGTTATAGAAGAGAGGACCAGAACATTAGTCTAATGTTATAGAAGAGAGGACCAGAACATTAGTCTGTTATAGAAGTGAGGACCAGAACATTAGTCTAATGTTATAGAAGAGAGGACCAGAACAGTAGTCTAATGTTATAGATGAGAGGACCAGAACATTAGTCTGATATAGTAGAGAGGACCAGAACAGTAGTCTGATATAGAAGAGAGGACCAGAACAGTAGTCTGTTATAGAAGAGAGGACCAGAACAGTAGTCTGATATAGAAGAGAGGACCAGAACAGTAGTCTGTTATAGAAGAGAGGACCAGAACAGTAGTCTAATGTTAAAGTATAGAGGACCAGAACAGTAGTCTGATATAGAAGTGAGGACCAGAACAGTAGTCTAATGTTATAGAAGAGAGGACCAGAACATTAGTCTGTTATAGAAGTGAGGACCAGAACATTAGTCTAATGTTATAGAAGAGAGGACCAGAACAGTAGTCTGTTATAGAAGAGAGGACCAGAACAGTATTCTGATATAGAAGAGAGGACCAGAACAGTAGTTTAATGTTAAAGTAGAGAGGACCAGAACAGTAGTCTATTATAGATGACAGAACCAGAACTGTAGTCTGTTATAGAAGAGAGGACCAGAACAGTAGTCTGTTATAGAAGAGAGGACCAGAACATTAGTCTGTTATAGATGAGAGTACCAGAACAGTAGTCTGTTATAGAAGAGAGGACCAGAACATTAGTCTGTTATAGATGAGAGTACCAGAACAGTAGTCTGTTATAGATGAGAGGACCAGAACAGTAGTCTGTTATAGAAGAGAGGACCAGAACAGTAGTCTGTTATAGAATAGAAGACCAGAACAGTAGTCTGATATAGAAGAGAGGACCAGAACAGTAGTCTAACGTTCTAGTCGAGAGGACCAGAACAGTAGTCAAATGTTATAGAAGAGTGGACCAGAACAGTAGTCTAATGTTATATATGAGAGGACCAGAACAGTAGTCTGTTATTGAAGAGAGGACCAGAACAGTAGTCTAATGTTATATATGAGAGGACCAGAACAGTAGTCTGTTATTGAAGAGAGGACCAGAACAATAGTATAATGTTATAGAAGAGAGGACCAGAACAGTCTGTTATAGATGAGATGACCAGAACTGAAGTCTGTTATAGAAGAGAGGACCAGAACAGTAGTCAAATGTTATAGAAGAGTGGACCAGAACAGTAGTCTAATGTTATATATGAGAGGACCAGAACAGTAGTCTGTTATTGAAGAGAGGACCAGAACAGTAGTCTAATGTTATATATGAGAGGACCAGAACAGTAGTCTGTTATTGAAGAGAGGACCAGAACAATAGTATAATGTTATAGAAGAGAGGACCAGAACAGTCTGTTATAGATGAGATGACCAGAACAGTAGTCTGTTATAGAAGAGAAGACCAGAACAGTAGATGAATGTTCTTGACGAGAGGACCAGAACAGTAGTCTAATGTTATAGAAGAGAGGACCAGAACAGTAGTCTAATGTTATAGAAGAGAGGACCAGAACAGTAGTCTAATGTTATAGAAGAGAGGACCAGAACAGTAGATTGATGTTCTTGAAGAGAGGGCCAGAACAAGAATCTGATATAGAAGTGAGGACCAGAACAGTAGTCTAATGTTATAGTAGAGAGGACCAGAACAGTAGTCTGTTATAGAAGAGAGGACCAGAACAGTAGTCTAATGTTATAGATGAGAGGACCAGAACAGTATTCTGATATAGAAGAGAGGACCAGAACAGTAGTCTGTTATAGAAGAGAGGACCAGAACAGTAGTCTGATATAGAAGAGAGGACCAGAACAGTAGTCTGTTATAGAAGAGAGGACCAGAACAGTAGTCTAATGTTAAAGTATAGAGGACCAGAACAGTAGTCTGATATAGAAGTGAGGACCAGAACAGTAGTCTAATGTTATAGTAGAGAGGACCAGAACAGTAGTCTGTTATAGAAGAGAGGACCAGAACAGTATTCTGATATAGAAGAGAGGACCAGAACAGTAGTTTAATTTTAAAGTAGAGAGGACCAGAACAGTAGTCTATTATAGATGACAGAACCAGAACTGTAGTCTGTTATAGAAGAGAGGACCAGAACAGTAGTCTGTTATAGAAGAGAGGACCAGAACATTATTTTGTTATAGATGAGAGTACCAGAACAGTAGTCTGTTATAGAAGAGAGGACCAGAACATTAGTCTGTTATAGATGAGAGTACCAGAACAGTAGTCTGTTATAGATGAGAGGACCAGAACAGTAGTCTGTTATAGAAGAGAGGACCAGAACAGTAGTCTGTTATAGAATAGAAGACCAGAACAGTAGTCTGATATAGAAGAGAGGACCAGAACAGTAGTCTAACGTTCTAGTCGAGAGGACCAGAACAGTAGTCAAATGTTATAGAAGAGTGGACCAGAACAGTAGTCTAATGTTATAGTAGAGAGGACCAGAACAGTAGTCTGTTATTGAAGAGAGGACCAGAACAGTAGTCTAATGTTATATATGAGAGGACCAGAACAGTAGTCTGTTATTGAAGAGAGGACCAGAACAATAGTATAATGTTATAGAAGAGAGGACCAGAACAGTCTGTTATAGATGAGATGACCAGAACTGAAGTCTGTTATAGAAGAGAGGACCAGAACAATAGTCTAATGTTATAGAAGAGAGGACCAGAACAGTCTGTTATAGATGAGATGACCAGAACAGTAGTCTGTTATAGAAGAGAAGACCAGAACAGTAGATGAACGTTCTTGACGAGAGGACCAGAACAGTAGTCTAATGTTATAGAAGAGAGGACCAGAACAGTAGTCTAATGTTATAGAAGAGAGGACCAGAACAGTAGTCTAATGTTATAGAAGAGAGGACCAGAACAGTAGATTGATGTTCTTGAAGAGAGGGCAGTGTCTCCTGACCCCTCCTGTCTCAGCCTCCAGTATTTATGCTGCAGTAGTTTATGTGTCGGGGGGCTAGGGTCAGTTTGTTTATCTGGAGTACTTCTCCTGTCCTATTCGGTGTCCTGTGTAAATCTAAGTGTGCGTTCTCTAATTCTCTCCTTCTCTCTTTCTTTCTCTCTCTCGGAGGACCTGAGCCCTAGAACCATGCCCCAGGACTACCTGACATGATGACTCCTTGCTGTCCCCAGTCCACCTGGCCATGCTGCTGCTCCAGTTTCAACTGGCCTGGGCCCTAGGACCATGTCCCAGGACTACCTGACATGAGGACTCCTTGCTGTCCCCAGTCCACCTGGCCATGCTCGTGCTCCAGTTTCAACTGTTCTGCCTTACTATTATTCAACCATGCTGGTCATTTATGAACATTTGAACATCTTGGCCACGTTCTGTTATAATCTCCACCTGGCACAGCCAGAAGAGGACTGGCCACCCCACATATGCTCTCTCTAATTCTCTCTTTCTTTCTCTCTCTCGGAGGACCTGAGCCCTAGGACCGTGCCCCAGGACTACCTGACATGATGGCTCCTTGCTGTCCCCAGTCCATCTGACTGTGCTGCTGCTCCAGTTTCAACTGTTCTGCCTTATTATTATTTGACCATGCTGGTCATTTATGAACATTTGAACATCTTGGTCATGTTCTGTTATAATCTCTACCCGGCACAGCCAGAAGAGGACTGGCCACCCCACATAGCCCGGTTCCTCTCTAGGTTTCTTCCTAGGTTTTGGCCTTTCTAGGGAGTTTTTCCTAGCCACCGTGCTTTTACACCTGCATTGTTTGCTGTTTGGGGTTTTAGGCTGGGTTTCTGTACAGCACTTTGAGATATCAGCTGATGTACGAAGGGCTATATAAATAAATTTGATTTGATTTGATTTGATTTGATATAGAAGAGAGGACCAGAACAGTAGTCTAATGTTAAAGTAGAGAGGACCAGAACAGTAGTCTATTATAGATGAGAGGACCAGAACTGTAGTCTGTTATAGATGAGAGGACCAGAACTGTAGTCTGTTATAGATGAGAGGACCAGAACAGTAGTCTGGTATAGAACAGAGGACCAGAACAGTAGTCTGTTATAGATGAGAGGACCAGAACAGTAGTCTGTTATAGAACAGAGGACCAGAACAGTAGTCTGTTATAGAACAGAGGACCAGAACAGTAGTCTGTTATATAAGAGAGGACCAGGACAGTAGTCTGTAATAGAAGAGAGGACCAGAACAGTAGTCTAATGTTCCAGTAGAGATGACCAGAACAGTAGTCTAATGTTCCAGTAGAGAGGACCAGAACAGTAGTCTAATGTTCTAGTAGAGAGGACCAGAAGAGTAGTGAAATGGAATAGAAGAGAGGACTGGAGCAGTAGTCTAATGTAATAGAAGAGAGGACCAGAACAGTAGTTTAACGTTCGAGTAGAGAGGACCAGAACCGTAGTCTGTTATAGAGGAGAGGACCAGAACCGTAGTCTGGTATAGAAGAGAGGACCAGAACAGTAGTCTGTTCTAGAAGAGAGGACCAGAACCGTAGTCTAATGTTCTAGTAGAGAGTGTCATGTTTGTCATTTATTATCATGTCTTGTCCCTGTGCTCCCCATTCTGTTCGTTTCCCTCTGCTGGTCTTATTGGGTTCTTTCCCTCTTTCTATCCCTCTCTCTCCCCCTCCCCCTCTCACTCTCTCGCTCTCTCTTCTCTCTATCGTTCCGTTCCTGCTCCCAGCTGTTCCTATTCCCCTAATCATCATTTAGTCTTCCCACACCTGTTCCCGATCCTTTCCCCTGATTAGAGTCCCTATTTATTCCTTTGTGTTCCGTTCCTGTCCCGTCGGTTCCTTGTTTAGTATTCACCATGCTGTGATTGCGTTTCGCCCTGTCCTGTCGTGTTTTTGCTGTGATTGTGTATCGCCCTGTCCTGTCGTGTTTTTTGCCTTCATCAGATGCTGCGTGTGAGCAGGTGTCTCTGTCTACTACGGCCTGCGCCTACCCGAAGCGACCTGCAGTCTGTGGCCGCTTCTCCAGTTATTCCCTCTACAGACTAGAGGATTTCTGTTATTCCCTGTTTGGACTTAAATAAACTCTGTTTCTGTTAAGTCGCTTTTGGGTCCTCTTTCACCTGCATGACAGAAGGAACCGACCAAGGAATGGACCCAGCGACTTCAGACGCTCGTTACACTGCCGTCAAGATCCAAGGAGCCATGCTCGGCAGACACGAGCAGGAATTGTCTGCTGCTCGCCATGCCGTGGAGAACCTGGCCGCTCAGGTTTCCGACCTCTCTGGACAGTTCCAGAGTCTACGTCTCGTGCCACCTGTTACTTCCTGGCCTGCCGAGCCTCCAGAACCTAGGGTTAATAACCCACCTTGCTACTCCGGGCAGCCCACTGAGTTCCGCTCCTTTCTCACGCAGTGTGAGATTGTGTTCTCTCTCCAACCCAACACATACTCTAGAGAGAGAGCTCGGGTTGCTTACGTCATTTCACTCCTTACTGGCCGGGCTCGAGAGTGGGGCACAGCTATCTGGGAGGCAAGGGCTGATTGCTCTAACAAGTTCCAGAACTTTAAAGAGGAGATGATTCGGGTTTTTGACCGTTCAGTTTTTGGTAGGGAGGCTTCTAGGGCCCTGGCTTCCTTATGCCAAGGTGAACGGTCCATAACGGATTATTCTATTGAGTTTCGCACTCTTGCTGCCTCTAGTGAGTGGAACGAGCCGGCGCTGCTCGCTCGTTTTCTGGAGGGACTCCACGCAGTGGTTAAGGATGAGATTCTCTCCCGGGAGGTTCCTTCAGATGTGGACTCTTTGATTGCTCTCGCCATCCGCATAGAACGACGGGTAGATCTTCGTCACCGGGCTCGTGGAAGAGAGCTCGCATCAACGGTGTTTCCCTGCTCCGCATCGCAACCATCTCCCTCCTCTGGCTTTGAGACTGAGCCCATGCAGCTGGGAGGGATTCGCATCTCGACTAAGGAGAGGGAACGGAGGATCACCAACCGCCTGTGCCTCTATTGCGGAGTTGCTGGACATTTTGTTAATTCATGTCCAGTAAGAGGCCAGAGCCCATCAGTAAGCGGAGGGCTACTGGTGAGCGCTACTACTCAGGTCTCTTCATCTAGATCTTGTACTACTATGTCGGTCCATCTACGCTGGACCGGTTCGGGTGCTACATGCAGTGCCTTGATTGACTCTGGGGCTGAGGGTTGTTTCATGGACGAAGCATGGGTTCGGAAACATAACATTCCTTTCAGACCGTTAGACAAGCCTACGCCCATGTTTGCCTTAGATGGTAGTCATCTTCCCAGTATCAAATTTGAGACACTACCTTTAACTCTCACAGTATCTGGTAACCACAGTGAGACTATTTCTTTTTTGATTTTCCGTTCACCGTTTACACCTGTTGTTTTGGGTCATCCCTGGCTAGTATGTCATAATCCTTCTATTAATTGGTCTAGTAATTCTATCCTATCCTGGAACGTTTCTTGTCATGTGAAGTGTTTAATGTCTGCCATCCCTCCCGTTTCTTCTGTCCCTACTTCTCAGGAGGAACCTGGCGATTTGACAGGAGTGCCGGAGGAATATCATGATCTGCGCACGGTCTTCAGTCGGTCCCGAGCCAACTCCCTTCCTCCTCACCGGTCGTATGATTGTAGTATTGATCTCCTTCCGGGGACCACTCCTCCTCGAGGTAGACTATACTCTCTGTCGGCTCCCGAACGTAAGGCTCTCGAGGATTATTTGTCTGTGTCTCTTGACGCCGGTACCATAGTGCCTTCTTCTTCTCCGGCCGGGGCGGGGTTCTTTTTGTTAAGAAGAAGGACGGTACTCTGCGCCCTGCGTGGATTATCGAGGGCTGAATGACATAACGGTTAAGAATCGTTATCCGCTTCCCCTTATGTCATCAGCCTTCGAGATTCTGCAGGGAGCCAGGTGCTTTACTAAGTTGGACCTTCGTAACGCTTACCATCTCGTGCGCATCAGAGAGGGGGACGAGTGGAAAACGGCGTTTAACACTCCGTTAGGGCATTTTGAGTACCGGGTTCTGCCGTTCGGTCTCGCCAATGCGCCAGCTGTTTTTCAGGCATTAGTTAATGATGTTCTGAGAGACATGCTGAACATCTTTGTTTTTGTCTATCTTGACGATATCCTGATTTTTTCTCCGTCACTCGAGATTCATGTTCAGCACGTTCGACGTGTTCTACAGCGCCTTTTAGAGAATTGTCTCTACGTAAAGGCTGAGAAGTGCTCTTTTCATGTCTCCTCCGTTACTTTTCTCGGTTCCGTTATTTCCGCTGAAGGCATTCAGATGGATTCCGCTAAGGTCCAAGCTGTCAGTGATTGGCCCGTTCCAAGGTCACGTGTCGAGTTGCAGCGCTTTTTAGGTTTCGCTAATTTCTATCGGCGTTTCATTCGTAATTTCGGTCAAGTTGCTGCTCCTCTCACAGCTCTTACTTCTGTCAAGACGTGTTTTAAGTGGTCCGGTTCCGCCCAGGGAGCTTTTGATCTTCTAAAAGAACGTTTTACGTCCGCTCCTATCCTCGTTACTCCTGACGTCACTAGACAATTCATTGTCGAGGTTGACGCTTCAGAGGTAGGCGTGGGAGCCATTCTATCCCAGCGCTTCCAGTCTGACGATAAGGTTCATCCTTGCGCTTATTTTCTCATCGCCTGTCGCCATCTGAGCGCAACTATGATGTGGGTAACCGTGAACTGCTCGCCATCCGCTTAGCCCTAGGCGAATGGCGACAGTGGTTGGAGGGGGCGACCGTTCCTTTTGTCGTTTGGACAGACCATAAGAACCTTGAGTACATCCGTTCTGCCAAACGACTTAATGCCCGTCAAGCTCGTTGGGCGTTGTTTTTCGCTCGTTTCGAGTTTGTGATTTCTTACCGTCCGGGTAGCAAGAACACCAAGCCTGATGCCTTATCCCGTCTGTTTAGTTCTTCTGTGGCTTCTACTGATCCCGAGGGGATTCTTCCTTATGGGCGTGTTGTCGGGTTAACAGTCTGGGGAATTGAAAGACAGGTTAAGCAAGCACTCACGCACACTGCGTCGCCGCGCGCTTGTCCTAGTAACCTCCTTTTCGTTCCTGTTTCCACTCGTCTGGCTGTTCTTCAGTGGGCTCACTCTGCCAAGTTAGCTGGTCATCCCGGTGTTCGAGGCACTCTTGCGTCTATTCGCCAGCGCTTTTGGTGGCCGACTCAGGAGCGTGACACGCGCCGTTTCGTGGCTGCTTGTTCGGACTGCGCGCAGACTAAGTCGGGTAACTCTCCTCCTGCCGGTCGTCTCAGACCGCTCCCCATTCCTTCTCGACCATGGTCTCACATCGCCTTAGGCTTCACTACCGGTCTGCCTTTGTCTGCGGGGAAGACTGTGAGAGCCGCCAATAAACGCAGGATTAAGAGTCCAAGGTATTGTTGCGGCCAGAGAGTGTGGCTTTCCACTCGCAACCTTCCTCTTACGACAGCTTCTCGTAAGTTGACTCCGCGGTTCATTGGTCCGTTCCGTGTCTCCCAGGTCGTCAATCCTGTCGCTGTGCGACTGCTTCTTCCGCGACATCTTCGTCGCGTCCATCCTGTCTTCCATGTCTCCTGTGTTAAGCCCTTTCTTCGCACCCCGTTCGTCTTCCCTCCCCCTCCCGTCCTTGTCGAGAGCGCACCTATTTACAAGGTACATAAGATCATGGACATGCGTTCTCGGGGACGGGGTCACCAATACTTAGTGGATTGGGAGGGTTACGGTCCTGAGGAGAGGAGTTGGGTTCCGTCTCGGGACGTGCTGGACCGTTCACTCATCGATGATTTCCTCCGTTGCCGCCAGGATTCCTCCTCGAGTGCGCCAGGAGGCGCTCGGTGAGTGGGGGTACTGTCATGTTTGTCATTTATTATCATGTCTTGTCCCTGTGCTCCCCATTCTGTTCGTTTCCCTCTGCTGGTCTTATTGGGTTATTTCCCTCTTTCTATCCCTCTCTCTCCCCCTCCCCCTCTCACTCTCTCGCTCTCTCTTCTCTCTATCGTTCCGTTCCTGCTCCCAGCTGTTCCTATTCCCCTAATCATCATTTAGTCTTCCCACACCTGTTCCCGATCCTTTCCCCTGATTAGAGTCCCTATTTATTCCTTTGTGTTCCGTTCCTGTCCCGTCGGTTCCTTGTTTAGTATTCACCATGCTGTGATTGCGTTTCGCCCTGTCCTGTCGTGTTTTTGCTGTGATTGTGTATCGCCCTGTCCTGTCGTGTTTTTTGCCTTCATCAGATGCTGCGTGTGAGCAGGTGTCTCTGTCTACTACGGCCTGCGCCTACCCGAAGCGACCTGCAGTCTGTGGCCGCTTCTCCAGTTATTCCCCTCTACAGACTAGAGGATTTCTGTTATTCCCTGTTTGGACTTAAATAAACTCTGTTTCTGTTAAGTCGCTTTTGGGTCCTCTTTCACCTGCATGACAGAGAGGACCAGAAGAGTAGTGAAATGGAATAGAAGAGAGGACTAGAACAGTAGTCTAATGTAATAGAAGAGAGGACCAGAACAGTAGTTTAACGTTCGAGTAGAGAGGACCAGAACAGTAGTCTGTTATAGAGGAGAGGACCAGAACCGTAGTCTGGTATAGAAGAGAGGACCAGAACAGTAGTCTGTTCTAGAAGAGAGGACCAGAACCGTAGTCTAATGTTCTAGAAGAGAGGACCAGAACAGTATTCTAATGTTATAGAAGAGAAGACCAGAACAGTAGTCTAATGTTCTAGAAGAGAAGACCAGAACAGTTGTTATGTAGGTGAATGAGGACCCAAAAGCGACTTAACAGAAACAGAGTTTATTCCAGTCTTTAACAAAAACGATAATCCTGGATACTATCACAGGTAAAGTCCAAACAGGAAAACTGAAACCCTCTAGTCAGTAGAGGGGAACAACAGGAGATGCGACCACAGACTGCAGGTCGCTTCGGGAAGGCGCAGGCCGTAGCTGATATAGACACCTGCTCACACACAGCATCTGAAGAAGGCAAAAACACGACAGGACGGAACAAGGACACAGAACAGCAAACAAGGATCCGACAAGGACAGAAGCGAAAACAGAGAGAGAAATAGGGACTTAATCAGAGGGCAAAATAGGGAACAGGTGTGAAAGAGTAAATGAGGTAGTTAGGAGAATGAGGAACAGCTGGGAGCAGGAACGGAACGATAGAGAGAGAGAGAGAGAGAGGGAGAGAGGGAGGGGGAGAGAGAGGGATAGAAAGAGGGAAAGAACCTAATAAGACCAGCAGGGGGAAACGAATAGAAGAGGAAGCACAGGGACAAGACATGACAATCTATGACAAAACATGACAGTACCCCCCCACTCACCGAGCGCCTCCTGGCGCACTCGAGGAGGAACCCTGGCGGCAACGGAGGAAATCATCAATCAACGAACGGTCCAGCACGTCCCGAGATGGAACCCAACTCCTCTCCTCAGGACCGTAACCCTCCCAATCCACTAAGTACTGGTGACCACGTCCCCGAGAACGCATGTCCATGATCTTCCGTACCCTGTAAATAGGTACGTCCTCGACAAGGACGGGGGGAAGACGAACGGGGGCGCGAAGAAAAGGCTTGACACAGGAGACATGGAAGACTGGGTGGACGCGACGAAGATGTCGCGGAAGAAGCAGTCGCACTGCGACAGGATTGACGACCTGAGAAACACGGAACGGACCAATGAACCGCGGAGTCAACTTGCGAGAAGCTGTCATAAGGGGAAGGTTACGAGTGGAAAGCCACACTCTCTGACCGCGACAATACCTAGGACTCTTAATCCTACGTTTATTGGCGGCTCTCACAGTCTGCGCCCTATAACGGCAAAGTGCAGACCTGACCCTCCTCCAGGTGCTCTCACAACGTTGGACAAAAGCCTGAGCGGAGGGAACGCTGGACTCGGCGAGCTGGGACGAGAACAGAGGAGGCTGGTACCCAAGACTACTCTGAAAAGGAGATAACCCGGTAGCAGACGAAGGAAGCGAGTTGTGAGCGTATTCTGCCCAGGGGAGCTGTTCTGCCCAAGACGCAGGGTTTCGAAAAGAAAGGCTATGTAATATGCGACCAATCGTCTGATTGGCCCGTTCTGCTTGACCGTTAGACTGGGGATGAAAACCGGAAGAGAGACTGACGGAAGCACCAATCAAACGACAGAACTCCCTCCAAAACTGTGACGTGAATTGCGGACCTCTGCCCGAAACGACGTCTAACGGGAGGCCATGAATTCTGAACACATTCTCAATTATGATTTGTGCCGTCTCCTTAGCGGAAGGAAGCTTAGCGAGGGGAATAAAATGAGCCGCCTTAAAGAACCTATCGACAACCGTAAGAATCACAGTCTTCCCCGCAGACAAAGGCAGACCGGTAATAAAGTCTAAGGCGATGTGAGACCATGGTCGAGAAGGAATGGGAAGCAGTCTGAGACGACCGGCAGGAGGAGAGTTACCTGACTGAGTCTGCGCGCAGTCCGAACAAGCAGCCACGAAACGGCGTGTGTCACGCTCCTGAGTAGGCCACCAAAACCGCTGGCGAATAGAAGCAAGCGTACCCCGAACGCCGGGGTGGCCAGCTAACTTGGCTGAGTGAGCCCACTGAAGAACAGCCAGACGAGTAGAGACAGGAACGAAAAGAAGGTTACTAGGACAAGCGCGCGGCGACGCAGTGTGAGTGAACGCTTGCTTTACCTGTCTCTCAATTCCCCAGACAGTCAACCCGACAACACGCCCTTCAGGGAGAATCCCCTCGGGGTCGGTAGAAGCTACAGAAGAACAGAAGAGACAGGATAAGGCATCATAACGAACTCGAAACGAGCAAAAAACAACGCCCAACGAGCTTGACCTGCATTGAGTCGTTTGGCAGAACGGATGTACTCAAGGTTCTTATGGTCAGTCCAAACGACAAAAGGAACGGTCGCCCCCTCCAACCACTGTTGCCATTCGCCTAGGGCTAAGCGGATGGCGAGCAGTTCGCGGTTACCCACATCATAGTTGCGTTCCGATGGCGACAGGCGATGAGAAAAATACGCGCAAGGATGGACCTTATCGTCAGAATGGAAGCGCTGGGACAGAATGGCTCCCACGCCCACCTCTGAAGCGTCAACCTCGACAATGAATTGTTTAGTGACGTCAGGAGTAACAAGGATAGGAGCGGATGTAAAACGCTTCTTGAGGAGATCAAAAGCTCCCTGGGCGGAACCGGACCACTTAAAGCACGTCTTGACAGAAGTAAGGGCTGTGAGAGGGGCTGCCACTTGACCGAAATTACAAATGAAACGCCGATAGAAATTTGCGAAACCGAGAAAGCGCTGCAACTCGACACGTGACTTAGGGACGGGCCAATCGCTGACAGCCTGGACCTTAGCGGGATCCATCTGAATGCCTTCAGCGGAAATAACAGAACCGAGAAATGTGACGGAGGAGACATGAAAGGCGCATTTCTCAGCCTTCACATAGAGACAATTCTCTAAAAGGCGCTGGAGTACACGTCGAACGTGCTGAACATGAATCTGGAGTGACGGTGAAAAAATCAGGATATCGTCAAGGTAAACGAAAACAAAGATGTTCAGCATGTCTCTCAGTACATCATTCACTAATGCCTGAAAGACAGCTGGAGCATTAGCGAGACCGAACGGCAGAACCCCGTATTCAAAATGCCCTAACGGAGTGTTAAACGCCGTTTTCCACTCGTCCCCCTCTCTGATGCGCACGAGATGGTAAGCGTTACGAAGGTCCAACTTAGTAAAGAACTTGGCTCCCTGCAGATTCTCGAAGGCTGACGACATAAGGGGAAGCGGATAACGATTCTTAACCGTTATGTCATTCAGCCCTCGATAATCCACGCAGGGGCGCAGGGTACCGTCCTTCTTCTTAACAAAAAAAACCACGCTCCGGCGGGAGAGGAAGAAGGCACAACGGTACCGGCGTCGAGAGAAACAGACAGATAATCTTCGAGAGCCTTACGTTCGGGAGCCGACAGAGAGTATAGTCTACCCCGGGGGGGAGTGGTCCCCGGAAGGAGATCAATACAACAATCATACGACCGGTGAGGAGGAAGGGAGTTGGCTCTGGACCGACTGAAGACCGTGCGCAGATCATGATATTCCTCCGGCACTCCTGTCAAATCACCAGGTTCCTCCTGAGAAGAGGGGACAGAAGAAACAGGAGGGATAGCAGACATTAAACACTTCACATGACAAGAAACGTTCCAGGATAGGATAGAATTACTAGACCAATTAATAGAAGGATTATGACATACTAGCCAGGGATGACCCAAAACAACAGGTGTAAAAGGTGAACGAAAAATCAAAAAGGAAATGGTCTCACTGTGGTTACCAGATACTGTGAGGGTTAAAGGTAGTGTCTCACATATGATACTGGGGAGAAGACTACCATCTAAGGCGAACATGGGCGTGGGCTCCCCTAACTGTCTGAGAGGAATGTCATGTTTCCGAGCCCATGCTTCGTCCATAAAACAACCCTCAGCCCCAGAGTCTATCAAGGCACTGCAGGAAGCTGCCGAACCGGTCCAGCGTAGATGGACCGACAAGGTAGTACAGTATTTTGATGGAGAGACCTGAGTAGTAGCACTCACCAGTAGCCCTCCGCTTACTGATGAGCTCTGGCTTTTACTGGACATGAAATGACAAAATGTCCAGCAGAACCGCAATAGAAGCAAAGGCGGTTGGTGATTCTCCGTTCCCTCTCCCTAGTCGAGATGCGAATACCTCCCAGCTGCATGGGCTCAATCTCTGAGCCTGTGGGAGGAGATGGTTGAGATGCGGAGAGGGGGAACCCCGTTAACGCGAGCTCTCTTCCACGAGCTCGGTGACGAAGATCTACCCGTCGTTCTATGCGGATGGCGAGTGCAATCAAAGAATCCACGCTGGAAGGAACCTCCCGGGAGAGAATCTCATCCTTAACCTCAGCGTGGAGTCCCTCCAGAAAACGAGCGAGCAACACCAGCTCGTTCCAGTCACTGGAGGCAGCAAGAGTGCGAAACTCTATAGAGTAATCCGTTATGGATCGATCACCTTGACATAGGGAAGCCAGAGCCCTGGAAGCCTCCCTCCCAAAAACTGAACGATCAAAAACCCGTATCATCTCCTCTTTAAAGTTCTGATACTCGTTAGTACACTCAGCCCTTGCCTCCCAGATAGCTGTACCCCACTCCCGAGCCCGTCCAGTAAGGAGTGATATGACGTAGGCGATCCGAGCTCTCTCTCTTGAGTATGTGTTGGGCTGGAGAGAGAACACAATATCACACTGGGTGAGAAAGGAGCGGCACTCAGTGGGCTGCCCAGAGTAACATGGTGGGTTATTAACCCTAGGTTCCGGAGACTCGGAAGACCAGGAAGTGGCTGGTGGCTCGAGACGGAGATTCTGAAACTATCTTGAGAGGTCGGAGACCTGAGCGGCCAGGGTCTCAACGGCATGACGAGCAGCAGACAATTCCTGCTCGTGTCTGCCGAGCATCGCTCCCTGGATCTCGATGGCTGAGTTGCAAGAATCCGTAGTCGCTGGGTCCATTCTAGGTTGGATCCTTCTGTTATGTAGGTGAATGAGGACCCAAAAGCGACTTAACAGAAACAGAGTTTATTCCAGACTTTAACAAAAACGATAATCCTGGATACTATCACAGGTAAAGTCCAAACAGGAAAACTGAAACCCTCTAGTCAGTAGAGGGGAACAACAGGAGATGCGACCACAGACTGCAGGTCGCTTCGGGAAGGCGCAGGCCGTAGCTGATATAGACACCTGCTCACACGCAGCATCTGAAGAAGGCAAAAACACGACAGGACGGAACAAGGACACAGAACAGCAAACAAGGATCCGACAAGGACAGAAGCGAAAACAGAGAGAGAAATAGGGACTTAATCAGAGGGCAAAATAGGGAACAGGTGTGAAAGAGTAAATGAGGTAGTTAGGAGAATGAGGAACAGCTGGGAGCAGGAACGGAACGATAGAGAGAGAGAGAGAGAGAGAGAGAGAGAGAGAGGGAGAGAGAGAGAGAGAGAGAGAGAGAGAGAGAGAGAGAGAGAGAGAGAGAGGGAGAGAGGGAGGGGGAGAGAGAGGGATAGAAAGAGGGAAAGAACCTAATAAGACCAGCAGGGGGAAACGAATAGAAGAGGAAGCACAGGGACAAGACATGACAATCTATGACAAAACATGACAACAGTAGTCTGGTATAGAAGAGAGGACCAGAACAGTAGTCTAATGTTATAGTAGAGAGGACCAGAACAGTAGTCTGTTATAGAAGAGAGGACCAGAACAGTAGTCTGTTATAGAAGAGAGGACCAGAACAGTAGTCTGGTATAGAAGAGAGGACCAGAACAGTAGTCTGGTATAGAAGAGAGGACTAGAACAGTAGTCTGTTATAGAAGAGAGGACCAGAACAATGGTCTGGTATAGAAGAGAGGACCAGAACAGTAGTCTGGTATAGAAGAGAGGACCGGAACAGTATTCTAATGTTATAGTAGAGAGGACCAGAACAGTAGTCTAATGTTATAGTAGAGAGGACCAGAACAGTAGTCTGTTATAGAAGAGAGGACCAGAACAATGGTCTGGTATAGAAGAGAGGACCAGAACAGTAGTCTGGTATAGAAGAGAGGACCGGAACAGTATTCTAATGTTATAGTAGAGAGGACCAGAACAGTAGACTAATGTTATAGTAGAGAGGACCAGAACAGTAGTCTGTTATAGAAGAGAGGACCAGAACAGTAGTCTAATGTTATAGTAGAGAGGACCAGAACAGTAGTCTGTTATAGAATAGAGGACCAGAACAGTAGTCTGGTATAGAAGAGAGGACCGGAACAGTAGTCTGGTATAGAAGAGAGGACCAGAACAGTAGTCTGGTATAGAAGAGAGGACCGGAACAGTATTCTAATGTTATAGTAGAGAGGACCAGAACAGTAGTCTGGTAAAGAAAAGAGAGGACCAGAACAGTAGTCTGGTATAGAAGAGAGGACCGGAACAGTATTCTAATGTTATAGTAGAGAGGACCAGAACAGTAGTCTGTTACAGAACAGAGGACCAGAACAGTAGTCTGGTATAGAATAGAGGACCAGAACAGTAGTCTGTTATAGAAGAGAGGACCAGAACAGTAGTCTGTTATAGAATAGAGGACCAGAACAGTAGTCTATTATAGAAGAGAGGACCAGAACAGTAGTCTGTTATAGAAGAGAGGACCAGAACAGTAGTCTATTATATAAGAGAGGACCAGAACAGTAGTCTAATGTTCCAGAAGAGAGGACCAGACCAGTAGTCTGGTAGAGAATAGAGGACCAGAACAGTAGTCTGGTAGAGAATAGAGGACCAGAACAGTAGTCTGGTAGAGAAGAGAGGACCAGAACAGTTGTCTGGTATAGAAGAGAGGACTAGAACAGTAGTCTGGTATAGAAGAGAGGACTAGAACAGTAGTCTGTTATAGAAGGGAGGACCAGAACAGTAGTCTGGTATAGAACAGAGGACCAGAACAGTAGTCTGGTATAGAAGAGAGGACTAGAACAGTCGTCTGGTAGAGAATAGAGGACCAGAACAGTAGTCTGGTATAGAATAGAGGACCAGAACAGTAGTCTAATTTTATAGAAGAGAGGACCAGAACAGTAGTCTGTTATAGAAGAGAGGACCAGAACAGTAGTCTGGTAGAGAATAGAGGACCAGAACAGTAGTCTGGTATAGAATAGAGGACCAGAACAGTAGTCTGGTAGAGAATAGAGGACCAGAACAGTAGTCTGTTATAGAAGAGAGGACCAGAACAGTAGTCTGGGATAGAAGAGAGGACCAGAACAGTAGTCTAATGTTATAGTAGAGAGGACCAGAACAGTAGTCTGGTATAGAAGAGAGGACCAGAACAGTAGTCTAATGTTATAGAAGAGAGGACCAGAACAGTAGTCTGTTGTAGAAGAGAGGACCAGAACTGTAGTCTGTTGTAGAAGAGAGGACCAGAACAGTAGTCTGGTATAGAATAGAGGACCAGAACAGTAGTCTGGTAGAGAATAGAGGACCAGAACAGTAGTCTGTTATAGAAGAGAGGACCAGAACAGTAGTCTGGGATAGAAGAGAGGACCAGAACAGTAGTCTAATGTTATAGTAGAGAGGACCAGAACAGTAGTCTGGTATAGAAGAGAGGACCAGAACAGTAGTCTAATGTTATAGAAGAGAGGACCAGAACAGTAGTCTAATGTTATAGAAGAGAGGACCAGAACTGTAGTCTGTTGTAGAAGAGAGGACCAGAACAGTAGTCTGTTATAGAAGAGAGGACTAGAACAGTAGTCTGATATAGAAGAGAACAAAAAAAGCAAACTGACATTTACTCCTGAGGTGCTGACTTGTTGCACCCTCAACAACTACTGTGATTATTATTATTTGACCCTGCTGGTCATTTATGAACATTTGAACATCTTGGCCATGTTCTGTTATCTCCACCTGGCACAGCCAGAAGAGGACTGGCCACCCCTCATAGCCTGGTTCCTCTCTAGGTTTCTTCCTAGGTTTTGGCCTTTCTAGGGATTTTTTCCTAGCTACACCTGCATTGCTTGCTGTTTGTGGTTTTAGGCTGGGTTTCTGTACAACACTTTGATATATCAGCTGATGTAAGAAGGGCTATATAAATACATTTGATTTGATTTTGATTTGATTTGGACTACAGGAAAAGGAGGACCGAGCACGCCCCCTTTCTCATCGACTGGGCTGCAGTGGAGCAGGTTGAGAGCTTCAAGTTCCTTGGTGTCCACATCACCAACAAACTAGAATGGTCCAAACACACCAAGACAGTCATGAAGAGGGCACAACAAAGCCTATTCCCCCTCAGGAAACTAAAAATATTTGGCATGGGTCTTCAGATCCTCAAAAAGTTCTTCAGCTGCACCATCGAGAGCATCCTGACTGGTTGCATCACTGCCTGGTACGGCAATTGCTTGGCCTCTGACCGCAAGGCACTACAGAGGGTAGTGTTTACAGCCCAGTACATCACGGGGGCCAAGATTCCTGCCATCCAGGATCTCTATACCTGGCGGTGTCAGAGGAAGGCCCTAAAAATTGTCAAAGACCCCTGCCACCCCAGTCATAGACTGTTCTCTCTACTACCGCATGGCAAGCGGTACCGGAGTGCCAAGTCTAGGACAAAAAGGCTTCTCAACAGTTTTTACCCCCAAGCCATAAGACTCCTGAACAGGTAATCAAATGGCTACCCGGACTATCTGCATTGTGTGCCTCCCCCAACCCCTCTTTTACACTACTGCTACTCTCTGTTTATCATATATGCATAGTCACTTTAACCATATCTACATGTACATACTAACTCAATTGGCCTCACAACCTTTATAGCCTTGCTACTGTATATAGACTGTCTTTTTACTGTTGTTTTATTTCATTACTAACCTATTGTTCACCTAATACCTTTTTTGCACTATTGGTTAGAATCTGCAAGTAAGCATTTCACTGTAACGTCTACACCTGTTGTATTCAGCATTTCACTGTAACGTCTACACCTGTTGTATTCAGCATTTCACTGTAACGTCTACACCTGTTGTATTCAGCATTTCACTGTAACGTCTACACCTGTTGTATTCAGCATTTCACTGTAACGTCTACACCTGTTGTATTCAGCATTTCACTAACGTCTAACGCCTACACCTGTTGTATTCAGCATTTCACTGTAACGTCTACACCTGTTGTATTCAGCATTTCACTGTAACGTCTACACCTGTTGTATTCAGCATTTCACTGTAACGTCTACACCTGTTGTATTCAGCATTTCACTGTAACGTCTACACCTGTTGTATTCAGCATTTCACTGTAACGTCTACACCTGTTGTATTCAGCATTTCACTGTAACGTCTACACCTGTTGTATTCGGTGCACGTGACACATACACTTTGATTTGATTTGATAGTCTCTCTCTAATCTCTCTGGTCTCCCTCTATCCTCTCTAGTCTTTCTCTATTATCTCTAGTCTCTCTATTCTCTCTAATATCTACTGTCCAGTCTCTCTCTAGTCACTCTAGTCTCTCTCTAGTCTCTCTAGTCTCCCTCTATCCTCTCTAGTCTTTATCTATTATCTCTAATATCTAGACTGTCCAGTCTCTCTCTAGTCTCTCTAGTCTCTCTCTAGTCTCTCTCTAGTCTCTCTGGTCTCCCTCTATCCTCTCTAGTCTTTCTCTATTATCTCTAGTCTCTCTCTAATCTCTCTGGTCTCCCTCTATCCTCTCTAGTCTTTCTCTATTATCTCTAGTCTCTCTATTCTCTCTAATATCTAGACTGTCCAGTCTCTCTCTAGTCTCTCTAGTCTCTCTCTAGTCTCTCTAGTCTCTCTCTAGTCTCTGTAGTCTCTCTCTAGTCTCTCTCATCTCTCTCTATTATCTCTAGCCTCTCTAGACCAGGGCTTTCCAACCCTGTTCCCAGGAGATATACCCTCTGGGAGGGTAGCTTTCCAAGAGCATAGTTAGAGTTAAAATCTACAGGAGGGTAGCTCTCCAGGAACAAGGTTAGAGAGCCATCGTTAAACTCTCAGGCACAGACAAGGTCTTAGGACTAGATAGGATGACAACACCCTTCTCTCCAGAGATCTCACTTTGTTTCTTACTTTGTAGTCTGGTTGGTTCTGTGTGGAGCTTTAGAGACATGGGGCGGAAAGTGGTGGTTAGAGTGTTGGGCCAGTAACTGAAAGGTTGCTGGATCGAATCCCTGAGCTGACAAGGTCAAAATCTGTCATTCTGCCCATGAACAAGGCAGTTAACCCACTGTTCCCTGGTAGGCCCTTATTGTAAATAAACATTTGTTCTTAACTGACTTGCCTAGTTAAATATACATTAAATGATGTAAACACTAGAAACCTCTCCTCACTAAACATCTTACCTGTACAGAATCATCAAGCAACCAAACAGACTGTGCTGTTAAACACAACTACACGTTATCCTACGCTTTCATTGCACACACTATTTGCATAGTCATACTGTGTGTGTGTGCTTGTTTGTGGGTGTATGGGTGTGTATTTGCAGTATGCAAAATGTTTTGAAAGGAAATATCTCTCCTCTCTTCTCACTTCTGTGATGATGAACTAACTAGAGTGTGTGTGCATGTTAGTGTGTGTGTGTGTGTGTGTGTGTGTGTGTGTGTGTGTGTGTGTGTGTGTGTGTGTGTGTGTGTGTGTGTGTGTGTGTGTGTGTGTGTGTGTGTGTGTGTGTGTGTGTGTGTGTGTGTGTGTGTGTGTGTGTGTGTGTGTGTGTCAGCTACAGTATGGGTAATGTTTTATAGCTCTGTGGCATTTCTAAACATGTTGTAAAAGAAACCAGCTTCAGTTCAGTCTCTCTCTCTCTCTCTCTCTCTATTCTTTCTTTCTCTCTCTCTCTCTCTCTCTCTCTTTCCAGTCTCTCTATTCTCTCTCTCTCTCTCTCTCTCTCTCTCTCTCTCTCTCTCTCTCTCTCTCTCTCTCTCTCTCTCTCTCTCTCTCTCTCTCTCTCTCTATTCTTTCTTTCTCTCTCTCTCTCTCTCTCTCTCTCTTTCCAGTCTCTCTATTCTCTCTCTCTCTCTCTCTCTCTCTCTCTCTCTCTCTCTCTCTCTCTCTCTCTCTCTCTCTCTCTCTCTCTCAAATCAAATCAAATCAAATCAAATCAAATCACACTGTATTTGTCACATGCATACCTTATAGTGAAATGCAGGCCCTTAAACAACAAAAAATGTAAGAAAATAACACCCCAAAAAAGTAAGAGATAAAAATAACAAATAATTAGGGAGCAACAGTAAATAACAAAAGTGAGGCTAAATACACAGAGGGTACCGGTACTGAGTCAATGTGGAGGCTATATACAGGGAGTACAGAGTCAATGTGGAGGCTATATACAGGGGGTACAGAGTCAATGTGGAGGCTATATACAGGGTGTTACGGTACAGAGTCAATGTGGAGGCTATATACAGGGTGTTACGGTACAGAGTCAATGTGGAGGCTATATACAGGGTGTACAGAGTCAATGTGGAGGCTATATACAGGGTGTACAGAGTCAATGTGGAGGCTATATACAGGGTGTACAGAGTCAATGTGGAGGCTATATACAGGGTGTACAGAGTCAATGTGGAGGCTATATACAGGGTGTACAGAGTCAATGTGGAGGCTATATACAGGGAGTACAGAGTCAATGTGGAGGCTATATACAGGGAGTACAGAGTCAATGTGGAGGCTATATACAGGGAGTACAGAGTCAATGTGGAGGCTATATACAGGGTGTTACGGTACTGAGTCAATGTGGAGGCTATATACAGGGTGTTACGGTACAGAGTCAATGTGGAGGCTATATACAGGGTGTACAGAGTCAATGTGGAGGCTATATACAGGGTGTTACGGTACTGAGTCAATGTGGAGGCTATATACAGGGAGTACAGAGTCAATGTGGAGGCTATATACAGGGAGTACAGAGTCAATGTGGAGGCTATATACAGGGAGTACAGAGTCAATGTGGAGGCTATATACAGGGAGTACAGAGTCAATGTGGAGGCTATATACAGGGAGTACAGAGTCAATGTGGAGGCTATATACAGGGAGTACAGAGTCAATGTGGAGGCTATATACAGGGTGTTACTGTACAGAGTCAATGTGGAGGCTATATACAGGGAGTACAGAGTCAACGTGGAGGCTATATACAGGGAGTACAGAGTCAACGTGGAGGCTATATACAGGGTGTTACTGTACAGAGTCAATGTGGAGGCTATATACAGGGAGTACAGAGTCAATGTGGAGGCTATATACAGGGAGTACAGAGTCAATGTGGAGGCTATATACAGGGAGTACAGAGTCAATGTGGAGGCTATATACAGGGAGTACAGAGTCAACGTGGAGGCTATATACAGGGGGTACAGAGTCAACGTGGAGGCTATATACAGGGGGTACAGAGTCAACGTGGAGAATATATACAGGGAGTACAGAGTCAATGTGGAGGCTATATACAGGGAGTACAGAGTCAATGTGGAGGCTATATACAGGGAGTACAGAGTCAATGTGGAGGCTATATACAGGGAGTACAGAGTCAATGTGGAGGCTATATACAGGGAGTACTGAGTCAATGTGGAGGCTATATACAGGGAGTACAGAGTCAATGTGGAGGCTATATACAGAGGGTACCGGTACAGAGTCAATGTGGAGGCTATATACAGGGAGTACAGAGTCAATGTGGAGGCTATATACAGGGAGTACAGAGTCAATGTGGAGGCTATATACAGAGGGTACCGGTACAGAGTCAATGTGGAGGCTATATACAGGGTGTTACGGTACAGAGTCAATGTGGAGGCTATATACAGGGTGTTACGGTACAGAGTCAATGTGGAGGCTATATACAGGGAGTACAGAGTCAATGTGGAGGCTATATACAGGGAGTACAGAGTCAATGTGGAGGCTATATACAGGGAGTACAGAGTCAACGTGGAGGCTATATACAGGGGGTACAGAGTCAATGTGGAGGCTATATACAGGGAGTACAGAGTCAACGTGGAGGCTATATACAGGGGGTACAGAGTCAACGTGGAGGCTATATACAGGGGGTACAGAGTCAACGTGGAGAATATATACAGGGAGTACAGAGTCAATGTGGAGGCTATATACAGGGAGTACAGAGTCAATGTGGAGGCTATATACAGGGTGTTACGGTACAGAGTCAATGTGGAGGCTATATACAGAGGGTACAGCGTCAATGTGGAGGCTATATACAGGGAGTACAGAGTCAATGTGGAGGCTATATACAGGGAGTACAGAGTCAATGTGGAGGCTATATACAGGGGGTACAGAGTCAACGTGGAGGCTATATACAGGGGGTACAGAGTCAACGTGGAGAATATATACAGGGAGTACAGAGTCAATGTGGAGGCTATATACAGGGAGTACAGAGTCAATGTGGAGGCTATATACAGGGAGTACAGAGTCAATGTGGAGGCTATATACAGGGAGTACAGAGTCAATGTGGAGGCTATATACAGGGAGTACAGAGTCAATGTGGAGGCTATATACAGAGGGTACCGGTACAGAGTCAATGTGGAGGCTATATACAGGGAGTACAGAGTCAATGTGGAGGCTATATACAGGGAGTACAGAGTCAATGTGGAGGCTATATACAGAGGGTACCGGTACAGAGTCAATGTGGAGGCTATATACAGGGTGTTACGGTACAGAGTCAATGTGGAGGCTATATACAGGGTGATACGGTACAGAGTCAATGTGGAGGCTATATACAGAGGGTACAGAGTCAATGTGCAGGCTATATACAGGGAGTACAGAGTCAATGTGGAGGCTATATACAGGGGGTACAGAGTCAATGTGGAGGCTATATACAGGGGGTACAGAGTCAATGTGGAGGCTATATACAGGGAGTACAGAGTCAATGTGGAGGCTATATACAGGGAGTACAGAGTCAATGTGGAGGCTATATACAGGGAGTACAGAGTCAATGTGGAGGCTATATACAGGGAGTACAGAGTCAATGTGGAGGCTATATACAGGGAGTACAGAGTCAATGTGGAGGCTATATACAGGGAGTACAGAGTCAATGTGGAGGCTATATACAGGGAGTACAGAGTCAATGTGGAGGCTATATACAGAGGGTACCGGTACAGAGTCAATGTGGAGGCTATATACAGGGTGTTACGGTACAGAGTCAATGTGGAGGCTATATACAGGGTGTTACGGTACAGAGTCAATGTGGAGGCTATATACAGAGGGTACAGCGTCAATGTGGAGGCTATATACAGGGAGTACAGAGTCAATGTGGAGGCTATATACAGGGAGTACAGAGTCAATGTGGAGGCTATATACAGGGAGTACAGAGTCAATGTGGAGGCTATATACAGGGAGTACAGAGTCAATGTGGAGGCTATATACAGGGAGTACAGAGTCAATGTGGAGGCTATATACAGGGTGTTACGGTACAGAGTCAATGTGGAGGCTATATACAGAGGGTACCGGTACAGAGTCAATGTGGAGGCTATATACAGGGAGTACAGAGTCAATGTGGAGGCTATATACAGGGAGTACAGAGTCAATGTGGAGGCTATATACAGGGTGTTACGGTACAGAGTCAATGTGGAGGCTATATACAGAGGGTACAGCGTCAATGTGGAGGCTATATACAGGGAGTACAGAGTCAATGTGGAGGCTATATACAGGGAGTACAGAGTCAATGTGGAGGCTATATACAGGGGGTACAGAGTCAATGTGGAGGCTATATACAGGGAGTACAGAGTCAATGTGGAGGCTATATACAGGGAGTACAGAGTCAATGTGGAGGCTATATACAGGGAGTACAGAGTCAATGTGGAGGCTATATACAGGGAGTACAGCATAAATGTGGAGGCTATATACAGGGTGTTACGGTACAGAGTCAATGTGGAGGCTATATACAGGGGGTACCGGTGCAGAGTCAATGTGGAGGCTATATACAGGAGTACAGAGTCAATGTGGAGGCTATATACAGGGAGTACAGAGTCAATGTGGAGGCTATATACAGGGTGTTACTGTACAGAGTCAATGTGGAGGCTATATACAGAGGGTACCGGTACAGAGTCAATGTGGAGGCTATATACAGGGAGTACAGAGTCAATGTGGAGGCTATATACAGGGTGTTACGGTACAGAGTCAATGTGGAGGCTATATACAGAGGGTACCGGTACAGAGTCAATGTGGAGGCTATATACAGGGTGTTACGGTACAGAGTCAATGTGGAGGCTATATACAGGGTGTTACGGTACAGAGTCAATGTGGAGTCTATATACAGAGGGTACAGCGTCAATGTGGAGGCTATATACAGGGAGTACAGAGTCAATGTGGAGGCTATATACAGGGAGTACAGAGTCAATGTGGAGGCTATATACAGGGGGTACCGGTGCAGAGTCAATGTGGAGGCTATATACAGGGAGTACAGAGTCAATGTGGAGGCTATATACAGGGAGTACAGAGTCAATGTGGAGGCTATGTACAGGGGGTACCGGTGCAGAGTCAATGTGGAGGCTAAATACACAGAGGGTACCGGTACAGAGTCAATGTGGAGGCTATATACAGGGTGTTACGGTACAGAGTCAATGTGGAGGCTATATACAGAGGGTACCGGTACAGAGTCAATGTGGAGGCTATATACAGGGAGTACAGAGTCAATGTGGAGGCTATATACAGGGGGTACCGGTACAGAGTCAATGTGGAGGCTATATACAGGGAGTACAGAGTCAATGTGGAGGCTATATACAGGGTGTTACGGTACAGAGTCAATGTGGAGGCTATATACAGAGGGTACCGGTACAGAGTCAATGTGGAGGCTATATACAGGGAGTACAGAGTCAATGTGGAGGCTATATACAGGGTGTTACGGTACAGAGTCAATGTGGAGGCTATATACAGAGGGTACAGCGTCAATGTGGAGGCTATATCAAATCAAATCAAATCAAATCAAATTTATTTATATAGCCCTTCGTACATCAGCTGATATCTCATAGTGCTGTACAGAAACCCAGCCTAAAACCCCAAACAGCAAACAATGCAGGTGTAAAAGCACGGTGGCTAGGAAAAACTCCCTAGAAAGGCCAAAACCTAGGAAGAAACCTAGAGAGGAACCGGGCTATGTGGGGTGGCCAGTCCTCTTCTGGCTGTGCCGGGTAGAGATTATAACAGAACATGACCAAGATGTTCAAATGTTCATAAATGACCAGCATGGTCAAATAATAATAAGGCAGAACAGTTGAAACTGGAGCAGCAGCACAGTCAGGTGGACTGGGGACAGCAAGGAGCCATCATGTCAGGTAGTCCTGGGGCACGGTCCTAGGGCTCAGGTCCTCCGAGAGAGAGAAAGAAAGAGAGAATTAGAGAGAGCATATGTGGGGTGGCCAGTCCTCTTCTGGCTGTGCCGGGTGGAGATTATAACAGAACGTGGCCAAGATGTTCAAATGTTCATAAATGACCAGCATGGTTGAATAATAGTAAGGCAGAACAGTTGAAACTGGAGCAGGAGCATGGCCAGGTGTACTGGGGACAGCAAGGAGTCCTCATGTCAGGTAGTCCTGGGACATGGTCCTAGGGCCCAGGCCAGTTGAAACTGGAGCAGCAGCATGGCCAGGTGGACTGGGGACAGCAAGGAGTCATCATGTCAGGTAGTCCTGGGGCATGGTTCTAGGGCTCAGGTCCTCCGAGAGAGAGAAAGAAAGAGAGAAGGAGAGAATTAGAGAACGCACACTTAGATTTACACAGGACACCGAATAGGACAGGAGAAGTACTCCAGATAAACAAACTGACCCTAGCCCCCCGACACATAAACTACTGCAGCATAAATACTGGAGGCTGAGACAGGAGGGGTCAGGAGACACTGTGGCCCCATCCGAGGACACCCCGGACAGGGCCAAACAGGAAGGATATAACCCCACCCACTTTGCCAAAGCACAGCCCCCACACCACTAGAGGGAAATCTTCAACCACCAACTTACCATCCTGAGACAAGGCCGAGTATAGCCCACAAAGATCTCCGACACGGTACAACCCAAGGGGGAAACCCAGACAGGCCGACCACAACAGTGAATCAACCCACCCAGGTGACGCACCCCCCCAGGGACGGCACGAGAGAGCCCCAGCAAGCCAGTGACTCAGCCCCGTAACAGGGTTAGAGGCAGAGAATCCCAGTGGAAAAAGGGGAACCGGCCAGGCAGAGACAGCAAGGGCGGTTCGTTGCTCCAGAGCCTTTCCGTTCACCTTCCCACTCCTGGGCCAGACTACACTCAATCATATGACCCACTGAAGAGATGAGTCTTCAGTAAAGACTTAAAGGTTGAGACCGAGTTTGCGTCTCTGACATGGGTAGGCAGACCGTTCCATAAAAATGGAGCTCTATAGGAGAAAGCCCTGCCTCCAGCTGTTTGCTTAGAAATTCTAGGGACAATTAGGAGGCCTGCGTCTTGTGACCGTAGCGTACGTATAGGTATGTACGGCAGGACCAAATCAGAGAGGTAGGTAGGAGCAAGCCCATGTAATGCTTTGTAGGTTAGCAGTAAAACCTTGAAATCAGCCCTTGCTTTGACAGGAAGCCAGTGTAGAGAGGCTAGCACTGGAGTAATATGATCAAATTTTTTGGTTCTAGTCAGGATTCTAGCAGCCGTATTTAGCACTAACTGAAGTTTATTTAGTGCTTTATCCGGGTAGCCGGAAAATAGAGCATTGCAGTAGTCTAACCTAGAAGTGACAAAGCATGGATTAATTTTTCTGCATCATTTTTGGACAGAAAGTTTCTGATTTTTGCAATGTTACGTAGATGGAAAAAGCTGTCCTCGAAATGGTCTTGATATGTTCTTCAAAAGAGAGATCAGGGTCCAGAGTAACGCCGAGGTCCTTCACAGTTTTATTTGAGACGACTGTACAACCATTAAGATTAATTGTCAGATTCAACAGAAGATCTCTTTGTTTCTTGGGACCTAGAACAAGCATCTCTGTTTTGTCTGAGTTTAATAGTAGAAAGTTTGCAGCCATCCACTTCCTTATGTCTGAAACACATGCTTCTAGCGAGGGCAATTTTGGTGCTTCACCATGTTTCATTGAAATGTACAGCTGTGTGTCATCCGCATAGCAGTGAAAGTTTACATTATGTTTTCGAATAACATCCCCAAGAGGTAAAATATATAGTGAAAACAATAGTGGTCCTAAAACAGAACCTTGAGGAACACCGAAATGTACAGTTGATTTGTCAGAGGACAAACCATTCACAGAGACAAACTGATATCTTTCCGTCAGATAAGACCTAAACCAGGCAAGAACATGTCCGTGTAGACCAATTTGGGTTTCCAATCTCTCCAAAAGAATGTGGTGATCGATGGTATCAAAAGCAGCACTAAGGTCTAGGAGCACGAGGACAGATGCAGAGCCTCGGTCCGATGCCATCAAAATGTCATTTACCACCTTCACAAGTGCCGTCTCAGTGCTATGATGGGGTCTAAAACCAGACTGAAGCATTTCGTATACATTGTTTGCAGGGAGTACAGAGTCAATGTGGAGGCTATATACAGGGAGTACAGAGTCAATGTGGAGGCTATATACAGGGGGTACAGAGTCAATGTGGAGGCTATATACAGGGGGTACAGAGTCAATGTGGAGGCTATATACAGGGTGTTACTGTACAGAGTCAATGTGGAGGCTATATACAGAGGGTACCGGTACAGAGTCAATGTGGAGGCTAAATACAGGGGGTACAGAGTCAATGTGGAGGCTATATACAGGGAGTACAGAGTCAATGTGTAGGCTATATACAGGGTGTTACGGTACAGAGTCAATGTGGAGGCTATATACAGAGGGTACAGCGTCAATGTGGAGGCTATATACAGGGAGTACAGAGTCAATGTGGAGGCTATATACAGGGAGTACAGAGTCAATGTGGAGGCTATATACAGGGGGTACAGAGTCAATGTGGAGGCTATATACAGGGAGTGCAGAGTCAATGTGGAGGCTATATACAGGGAGTACAGAGTCAATGTGGAGGCTATATACAGGGAGTACAGAGTCAATGTGGAGGCTATATACAGGGAGTACAGCATAAATGTGGAGGCTATATACAGGGTGTTACGGTACAGAGTCAATGTGGAGGCTATATACAGGGTGTTACTGTACAGAGTCAATGTGGAGGCTATATACAGAGGGTACCGGTACAGAGTCAATGTGGAGGCTATATACAGGGAGTACAGAGTCAATGTGCAGGCTATATACAGGGGGTACAGAGTCAATGTGGAGGCTATATACAGGGAGTACAGAGTCAATGTGGAGGCTATATACAGGGAGTACAGCATAAATGTGGACGCTATATACAGGGTGTTACGGTACAGAGTCAATGTGGAGGCTATATACACAGAGGGTACCGGTACAGAGTCAATGTGGAGGCTATATACAGGGAGTACAGAGTCAATGTGAAGGCTATATACAGGGTGTTACTGTACAGAGTCAATGTGGAGGCTATATACAGAGGGTACCGGTACAGAGTCAATGTGGAGGCTAAATACAGGGGGTACAGAGTCAATGTGGAGGCTATATACAGGGAGTACAGAGTCAATGTGGAGGCTATATACAGGGAGTACAGAGTCAATGTGGAGGCTATATACAGGGAGTACAGAGTCAATGTGGAGGCTATATACAGGGAGTACAGAGTCAATGTGGAGGCTATATACAGGGAGTACAGCATAAATGTGGAGGCTATATACAGGGTGTTACGGTACAGAGTCAATGTGGAGGCTATATACAGGGGGTACCGGTGCAGAGTCAATGTGGAGGCTATATACAGGGAGTACAGAGTCAATGTGGAGGCTATATACAGGGAGTACAGAGTCAATGTGGAGGCTATATACAGGGTGTTACTGTACAGAGTCAATGTGGAGGCTATATACAGAGGGTACCGGTACAGAGTCAATGTGGAGGCTATATACAGGGAGTACAGAGTCAATGTGGAGGCTATATACAGGGTGTTACGGTACAGAGTCAATGTGGAGGCTATATACAGAGGGTACCGGTACAGAGTCAATGTGGAGGCTATATACAGGGTGTTACGGTACAGAGTCAATGTGGAGGCTATATACAGGGTGTTACGGTACAGAGTCAATGTGGAGTCTATATACAGAGGGTACAGCGTCAATGTGGAGGCTATATACAGGGAGTACAGAGTCAATGTGGAGGCTATATACAGGGAGTACAGAGTCAATGTGGAGGCTATATACAGGGGGTACCGGTGCAGAGTCAATGTGGAGGCTATATACAGGGAGTACAGAGTCAATGTGGAGGCTATATACAGGGAGTACAGAGTCAATGTGGAGGCTATGTACAGGGGGTACCGGTGCAGAGTCAATGTGGAGGCTAAATACACAGAGGGTACCGGTACAGAGTCAATGTGGAGGCTATATACAGGGTGTTACGGTACAGAGTCAATGTGGAGGCTATATACAGAGGGTACCGGTACAGAGTCAATGTGGAGGCTATATACAGGGAGTACAGAGTCAATGTGGAGGCTATATACAGGGGGTACCGGTACAGAGTCAATGTGGAGGCTATATACAGGGAGTACAGAGTCAATGTGGAGGCTATATACAGGGTGTTACGGTACAGAGTCAATGTGGAGGCTATATACAGAGGGTACCGGTACAGAGTCAATGTGGAGGCTATATACAGGGAGTACAGAGTCAATGTGGAGGCTATATACAGGGTGTTACGGTACAGAGTCAATGTGGAGGCTATATACAGAGGGTACAGCGTCAATGTGGAGGCTATATCAAATCAAATCAAATCAAATTTATTTATATAGCCCTTCGTACATCAGCTGATATCTCAAAGTGCTGTACAGAAACCCAGCCTAAAACCCCAAACAGCAAACAATGCAGGTGTAAAAGCACGGTGGCTAGGAAAAACTCCCTAGAAAGGCCAAAACCTAGGAAGAAACCTAGAGAGGAACCGGGCTATGTGGGGTGGCCAGTCCTCTTCTGGCTGTGCCGGGTAGAGATTATAACAGAACATGACCAAGATGTTCAAATGTTCATAAATGACCAGCATGGTCAAATAATAATAAGGCAGAACAGTTGAAACTGGAGCAGCAGCACAGTCAGGTGGACTGGGGACAGCAAGGAGCCATCATGTCAGGTAGTCCTGGGGCACGGTCCTAGGGCTCAGGTCCTCCGAGAGAGAAAGAAAGAGAGAATTAGAGAGAGCATATGTGGGGTGGCCAGTCCTCTTCTGGCTGTGCCGGGTGGAGATTATAACAGAACGTGGCCAAGATGTTCAAATGTTCATAAATGACCAGCATGGTTGAATAATAGTAAGGCAGAACAGTTGAAACTGGAGCAGGAGCATGGCCAGGTGGACTGGGGACAGCAAGGAATCCTCATGTCAGGTAGTCCTGGGACATGGTCCTAGGGCCCAGGCCAGTTGAAACTGGAGCAGCAGCATGGCCAGGTGGACTGGGGACAGCAAGGAGTCATCATGTCAGGTAGTCCTGGGGCATGGTTCTAGGGCTCAGGTCCTCCGAGAGAGAGAAAGAAAGAGAGAAGGAGAGAATTAGAGAACGCACACTTAGATTTACACAGGACACCGAATAGGACAGGAGAAGTACTCCAGATAAACAAACTGACCCTAGCCCCCCGACACATAAACTACTGCAGCATAAATACTGGAGGCTGAGACAGGAGGGGTCAGGAGACACTGTGGCCCCATCCGAGGACACCCCCCGGACAGGGCCAAACAGGAAGGATATAACCCCACCCACTTTGCCAAAGCACAGCCCCCACACCACTAGAGGGAAATCTTCAACCACCAACTTACCATCCTGAGACAAGGCCGAGTATAGCCCACAAAGATCTCCGACACGGTACAACCCAAGGGGGGGGGGGGAAACCCAGACAGGCCGACCACAACAGTGAATCAACCCAATGCTTTGTAGGTTAGCAGTAAAACCTTGAAATCAGCCCTTGCTTTGACAGGAAGCCAGTGTAGAGAGGCTAGCACTGGAGTAATATGATCAAATTTTTTGGTTCTAGTCAGGATTCTAGCAGCCGTATTTAGCACTAACTGAAGTTTATTTAGTGCTTTATCCGGGTAGCCGGAAAATAGAGCATTGCAGTAGTCTAACCTAGAAGTGACAAAAGCATGGATTAATTTTTCTGCATCATTTTTGGACAGAAAGTTTCTGATTTTTGCAATGTTACGTAGATGGAAAAAAGCTGTCCTCGAAATGGTCTTGATATGTTCTTCAAAAGAGAGATCAGGGTCCAGAGTAACGCCGAGGTCCTTCACAGTTTTATTTGAGACGACTGTACAACCATTAAGATTAATTGTCAGATTCAACAGAAGATCTCTTTGTTTCTTGGGACCTAGAACAAGCATCTCTGTTTTGTCCGAGTTTAATAGTAGAAAGTTTGCAGCCATCCACTTCCTTATGTCTGAAACACATGCTTCTAGCGAGGGCAATTTTGGTGCTTCACCATGTTTCATTGAAATGTACAGCTGTGTGTCATCCGCATAGCAGTGAAAGTTTACATTATGTTTTCGAATAACATCCCCAAGAGGTAAAATATATAGTGAAAACAATAGTGGTCCTAAAACAGAACCTTGAGGAACACCGAAATGTACAGTTGATTTGTCAGAGGACAAACCATTCACAGAGACAAACTGATATCTTTCCGACAGATAAGACCTAAACCAGGCCAGAACATGTCCGTGTAGACCAATTTGGGTTTCCAATCTCTCCAAAAGAATGTGGTGATCGATGGTATCAAAAGCAGCACTAAGGTCTAGGAGCACGAGGACAGATGCAGAGCCTCGGTCCGATGCCATCAAAATGTCATTTACCACCTTCACAAGTGCCGTCTCAGTGCTATGATGGGGTCTAAAACCAGACTGAAGCATTTCGTATACATTGTTTGCAGGGAGTACAGAGTCAATGTGGAGGCTATATACAGGGAGTACAGAGTCAATGTGGAGGCTATATACAGGGGGTACAGAGTCAATGTGGAGGCTATATACAGGGGGTACAGAGTCAATGTGGAGGCTATATACAGGGTGTTACTGTACAGAGTCAATGTGGAGGCTATATACAGAGGGTACCGGTACAGAGTCAATGTGGAGGCTAAATACAGGGGGTACAGAGTCAATGTGGAGGCTATATACAGGGAGTACAGAGTCAATGTGGAGGCTATATACAGGGTGTTACGGTACAGAGTCAATGTGGAGGCTATATACAGAGGGTACAGCGTCAATGTGGAGGCTATATACAGGGAGTACAGAGTCAATGTGGAGGCTATATACAGGGAGTACAGAGTCAATGTGGAGGCTATATACAGGGGGTACAAAGTCAATGTGGAGGCTATATACAGGGAGTACAGAGTCAATGTGGAGGCTATATACAGGGAGTACAGAGTCAATGTGGAGGCTATATACAGGGAGTACAGAGTCAATGTGGAGGCTATATACAGGGAGTACAGAGTCAATGTGGAGGCTATATACAGGGGGTACCGGTGCAGAGTCAATGTGGAGGCTATATACAGGGTGTTACGGTACAGAGTCAATGTGGAGGCTATATACAGGGTGTTACTGTACAGAGTCAATGTGGAGGCTATATACAGAGGGTACCGGTACAGAGTCAATGTGCAGGCTATATACAGGGGGTACAGAGTCAATGTGGAGGCTATATACAGGGAGTACAGAGTCAATGTGGAGGCTATATACAGGGAGTACAGCATAAATGTGGACGCTATATACAGGGTGTTACGGTACAGAGTCAATGTGGAGGCTATATACACAGAGGGTACCGGTACAGAGTCAATGTGGAGGCTATATACAGGGAGTACAGAGTCAATGTGAAGGCTATATACAGGGTGTTACTGTACAGAGTCAATGTGGAGGCTATATACAGAGGGTACCGGTACAGAGTCAATGTGGAGGCTAAATACAGGGGGTACAGAGTCAATGTGGAGGCTATATACAGGGTGTTACTGTACAGAGTCAATGTGGAGGCTATATACAGAGGGTACCGGTACAGAGTCAATGTGGAGGCTATATACAGGGAGTACAGAGTCAATGTGGAGGCTATATACAGGGTGTTACGGTACAGAGTCAATGTGGAGGCTATATACAGAGGGTACCGGTACAGAGTCAATGTGGAGGCTATATACAGGGTGTTATGGTACAGAGTCAATGTGGAGGCTATATACAGGGTGTTACGGTACAGAGTCAATGTGGAGGCTATATACAGAGGGTACAGCGTCAATGTGGAGGCTATATACAGGGAGTACAGAGTCAATGTGGAGGCTATATACAGGGAGTACAGAGTCAATGTGGAGGCTATATACAGGGAGTACAGAGTCAATGTGGAGGCTATATACAGGGAGTACAGAGTCAATGTGGAGGCTATATACAGGGAGTACAGAGTCAATGTGGAGGCTATATACAGGGAGTACAGAGTCAATGTGGAGGCTATATACAGGGAGTACAGCGTCAATGTGGAGGCTATATACAGGGGGTACCGGTGCAGAGTCAATGTGGAGGCTATATACAGGGAGTACAGAGTCAATGTGGAGGCTATATGCAGAGGGTACCGGTACAGAGTCAATGTGGAGGCTAAATACAGGGGGTACAGAGTCAATGTGGAGGCTATATACAGGGAGTACAGAGTCAATGTGGAGGCTATATACAGGGTGTTACGGTACAGAGTCAATGTGGAGGCTATATACAGAGGGTACAGCGTCAATGTGGAGGCTATATACAGGGAGTACAGAGTCAATGTGGAGGCTATATACAGGGAGTACAGAGTCAATGTGGAGGCTATATACAGGGGGTACAGAGTCAATGTGGAGGCTATATACAGGGAGTACAGAGTCAATGTGGAGGCTATATACAGGGAGTACAGAGTCAATGTGGAGGCTATATACAGGGAGTACAGAGTCAATGTGGAGGCTATATACAGGGAGTACAGAGTCAATGTGGAGGCTATATACAGGGAGTACAGCATAAATGTGGAGGCTATATACAGGGTGTTACGGTACAGAGTCAATGTGGAGGCTATATACAGGGTGTTACTGTACAGAGTCAATGTGGAGGCTATATACAGAGGGTACCGGTACAGAGTCAATGTGGAGGCTATATACAGGGAGTACAGAGTCAATGTGCAGGCTATATACAGGGGGTACAGAGTCAATGTGGAGGCTATATACAGGGAGTACAGAGTCAATGTGGAGGCTATATACAGGGAGTACAGCATAAATGTGGACGCTATATACAGGGTGTTACGGTACAGAGTCAATGTGGAGGCTATATACACAGAGGGTACCGGTACAGAGTCAATGTGGAGGCTATATACAGGGAGTACAGAGTCAATGTGAAGGCTATATACAGGGTGTTACTGTACAGAGTCAATGTGGAGGCTATATACAGAGGGTACCGGTACAGAGTCAATGTGGAGGCTAAATACAGGGGGTACAGAGTCAATGTGGAGGCTATATACAGGGTGTTACTGTACAGAGTCAATGTGGAGGCTATATACAGAGGGTACCGGTACAGAGTCAATGTGGAGGCTATATACAGGGAGTACAGAGTCAATGTGGAGGCTATATACAGGGTGTTACGGTACAGAGTCAATGTGGAGGCTATATACAGAGGGTACCGGTACAGAGTCAATGTGGAGGCTATATACAGGGTGTTATGGTACAGAGTCAATGTGGAGGCTATATACAGGGTGTTACGGTACAGAGTCAATGTGGAGGCTATATACAGAGGGTACAGCGTCAATGTGGAGGCTATATACAGGGAGTACAGAGTCAATGTGGAGGCTATATACAGGGAGTACAGAGTCAATGTGGAGGCTATATACAGGGAGTACAGAGTCAATGTGGAGGCTATATACAGGGAGTACAGAGTCAATGTGGAGGCTATATACAGGGAGTACAGAGTCAATGTGGAGGCTATATACAGGGAGTACAGAGTCAATGTGGAGGCTATATACAGGGAGTACAGCGTCAATGTGGAGGCTATATACAGGGGGTACCGGTGCAGAGTCAATGTGGAGGCTATATACAGGGAGTACAGAGTCAATGTGGAGGCTATATGCAGGGTGTTACGGTACAGAGTCAATGTGGAGGCTATATACAGGGGGTACCGGTGCAGAGTCAATGTGGAGGCTATATACAGGGTGTTACGGTACAGAGTCAATGTGGAGGCTATATGCAGGGGGTACTGGTACAGAGTCAATGTGGAGGCTATATACAGGGTGTTACGGTACAGAGTCAATGTGGAGGCTATATACAGGGGGTACTGGTACAGAGTCAATGTGGAGGCTATAAACAGGGTGTTACGGTACAGAGTCAATGTGGAGGCTATATACAGAGGGTACTGGTACAGAGTCAATGTGGAGGCTATATACAGGGTTTACTGAGTCAATGTGGAGGCTATATACAGGGTGTTACAGTACAGTGTCAATGTGGAGACAATATACAGGGGGTACCGGTACAGAGTCAATGTGGAGGCTATATACAGGGGGTACCGGTACAGAGTCAATGTGGAGGCTATATACAGGGGGTACCGGTACAGAGTCAATGTGGAGGCTATATACAAGGGGTACCGGTACAGAGTCAATGTGGAGGCTATATACAGGGTGTACCGGTACAGAGTCAATGTGAGGCTATATACAGAGTGTCCAGAGTCAATGTGGAGGCTATATACAGGGGGTACAGGTACAGAGTCAATGTGGAGGCTATATACAGGGGGTACCGGTACAGAGTCAATGTGGAGGCTATATACAGGGTGTCCAGAGTCAATGTGGAGGCTATATACAGGGGGTACCGGTACAGAGTAAATGTTGAGGCTATATACAGGGGGTACCAGTACAGAGTCAATGTGGAGGCTATATACAGGGGGTACTGAGTCAATGTGGATGCTATATACAGGGGCTACCGGTAAAGAGTCAACGTGGAGTCTATATACAGGGGGTACCGGTACAGAGTCAATGTGGAGGCTATATACAGGGTGTACCGGTACAGAGTCAATGTGGAAGCTATATACAGGGGGTACCGGTACAGAGTCGATGTGGAGGCTATATACAGGGGGTACCGGTACAGAGTCAATGTGGAGGCTATATACAGGGTGTTACAGTACAGTGTCAATGTGGAGACAATATACAGGGGGTACCGGTACAGAGTCAATGTGGAGGCTATATACAGGGGGTACCGGTACAGAGTCAATGTGGAGGCTATATACAGGGGGTACCGGTACAGAGTCAATGTGGAGGCTATATACAGGGGGTACCGGTACAGAGTCAATGTGGAGGCTATATACAGGGGGTACCGGTACAGAGTCAATGTGGAGGCTATATACAGGGTGTCCAGAGTCAATGTGGAGGCTATATACAGGGGGTACCGGTACAGAGTAAATCTTGAGGCTATATACAGGGGGTACCAGTACAGAGTCAATGTGGAGGCTATATACAGGGGGTACTGAGTCAATGTGGAGGCTATATACAGGGGGTACCGGTACAGAGTCAATGTGGAGGCTATATACAGGGGGTACAGCATAAATGTGGACGCTATATACAGGGTGTTACGGTACAGAGTCAATGTGGAGGCTATATACACAGAGGGTACCGGTACAGAGTCAATGTGGAGGCTATATACAGGGAGTACAGAGTCAATGTGAAGGCTATATACAGGGTGTTACTGTACAGAGTCAATGTGGAGGCTATATACAGAGGGTACCGGTACAGAGTCAATGTGGAGGCTAAATACAGGGGGTACAGAGTCAATGTGGAGGCTATATACAGGGAGTACAGAGTCAATGTGGAGGCTATATACAGGGAGTACAGAGTCAATGTGGAGGCTATATACAGGGAGTACAGAGTCAATGTGGAGGCTATATACAGGGAGTACAGCATAAATGTGGAGGCTATATACAGGGTGTTACGGTACAGAGTCAATGTGGAGGCTATATACAGGGGGTACCGGTGCAGAGTCAATGTGGAGGCTATATACAGGGAGTACAGAGTCAATGTGGAGGCTATATACAGGGAGTACAGAGTCAATGTGGAGGCTATATACAGGGTGTTACTGTACAGAGTCAATGTGGAGGCTATATACAGAGGGTACCGGTACAGAGTCAATGTGGAGGCTATATACAGGGAGTACAGAGTCAATGTGGAGGCTATATACAGGGTGTTACGGTACAGAGTCAATGTGGAGGCTATATACAGAGGGTACCGGTACAGAGTCAATGTGGAGGCTATATACAGGGTGTTACGGTACAGAGTCAATGTGGAGGCTATATACAGGGTGTTACGGTACAGAGTCAATGTGGAGTCTATATACAGAGGGTACAGCGTCAATGTGGAGGCTATATACAGGGAGTACAGAGTCAATGTGGAGGCTATATACAGGGAGTACAGAGTCAATGTGGAGGCTATATACAGGGGGTACCGGTGCAGAGTCAATGTGGAGGCTATATACAGGGAGTACAGAGTCAATGTGGAGGCTATATACAGGGAGTACAGAGTCAATGTGGAGGCTATGTACAGGGGGTACCGGTGCAGAGTCAATGTGGAGGCTAAATACACAGAGGGTACCGGTACAGAGTCAATGTGGAGGCTATATACAGGGTGTTACGGTACAGAGTCAATGTGGAGGCTATATACAGAGGGTACCGGTACAGAGTCAATGTGGAGGCTATATACAGGGAGTACAGAGTCAATGTGGAGGCTATATACAGGGGTACCGGTACAGAGTCAATGTGGAGGCTATATACAGGGAGTACAGAGTCAATGTGGAGGCTATATACAGGGTGTTACGGTACAGAGTCAATGTGGAGGCTATATACAGAGGGTACCGGTACAGAGTCAATGTGGAGGCTATATACAGGAGTACAGAGTCAATGTGGAGGCTATATACAGGGTGTTACGGTACAGAGTCAATGTGGAGGCTATATACAGAGGGTACAGCGTCAATGTGGAGGCTATATCAAATCAAATCAAATCAAATTTATTTATATAGCCCTTCGTACATCAGCTGATATCTCAAAGTGCTGTACAGAAACCCAGCCTAAAACCCCAAACAGCAAACAATGCAGGTGTAAAAGCACGGTGGCTAGGAAAAACTCCCTAGAAAGGCCAAAACCTAGGAAGAAACCTAGAGAGGAACCGGGCTATGTGGGGTGGCCAGTCCTCTTCTGGCTGTGCCGGGTAGAGATTATAACAGAACATGACCAAGATGTTCAAATGTTCATAAATGACCAGCATGGTCAAATAATAATAAGGCAGAACAGTTGAAACTGGAGCAGCAGCACAGTCAGGTGGACTGGGGACAGCAAGGAGCCATCATGTCAGGTAGTCCTGGGGCACGGTCCTAGGGCTCAGGTCCTCCGAGAGAGAGAAAGAAAGAGAGAATTAGAGAGAGCATATGTGGGGTGGCCAGTCCTCTTCTGGCTGTGCCGGGTGGAGATTATAACAGAACGTGGCCAAGATGTTCAAATGTTCATAAATGACCAGCATGGTTGAATAATAGTAAGGCAGAACAGTTGAAACTGGAGCAGGAGCATGGCCAGGTGGACTGGGGACAGCAAGGAGTCCTCATGTCAGGTAGTCCTGGGACATGGTCCTAGGGCCCAGGCCAGTTGAAACTGGAGCAGCAGCATGGCCAGGTGGACTGGGGACAGCAAGGAGTCATCATGTCAGGTAGTCCTGGGGCATGGTTCTAGGGCTCAGGTCCTCCGAGAGAGAGAAAGAAAGAGAGAAGGAGAGAATTAGAGAACGCACACTTAGATTTACACAGGACACCGAATAGGACAGGAGAAGTACTCCAGATAAACAAACTGACCCTAGCCCCGACACATAAACTACTGCAGCATAAATACTGGAGGCTGAGACAGGAGGGGTCAGGAGACACTGTGGCCCCATCCGAGGACACCCCCGGACAGGGCCAAACAGGAAGGATATAACCCCACCCACTTTGCCAAAGCACAGCCCCCACACCACTAGAGGGAAATCTTCAACCACCAACTTACCATCCTGAGACAAGGCCGAGTATAGCCCACAAAGATCTCCGACACGGTACAACCCAAGGGGGGGGGGGGAAACCCAGACAGGCCGACCACAACAGTGAATCAACCCAATGCTTTGTAGGTTAGCAGTAAAACCTTGAAATCAGCCCTTGCTTTGACAGGAAGCCAGTGTAGAGAGGCTAGCACTGGAGTAATATGATCAAATTTTTTGGTTCTAGTCAGGATTCTAGCAGCCGTATTTAGCACTAACTGAAGTTTATTTAGTGCTTTATCCGGGTAGCCGGAAAATAGAGCATTGCAGTAGTCTAACCTAGAAGTGACAAAAGCATGGATTAATTTTTCTGCATCATTTTTGGACAGAAAGTTTCTGATTTTTGCAATGTTACGTAGATGGAAAAAAGCTGTCCTCGAAATGGTCTTGATATGTTCTTCAAAAGAGAGATCAGGGTCCAGAGTAACGCCGAGGTCCTTCACAGTTTTATTTGAGACGACTGTACAACCATTAAGATTAATTGTCAGATTCAACAGAAGATCTCTTTGTTTCTTGGGACCTAGAACAAGCATCTCTGTTTTGTCCGAGTTTAATAGTAGAAAGTTTGCAGCCATCCACTTCCTTATGTCTGAAACACATGCTTCTAGCGAGGGCAATTTTGGTGCTTCACCATGTTTCATTGAAATGTACAGCTGTGTGTCATCCGCATAGCAGTGAAAGTTTACATTATGTTTTCGAATAACATCCCCAAGAGGTAAAATATATAGTGAAAACAATAGTGGTCCTAAAACAGAACCTTGAGGAACACCGAAATGTACAGTTGATTTGTCAGAGGACAAACCATTCACAGAGACAAACTGATATCTTTCCGACAGATAAGACCTAAACCAGGCCAGAACATGTCCGTGTAGACCAATTTGGGTTTCCAATCTCTCCAAAAGAATGTGGTGATCGATGGTATCAAAAGCAGCACTAAGGTCTAGGAGCACGAGGACAGATGCAGAGCCTCGGTCCGATGCCATCAAAATGTCATTTACCACCTTCACAAGTGCCGTCTCAGTGCTATGATGGGGTCTAAAACCAGACTGAAGCATTTCGTATACATTGTTTGCAGGGAGTACAGAGTCAATGTGGAGGCTATATACAGGGAGTACAGAGTCAATGTGGAGGCTATATACAGGGGGTACAGAGTCAATGTGGAGGCTATATACAGGGGGTACAGAGTCAATGTGGAGGCTATATACAGGGTGTTACTGTACAGAGTCAATGTGGAGGCTATATACAGAGGGTACCGGTACAGAGTCAATGTGGAGGCTAAATACAGGGGGTACAGAGTCAATGTGGAGGCTATATACAGGGAGTACAGAGTCAATGTGGAGGCTATATACAGGGTGTTACGGTACAGAGTCAATGTGGAGGCTATATACAGAGGGTACAGCGTCAATGTGGAGGCTATATACAGGGAGTACAGAGTCAATGTGGAGGCTATATACAGGGAGTACAGAGTCAATGTGGAGGCTATATACAGAGGGTACTGGTACAGAGTCAATGTGGAGGCTATATACAGGGTTTACTGAGTCAATGTGGAGGCTATATACAGGGTGTTACAGTACAGTGTCAATGTGGAGACAATATACAGGGGGTACCGGTACAGAGTCAATGTGGAGGCTATATACAGGGGGTACCGGTACAGAGTCAATGTGGAGGCTATATACAGGGGGTACCGGTACAGAGTCAATGTGGAGGCTATATACAAGGGGTACCGGTACAGAGTCAATGTGGAGGCTATATACAGGGTGTACCGGTACAGAGTCAATGTGGAGGCTATATACAGAGTGTCCAGAGTCAATGTGGAGGCTATATACAGGGGGTACCGGTACAGAGTAAATGTTGAGGCTATATACAGGGGGTACCAGTACAGAGTCAATGTGGAGGCTATATACAGGGGGTACTGAGTCAATGTGGATGCTATATACAGGGGCTACCGGTAAAGAGTCAACGTGGAGTCTATATACAGGGGGTACCGGTACAGAGTCAATGTGGAGGCTATATACAGGGTGTACCGGTACAGAGTCAATGTGGAAGCTATATACAGGGGGTACCGGTACAGAGTCGATGTGGAGGCTATATACAGGGGGTACCGGTACAGAGTCAATGTGGAGGCTATATACAGGGTGTTACAGTACAGTGTCAATGTGGAGACAATATACAGGGGGTACCGGTACAGAGTCAATGTGGAGGCTATATACAGGGGGTACCGGTACAGAGTCAATGTGGAGGCTATATACAGGGGGTACCGGTACAGAGTCAATGTGGAGGCTATATACAGGGGGTACCGGTACAGAGTCAATGTGGAGGCTATATACAGGGGGTACCGGTACAGAGTCAATGTGGAGGCTATATACAGGGTGTCCAGAGTCAATGTGGAGGCTATATACAGGGGGTACCGGTACAGAGTAAATCTTGAGGCTATATACAGGGGGTACCAGTACAGAGTCAATGTGGAGGCTATATACAGGGGGTACTGAGTCAATGTGGAGGCTATATACAGGGGGTACCGGTACAGAGTCAATGTGGAGGCTATATACAGGGGGTACAGCATAAATGTGGACGCTATATACAGGGTGTTACGGTACAGAGTCAATGTGGAGGCTATATACACAGAGGGTACCGGTACAGAGTCAATGTGGAGGCTATATACAGGGAGTACAGAGTCAATGTGAAGGCTATATACAGGGTGTTACTGTACAGAGTCAATGTGGAGGCTATATACAGAGGGTACCGGTACAGAGTCAATGTGGAGGCTAAATACAGGGGGTACAGAGTCAATGTGGAGGCTATATACAGGGAGTACAGAGTCAATGTGGAGGCTATATACAGGGAGTACAGAGTCAATGTGGAGGCTATATACAGGGAGTACAGAGTCAATGTGGAGGCTATATACAGGGAGTACAGAGTCAATGTGGAGGCTATATACAGGGAGTACAGCATAAATGTGGAGGCTATATACAGGGTGTTACGGTACAGAGTCAATGTGGAGGCTATATACAGGGGGTACCGGTGCAGAGTCAATGTGGAGGCTATATACAGGGAGTACAGAGTCAATGTGGAGGCTATATACAGGGAGTACAGAGTCAATGTGGAGGCTATATACAGGGTGTTACTGTACAGAGTCAATGTGGAGGCTATATACAGAGGGTACCGGTACAGAGTCAATGTGGAGGCTATATACAGGGAGTACAGAGTCAATGTGGAGGCTATATACAGGGTGTTACGGTACAGAGTCAATGTGGAGGCTATATACAGAGGGTACCGGTACAGAGTCAATGTGGAGGCTATATACAGGGTGTTACGGTACAGAGTCAATGTGGAGGCTATATACAGGGTGTTACGGTACAGAGTCAATGTGGAGTCTATATACAGAGGGTACAGCGTCAATGTGGAGGCTATATACAGGGAGTACAGAGTCAATGTGGAGGCTATATACAGGGAGTACAGAGTCAATGTGGAGGCTATATACAGGGAGTACAGAGTCAATGTGGAGGCTATATACAGGGGGTACCGGTGCAGAGTCAATGTGGAGGCTATATACAGGGAGTACAGAGTCAATGTGGAGGCTATATACAGGGAGTACAGAGTCAATGTGGAGGCTATGTACAGGGGGTACTGGTGCAGAGTCAATGTGGAGGCTAAATACACAGAGGGTACCGGTACAGAGTCAATGTGGAGGCTATATACAGGGTGTTACGGTACAGAGTCAATGTGGAGGCTATATACAGAGGGTACCGGTACAGAGTCAATGTGGAGGCTATATACAGGGAGTACAGAGTCAATGTGGAGGCTATATACAGGGGGTACCGGTACAGAGTCAATGTGGAGGCTATATACAGGGAGTACAGAGTCAATGTGGAGGCTATATACAGGGTGTTACGGTACAGAGTCAATGTGGAGGCTATATACAGAGGGTACCGGTACAGAGTCAATGTGGAGGCTATATACAGGGAGTACAGAGTCAATGTGGAGGCTATATACAGGGTGTTACGGTACAGAGTCAATGTGGAGGCTATATACAGAGGGTACAGCGTCAATGTGGAGGCTATATCAAATCAAATCAAATCAAATCAAATTTATTTATATAGCCCTTCGTACATCAGCTGATATCTCAAAGTGCTGTACAGAAACCCAGCCTAAAACCCCAAACAGCAAACAATGCAGGTGTAAAAGCACGGTGGCTAGGAAAAACTCCCTAGAAAGGCCAAAACCTAGGAAGAAACCTAGAGAGGAACCGGGCTATGTGGGGTGGCCAGTCCTCTTCTGGCTGTGCCGGGTAGAGATTATAACAGAACATGACCAAGATGTTCAAATGTTCATAAATGACCAGCATGGTCAAATAATAATAAGGCAGAACAGTTGAAACTGGAGCAGCAGCACAGTCAGGTGGACTGGGGACAGCAAGGAGCCATCATGTCAGGTAGTCCTGGGGCACGGTCCTAGGGCTCAGGTCCTCCGAGAGAGAGAAAGAAAGAGAGAATTAGAGAGAGCATATGTGGGGTGGCCAGTCCTCTTCTGGCTGTGCCGGGTGGAGATTATAACAGAACGTGGCCAAGATGTTCAAATGTTCATAAATGACCAGCATGGTTGAATAATAGTAAGGCAGAACAGTTGAAACTGGAGCAGGAGCATGGCCAGGTGGACTGGGGACAGCAAGGAGTCCTCATGTCAGGTAGTCCTGGGACATGGTCCTAGGGCCCAGGCCAGTTGAAACTGGAGCAGCAGCATGGCCAGGTGGACTGGGGACAGCAAGGAGTCATCATGTCAGGTAGTCCTGGGGCATGGTTCTAGGGCTCAGGTCCTCCGAGAGAGAGAAAGAAAGAGAGAAGGAGAGAATTAGAGAACGCACACTTAGATTTACACAGGACACCGAATAGGACAGGAGAAGTACTCCAGATAAACAAACTGACCCTAGCCCCCGACACATAAACTACTGCAGCATAAATACTGGAGGCTGAGACAGGAGGGGTCAGGAGACACTGTGGCCCCATCCGAGGACACCCCGGACAGGGCCAAACAGGAAGGATATAACCCCACCCACTTTGCCAAAGCACAGCCCCCACACCACTAGAGGGAAATCTTCAACCACCAACTTACCATCCTGAGACAAGGCCGAGTATAGCCCACAAAGATCTCCGACACGGTACAACCCAAGGGGGGAAACCCAGACAGGCCGACCACAACAGTGAATCAACCCAATGCTTTGTAGGTTAGCAGTAAAACCTTGAAATCAGCCCTTGCTTTGACAGGAAGCCAGTGTAGAGAGGCTAGCACTGGAGTAATATGATCAAATTTTTTGGTTCTAGTCAGGATTCTAGCAGCCGTATTTAGCACTAACTGAAGTTTATTTAGTGCTTTATCCGGGTAGCCGGAAAATAGAGCATTGCAGTAGTCTAACCTAGAAGTGACAAAAGCATGGATTAATTTTTCTGCATCATTTTTGGACAGAAAGTTTCTGATTTTTGCAATGTTACGTAGATGGAAAAAAGCTGTCCTCGAAATGGTCTTGATATGTTCTTCAAAAGAGAGATCAGGGTCCAGAGTAACGCCGAGGTCCTTCACAGTTTTATTTGAGACGACTGTACAACCATTAAGATTAATTGTCAGATTCAACAGAAGATCTCTTTGTTTCTTGGGACCTAGAACAAGCATCTCTGTTTTGTCCGAGTTTAATAGTAGAAAGTTTGCAGCCATCCACTTCCTTATGTCTGAAACACATGCTTCTAGCGAGGGCAATTTTGGTGCTTCACCATGTTTCATTGAAATGTACAGCTGTGTGTCATCCGCATAGCAGTGAAAGTTTACATTATGTTTTCGAATAACATCCCCAAGAGGTAAAATATATAGTGAAAACAATAGTGGTCCTAAAACAGAACCTTGAGGAACACCGAAATGTACAGTTGATTTGTCAGAGGACAAACCATTCACAGAGACAAACTGATATCTTTCCGACAGATAAGACCTAAACCAGGCCAGAACATGTCCGTGTAGACCAATTTGGGTTTCCAATCTCTCCAAAAGAATGTGGTGATCGATGGTATCAAAAGCAGCACTAAGGTCTAGGAGCACGAGGACAGATGCAGAGCCTCGGTCCGATGCCATCAAAATGTCATTTACCACCTTCACAAGTGCCGTCTCAGTGCTATGATGGGGTCTAAAACCAGACTGAAGCATTTCGTATACATTGTTTGCAGGGAGTACAGAGTCAATGTGGAGGCTATATACAGGGAGTACAGAGTCAATGTGGAGGCTATATACAGGGGGTACAGAGTCAATGTGGAGGCTATATACAGGGGGTACAGAGTCAATGTGGAGGCTATATACAGGGTGTTACTGTACAGAGTCAATGTGGAGGCTATATACAGAGGGTACCGGTACAGAGTCAATGTGGAGGCTAAATACAGGGGGTACAGAGTCAATGTGGAGGCTATATACAGGGAGTACAGAGTCAATGTGGAGGCTATATACAGGGTGTTACTGTACAGAGTCAATGTGGAGGCTATATACAGAGGGTACCGGTACAGAGTCAATGTGGAGGCTAAATACAGGGGGTACAGAGTCAATGTGGAGGCTATATACAGGGAGTACAGAGTCAATGTGGAGGCTATATACAGGGTGTTACGGTACAGAGTCAATGTGGAGGCTATATACAGAGGGTACAGCGTCAATGTGGAGGCTATATACAGGAGTACAGAGTCAATGTGGAGGCTATATACAGGGAGTACAGAGTCAATGTGGAGGCTATATACAGGGGGTACAGAGTCAATGTGGAGGCTATATACAGGAGTACAGAGTCAATGTGGAGGCTATATACAGGGAGTACAGAGTCAATGTGGAGGCTATATACAGGGGAGTACAGAGTCAATGTGGAGGCTATATACAGGGAGTACAGAGTCAATGTGGAGGCTATATACAGGGAGTACAGCATAAATGTGGAGGCTATATACAGGGTGTTACGGTACAGAGTCAATGTGGAGGCTATATACAGGGTGTTACTGTACAGAGTCAATGTGGAGGCTATATACAGAGGGTACCGGTACAGAGTCAATGTGGAGGCTATATACAGGGAGTACAGAGTCAATGTGCAGGCTATATACAGGGGGTACAGAGTCAATGTGGAGGCTATATACAGGGAGTACAGAGTCAATGTGGAGGCTATATACAGGGAGTACAGCATAAATGTGGACGCTATATACAGGGTGTTACGGTACAGAGTCAATGTGGAGGCTATATACACAGAGGGTACCGGTACAGAGTCAATGTGGAGGCTATATACAGGGAGTACAGAGTCAATGTGAAGGCTATATACAGGGTGTTACTGTACAGAGTCAATGTGGAGGCTATATACAGAGGGTACCGGTACAGAGTCAATGTGGAGGCTAAATACAGGGGGTACAGAGTCAATGTGGAGGCTATATACAGGGTGTTACTGTACAGAGTCAATGTGGAGGCTATATACAGAGGGTACCGGTACAGAGTCAATGTGGAGGCTATATACAGGGAGTACAGAGTCAATGTGGAGGCTATATACAGGGTGTTACGGTACAGAGTCAATGTGGAGGCTATATACAGAGGGTACCGGTACAGAGTCAATGTGGAGGCTATATACAGGGTGTTATGGTACAGAGTCAATGTGGAGGCTATATACAGGGTGTTACGGTACAGAGTCAATGTGGAGGCTATATACAGAGGGTACAGCGTCAATGTGGAGGCTATATACAGGGAGTACAGAGTCAATGTGGAGGCTATATACAGGAGTACAGAGTCAATGTGGAGGCTATATACAGGGAGTACAGAGTCAATGTGGAGGCTATATACAGGGAGTACAGAGTCAATGTGGAGGCTATATACAGGGAGTACAGAGTCAATGTGGAGGCTATATACAGGGAGTACAGAGTCAATGTGGAGGCTATATACAGGGGAGTACAGAGTCAATGTGGAGGCTATATACAGGGGGTACCGGTGCAGAGTCAATGTGGAGGCTATATACAGGGGGAGTACAGAGTCAATGTGGAGGCTATATGCAGGGTGTTACGGTACAGAGTCAATGTGGAGGCTATATACAGGGGGTACCGGTGCAGAGTCAATGTGGAGGCTATATACAGAGGGTACAGCGTCAATGTGGAGGCTATATACAGGGAGTACTGGTACAGAGTCAATGTGGAGGCTATAAACAGGGTGTTACGGTACAGAATCAATGTGGAGGCTATATACAGAGGGTACTGGTACAGAGTCAATGTGGAGGCTATATACAGGGTTTACTGAGTCAATGTGGAGGCTATATACAGGGTGTTACAGTACAGTGTCAATGTGGAGACAATATACAGGGGGTACCGGTACAGAGTCAATGTGGAGGCTATATACAGGGGGTACCGGTACAGAGTCAATGTGGAGGCTATATACAGGGGGTACCGGTACAGAGTCAATGTGGAGGCTATATACAAGGGGTACCGGTACAGAGTCAATGTGGAGGCTATATACAGGGTGTACAGGTACAGAGTCAATGTGGAGGCTATATACAGAGTGTCCAGAGTCAATGTGGAGGCTATATACAGGGGGTACAGGTACAGAGTCAATGTGGAGGATATATACAGGGGGTACCGGTACAGAGTCAATGTGGAGGCTATATACAGGGGGTACCGGTACAGAGTCAATGTGGAGGCTATATACAGGGTGTCCAGAGTCAATGTGGAGGCTATATACAGGGGGTACCGGTACAGAGTAAATGTTGAGGCTATATACAGGGGGTACCAGTACAGAGTCAATGTGGAGGCTATATACAGGGGGTACTGAGTCAATGTGGATGCTATATACAGGGGCTACCGGTAAAGAGTCAACGTGGAGTCTATATACAGGGGGTACCGGTACAGAGTCAATGTGGAGGCTATATACAGGGTGTACCGGTACAGAGTCAATGTGGAAGCTATATACAGGGGGTACCGGTACAGAGTCGATGTGGAGGCTATATACAGGGGGTACCGGTACAGAGTCAATGTGGAGGCTATATACAGGGTGTTACAGTACAGTGTCAATGTGGAGACAATATACAGGGGGTACCGGTACAGAGTCAATGTGGAGGCTATATACAGGGGTACCGGTACAGAGTCAATGTGGAGGCTATATACAGGGGGTACCGGTACAGAGTCAATGTGGAAGCTATATACAGGGGGTACCGGTACAGAGTCAATGTGGAGGCTATATACAGGGGGTACCGGTACAGAGTCAATGTGGAGGCTATATACAGGGTGTCCAGAGTCAATGTGGAGGCTATATACAGGGGGTACCGGTACAGAGTAAATCTTGAGGCTATATACAGGGGGTACCAGTACAGAGTCAATGTGGAGGCTATATACAGGGGGTACTGAGTCAATGTGGATGCTATATACAGGGGCTACCGGTAAAGAGTCAACGTGGAGTCTATATACAGGGGGTACCGGTACAGAGTCAATGTGGAGGCTATATACAGGGTGTTACAGTACAGTGTCAATGTGGAGACAATATACAGGGGGTACCGGTACAGAGTAAATGTGGAGGCTATATACAGGGGGTACCGGTACAGAGTCAATGTGGAGGCTATATACAGGGGATACCGGTACAGAGTCAATGTGGATGCTATATACAGGGGCTACCGGTAAAGAGTCAACGTGGAGGCTATATACAGGGGGTACCGGTACAGAGTCAATGTGGATTCTATATACAGGGGGTACCGGTACAGAGTCAATGTGGAGGCTATAAACAGGGTGTTACGGTACAGAGTCAATGTGGAGGCTATATACAGGGTGTTACAGTACAGTGTCAATGTGGAGACAATATACAGGGGGTACCGGTACAGAGTCAATGTGGAGGCTATATACAGGGGGTACCGGTACAGAGTCAATGTGGAGGCTATATACAGGGGGTACCGGTACAGAGTCAATGTGGAGGCTATATACAGGGGGTACCGGTACAGAGTCAATGTGGAGGCTATATACAAGGGGTACCGGTACAGAGTCAATGTGGAGGATATATACAGGGGGTACCGGTACAGAGTCAATGTGGAGGCTATATACAGGGGGTACCGGTACAGAGTCAATGTGGAGGCTATATACAGGGTGTCCAGAGTCAATGTGGAGGCTATATACAGGGGGTACCGGTACAGAGTAAATGTTGAGGCTATATACAGGGGGTACCAGTACAGAGTCAATGTGGAGGCTATATACAGGGGGTACTGAGTCAATGTGGATGCTATATACAGGGGCTACCGGTAAAGAGTCAACGTGGAGGCTATATACAGGGGGTACCGGTACAGAGTCAATGTGGAGGCTATATACAGGGGGTACCGGTACAGAGTCAATGTGGAGGCTATACACAGGGGGTACCAATTCAGAGTCAATGTGGAGGCAATATACAGGGTGTACCGGTACAGAGTCAATGTGGAGGCTATATACAGGGGGTACTGAGTTAATGTGGAGGCTATATACAGGGGGTACTGGTACAGAGTCAATGTGGAGGCTATATACAGGGGGTACCGGTACAGAGTCAATGTGGAGGCTATATACAGGGTGTACCGGTACAGAGTCAATGTGGAGGCTATGTCCAGGGTTACTGAGTCAATGTGGAGGCTATGTACAGGGTGTACCGGTAGAGTACAATGTGGAGGCTATATACAGGGGGTACTGGTTCAGAGTTAATGTGAAGGCTATATACAGGGGGTACCGGTACAGAGTAAATGTTGAGGCTATATACAGGGGGTACCAGTACAGAGTCAATGTGATAGAGAGACTAGAGAGAATAGAGAGACTAGAGAGAGACTAGAGAGAATAGAGAGACTAGAGAGACTAGAGAGAATAGAGAGACTAGAGAGAATAGAGAGAATAGAGAGAATAGAGAGACTAGAGAGAATAGAGAGACTAGAGAGAATAGAGAGACTAGAGAGAATAGAGAGACTAGAGAGAATAGAGAGACTAGAGAGAATAGAGAGAATAGAGAGACTAGAGAGAGACTAGAGAGAATAGAGAGACTAGAGAGAGACTAGAGAGAATAGAGAGACTAGAGAGACTAGAGAGAATAGAGAGAATAGAGAGACTAGAGAGAATAGAGAGACTAGAGAGAATAGAGAGAATAGAGAGACTAGAGAGAATAGAGAGAATAGAGAGAATAGAGAGACTAGAGAGAGACTAGAGAGAATAGAGAGACTAGAGAGACTAGAGAGAATAGAGAGACTAGAGAGAGAATAGAGCGAATAGAGAGACTAGAGAGAGACTTGAGAGAATAGAGAGACTAGAGAGAATAGAGAGAATAGAGAGAATAGAGAGACTAGAGAGAGACTAGAGAGAATAGAGAGACTAGAGAGAATAGAGAGAATAGAGAGACTAGAGAGAGACTAGAGAGAATAGAGAGACTTAAGAGAATATAGACTAGAGAGAATAGAGAGACTAGAGAGAATAGAGAGACTTGAGAGAATAGAGACTAGAGAGAATAGAGAGACTAGAGAGAATAGAGAGAATAGAGACTAGAGAGAATAGAGAGAATATAGAGAATAGTGAGACTAGAGAGAATAGAGAGACTAGAGAGAATATAGAGAATAGAGCGAGAGAATAGAGAGACTAGAGAGACTAGAGAGAATAGAGATACTAGAGAGACTAGAGAGAATCGAGAGACTAGAGAGAATAGAGCTAGAGAATAGAGAGAATAGAGAGACTAGAGAGAATAGAGAGAATAGAGTGAATATAGAGAATAGAGATACTAGAGAGAATAGAGATACTAGAGAGAATAGAGTGACTAGAGAGAATAGAGAGACTAGAGAGACTAGAGAGACTTGAGAGAATAGAGACTAGAGACTAGAGAGAATAGAGTGAATATAGAGAATAGAGATACTAGAGAGAATAGAGAGACTTGAGAGAATAGAGACTAGAGACTAGAGAGAATAGAGTGAATATAGAGAATAGAGATACTAGAGAGAATAGAGAGACTAGAGAGAATAGAGAGACTTGAGAGAATAGAGACTAGAGGGAATAGAGAGAATATAGAGAATAGAGAGACTAGAGAGAATAGAGAGAATATAGAGAATAGAGAGACTAGAGAGAATAGAGAGACTTGAGAGAATAGAGACTAGAGACTAGAGAGAATAGAGTGAATATAGAGAATAGAGATACTAGAGAGAATAGAGAGACTAGAGAGAATAGAGAGACTTGAGAGAATAGAGACTAGAGGGAATAGAGAGAAATAGAGAATAGAGAGACTAGAGAGAATAGAGAGAATATAGAGAATAGAGAGACTGGAGAGAATATAGAGACTTGATAGAATAGAGAGAATAGAGAGAATAGAGAGAATAGAGAGAATAGAGCGAAAGAATAGAGAGACTAGATAGAATCGAGAGAATCGAGAGAATCGAGAGAATAGAGAGAATAGAGAGACTAGAGAGAATATAGAGAATAGAGAGACTAGAGAGAATATAGAGAATAGAGAGAATAGACAGAATAGACAGAATAGAGAGACTTGAGAGAATAGAGACTATAGAGAATATAGAGAATAGTGAGACTAGAGAGAATAGAGGGACTAGAGAGAATAGAGAGACTAGAGAGAATAGAGAGACTAGAGAGAATAGAGAGACTAGAGGGAATAGAGAGACTTGAGAGAATAGAGACTAGAGAGAATAGAGAGACTAGAGAGAATAGAGACTAGAGAGAATAGAGAGACTAGAGAGAATAGAGAGACTAGAGAGAATAGAGACTAGATATAATAGAGAGACTTGAGAGAATAGAGACTAGAGAGAATAGAGAGACTAGAGAGAATAGAGAGACTAGAGGGAATAGAGAGACTTGAGAGAATAGAGACTAGAGAGAATAGAGAGAATAGAGAGACTAGAGAGAATATAGAGAATAGAGAGACTAGAGAGAATATAGAGAATAGAGAGACTAGAGAGAATAGAGAGACTTGAGAAAATAGAGAGAATAGAGAGGCTAGAGAGAATATAGAGAATAGAGAGACTAGAGAGAATAGAGAATGAGAAAATAGAGAATAATAATAATAATAATATAATAATAATATAATTTAGAGAGACTAGTCAGAGAATAGATGGGTGGTCCCGGGATTGACTTGAGAAAATAGCTACAGAAGAATAGAGAGGCTAGAGAGAATATAGAGAATAGAGAGACTAGAGAGAGACTAGAGAGAATAGAGAGACTTGAGAAAATAGAGAGAATAGAGAGGCTAGAGAGAATATAGAGAATAGAGAGGCTAGAGAGACTAGAGCAAGACAAGAGAGAATAGAGAGACTCGAGAGAATAGAGAGAGAGAATAGAGCGACTAGAGAGAATAGAGAGACTTGAGAATATAGAGAATATAGAGAATATAGAGAATAGAGAGACTAGAGAGAATATAGAGAATAGAGAGACTATAGAGAATAGAGAGACTAGAGAAAGACAAGAGATAATAAAGACACTAGAGAGAATAGAAAGACTAGAGAGAGACTAGAGAGAATAGAGAGAGAGAATAGAGAGACTAGAGAGAATAGAGAGACTTGAGAAAATAGAGAGAATAGAGAGACTAGAGAGACTAGAGCAAGACAAGAGAGACTAGAGAGAATAGAGATACTAGAGAAAATAGAGAGAGATTAGAGATAAATGAGAGTAGAGAGAAGAGAGGCTAGAGAGAATAGAGACACTAGAGAGAATAGAGAGACTAGAGATAATAACACCATAGTGCCCTCCAAGCTCGTCATCAAGCTTGAGACCCTGGGTCTCGACCCCGCCCTGTTCAACTGGGTACTGGACTTCCTGACGGGCCGCCCCCAGGTGGTGAGGGTAGGCAACAACATCTCCACCCCGCTGATCCTCAACACTGGGGCCCCACAAGGGTGCGTTCTGAGCCCTCTCCTGTACTCCCTGTTCACCCACGACTGCGTGGCCACGTACGCCTCCAACTCAATCATCAAGTTTGCGGACAACACAACAGTGGTAGGCTTGATTACCAACAACGACGAGACGGCCTACAGGGAGGAGGTGAGGGCCCTCGGAGTGTGGTGTCAGGAAAATAACCTCACACTCAACGTCAACAAAACTAAGGAGATGATTGTGGACTTCAGGAAACAGCAGAGGGAACACCCCCCTATCCACATCGATGGAACAGTAGTGGAGAGGGTAGTAAGTTTTAAGTTCCTCGGCGTACACATCACAGACAAACTGAATTGGTCCACTCACACAGACAGCATCGTGAAGAAGGCGCAGCAGCGCCTCTTCAACCTCAGGAGGCTGAAGAAATTTGTCGTGTCACCAAAAGCACTCACAAACTTCTACAGATACACAATCGAGAGCATCCTGTCGGGCTGTATCACCGCCTGGTACAGCAACTGCTCCGCCCACAACCGTAAGGCTCTCCAGAGGGTAGTGAGGTCTGCACAACGCATCAACCGGGGCAAACTACCTGCCCTCCAGGACACCTACAGCACCCGATGTCACAGGAAGGCCATAAAGATCATCAAGGACAACAACCACCCGAGCCACTGCCTGTTCACCCTGCTATCATCCAGAAGGCGAGGTCAGTACAGGTGCATCAAAGCTGGGACCGAGAGACTGAAAAACAGCTTCTATCTCAAGGCCATCAGACTGTTAAACAGCCACCACTAACATTGAGTGGCTGCTGCCAACACACTGACTCAACTCTAGCCACTTTAATAATGGGAATTGATGGGAAATTATGTCAAATATATCACTAGCCACTTTAAACAATGCTACCTAATATAATGTTTACATACCCTACATTATTCATCTCATATGTATATGTATATACTGTACTCTATATCATCTACTGCATCCTTATGTAATACATGTATCACTAGCCACTTTAACTATGCCACTTTGTTTACATACTCATCTCATATGTATATACTGTACTCGATACCATCTACTGTATCTTGCCTATGCCGCTCTGTACCATCACTCATTCATATGTCTCTATGTACATATTCTTTATCCCTTTACACTTTTGTCTACAAGGTAGTAGTTTTGGAATTGGTAGCTAGATTACTTGTTGGTTATTACTGCATTGTCGGAACTAGAAGCACAAGCTTTTCGCTACACTCACATTAACATCTGCTAACCATGTGTATTTGACAAATACAATTTGATTTGATTTAATAGAGAGACTAGAGAGATTCAAGAGAGACTAGAGATAGTAGAGAGACTATTGGGAATATAGACTAGAGATGAATGAGAGACGAGAGAAAATAGAGAGACTTGAGACTAGAGAGAATAGAGAGAGAGTAGAGATACTAGAGAGACCAGAGATAATAGACACTAGAGCGATTAGAGAGAGATAACAGAGAGACTGAAAGAATAAAGAGACTAAAGAGAATAAAGAGATTATAGACTGGAGCAAATAGAGAGACTAGAGAGCGAGTAGAGAGACTAGCGAGACTTGAGAGACTGGAGAGATAACAGAGAAGAGAGAGACTAGTGAGAGACTAGAGAGAGATTATATATAATAGAAAGACAGCAGAGATTCGATAATTGAGAGACTAGAGAGACTGGAGAGATAACAGAGAATAGAGAGACTAGAGAGAGATTAGCGAGAAGAAAGACTAGCGAGACTTGAGAGACTGGAGAGATAACAGAGAAGAAAGAGACTGGAGAGAGACTAGAGAGAGACTGGAGAGATAACAGAGAAGAAAGAGACTGGAGAGAGACTAGAGAGAGACTGGAGAGAGACTAGAGAGAGACTGGAGAGATAACAGAGAAGAAAGAGACTGGAGAGAGACTAGAGAGAGACTATATATAATAGAAAGACTGCAGAGATGAGATAATAGAGAGACTAGAGAGCGACTAGAGGTAGTAGAGAGACTGGAGAGAATAGAGAGAGACTAGAGAGAGAGAATAGAGAGAGACTAGAGAGAGAGATAATAGAGAGAGACTAGAGAGAGAGAGAATAGAGAGATACTAGAGACAGACTAGAGAGAGACAGACTAGAGAGAGAGAGACTAGAGAGAGAGAGAATAGAGAGAGACTGGAGAGAGAGAGAGAAGAGAGAGAGAGAATAGAGAGACTGGAAAGAGAGAGAATAGAGAGATACTAGAGAGAGAAAGAATAGAGAGAGACTAGTGAGAGAGAATAGAGAGAGAATAGAGAGAGAGAGAATAGAGAGAGACTAGAGAGAGGGAGAATAGAGAGACTGGAGAGAATAGAGAGAGACTAGAGAGAGAGAATAGAGAGAGAATAGAGAGAGAGAGAATAGAGAGAGACTAGAGAGAGAGAGAATAGAGAGATACTAGAGACAGACTAGAGAGAGACAGACTAGAGAGAAAGAGACTAGAGAGAGAGAGAATAGAGAGAGACTGGAGAGAGAGAGAGAAGAGAGAGAGAGAATAGAGAGACTGGAAAGAGAGAGAATAGAGAGATACTAGAGAGAGAAAGAATAGAGAGAGACTAGTGAGATACTAGAGAGAGAGAGAATAGAGAGAGACTAGAGAGAGAGGGAATAGAGAGAGACTAGAGAGAGAGAGAATAGAGAGACTGGAGAGAGAGAGAATAGAGAGAGACTAGAGAGAGAGAGAATAGAGAGACTGGAGAGAGAGAGAATAGAGAGACTGGAGAGAGAGAATAGAGAGAGACTGGAGAGAGAGAGAATAGAGAGAGACTGGAGAGAGAGAGAATAGAGAGAGACTGGAGAGAGAGAGAATAGAGAGAGACTGGAGAGAGAGAGAATAGAGAGAGACTAGAGAGAGAGAGAATAGAGAGACTGGAGAGAGAGAGAATAGAGAGAGACTAGAGAGAGAGAATAGAGAGACTGGAGAGAGAGAGAATAGAGAGAGACTGGAGAGAGAGAGAATAGAGAGACTAGAGAGAGAGAGAATAGAGAGATACTAGAGAGAGAGAGAGAATAGAGAGAGACTAGAGAGAGAGAGACTAGAGAGACTAGAGAGACAGAGAATAGAGAGACTGGAGAGAGAGAGAATAGAGAGACTAGAGAGAGAGAGAATAGAGAGACTGGAGAGAGAGAGAATAGAGAGACTAGAGAGAGAGAGAATAGAGAGACTGGAGAGAAAGAGAATAGAGAGACTAGAGAGATGAGCGAGACTAGCTTGGCTAGAGTGAAAAGAGAGAGACTATAGAGAGACTATAGAGAATAAAGAGGTTCGAGAGAGTAGTGAGTCTAGTTAACTTCACTAGGGTAGGGGGCAGCATTCTGAATTTTGGATGAAAAGCCCAAATTAACCTGCCTGCTCCTCAGGCCCAGAAGCTAGGGTATGCATATAATTAGTAGATTTGGAGAGAAAACACTCTGAAGTCTCAAAAACTGTTCAAATAATATCTGTGAGTATAACAGAACTGATTTGGAAGTCAAATAAAATCCAACCAGGAAGTACTATTATTTTGAAAGCCTATCCACCAAACAAAGACTTAGGACCCCGTTCACGATCTCTATGGCTTCCTCTACATGTGGCCAGTCTTTAGGCATTGCTTCAGGTCTCTATGGCTTCCTCTACATGTGGCCAGTCTTTAGGCATTGCTTCAGGTCTCTATGGCTTCCTCTACATGTGGCCAGTCTTTAGGCATTGCTTCAGGTCTCTATGGCTTCCTCTACATGTGGCCAGTCTTTAGGCATTGCTTCAGGTCTCTATGGCTTCCTCTACATGTGGACTCTACAAGTATTTAGGCATTGTTTCAGACTTTTACTCTGAAAAATGAGGGAGATACAGCACTTTCAATCAGTGGCCAGTGGAAATTTCCAGACATCAGCCATCAGCCATCAGCCATCAGACATCAGCCATCAGCCATCAGACATCAGCCATCAGACATCAGCCATCAGCCATCAGCCATCAGCCATCAGCCATCAGACATCAGCCATCAGACATCAGCCATCAGCCATCAGCCATCAGCCATCAGCCATCAGCCATCAGACATCAGACATCAGACATCAGCCATCAGCCATCAGCCATCAGACATCAGACATCAGCCATCAGACATCAGCCATCAGCCATCAGCCATCAGCCATCAGCCATCAGCCATGCACCTGATCGGGAACGCGCATTTCTTGTTTCTCTTTTTCTATTGACGAGCTTGTACGGTTGAAATATAATTTATAATTTATGACAAAAACAACCTGAGGATTGATTTTAAACATCGTTTGGCATGTTTCTACTAACTTTTACTGTACTTTTTAAAAACTTTTTAAAAACTTAATGCTATTTCTGACTTGTGAGCCCTCTCCTTAGCTGGAAAATGGCTGTATGGGTTTCTTTGCTAGGTGCTGAGCTAACATAATCGCAAAGTGTGCTTTCGCCGCAAAGCCTTTTTGCAATCTGACACAGCAGATGCATTAAGGAGAAGTTTATCTGTATTCTTATGTTTAACACTTGTATCGTTTATCAATGTTTATGATGAGTATTTCTGTAATTTGATGTGGCTCTCTGCACTTTGTTTGAGACAATGCATTTCTGAACATAACACACCCATTTCAAATGAGACTAAAGATATTATAGACTAGAGAGACTATAGAGAGACTAGAGAGAATAAAGAGATTAGAGAGTCTAGAGAGACTATAGAGAGAATAGAGAGAATAAAGAGATTAGAGAGTCTAGAGAGACTATAGAGAGAATAGAGAGAATAAAGAGATTTAGAGAGACTAGAAAGAGACTAGAGAGACTAGAGAGAATAAAGAGATTAGAGAGACTAGAAAGAGACTAGAGAGAATAAAGAGACTAGAGAGACTAGAGATAATACATAGATTTAGAGTGACTAGAGAGACTAGAGATTAGAGAGACTAGAGAGAATAAAGAGACAAGAGATAATACATAGATTTAGAGAGACTAGAAAGAGACCAGAGAGAATAAAGAGACTAGAGAGACTAGAAAGAGACTAGAGAGAATAAAGAGACTAGAGAGACTAGAAAGAGACTAGAGACTAGAGAGAATAAAGATATTAGAGAGACTAGAAAGAGACTAGAGAGAATATAGAGACTAGAGAGACTAGAAGGAGACTAGAGAGAATAAAGAGATTAGAGAGACTAGAAAGAGACTAGAGACTAGAGAGAATAAAGATTTTAGAGAGACTAGAAAGAGACTAGAGAGAATAAAGAGATTAGAGAGACTAGAAAGAGACTAGAGACTAGAGAGAATAAAGAGACTAGAGAGACTAGAGATAATACATAGAATAAAGAGATTAGAGAAGAGATAATAGAATAAAGAGATTAGAGAGACTAGAAAGAGACTAGAGAGAATAAAGAGATTAGAGAGACTAGAAAGAGACTAGAGAGAATAAAGAGATTAGAGAGACTAGAAAGAGACTAGAGAGAATAAAGAGATTAGAGAGACTAGAAAGAGACCAGAGAGAATAAAGAGACTAGAGAAACTAGAAAGAGACTAGAGAGAATAAAGAGATTAGAGAGACTAGAAAGAGACTAGAGACTAGAGAGAATAAAGAGATTAGAGAGACTAGAAAGAGACTAGAGACTAGAGAGAATAAAGAGATTAGAGAGACTAGAAAGAGACTAGAGACTAGAGAGACTAGAGATAATACATAGATTTAGAGAGACTAGAGAGACTAGAGATTAGAGAGACTAGAGGGAATAAAGAGACTAGAGATAATACATAGATTTAGAGAGACTAGAAAGAGACCAGAGAGAATAAAGAGACTAGAGAGACTAGAAAGAGACTAGAGAGAATAAAGAGACTAGAGAGACTAGAAAGAGACTAGAGACTAGAGAGAATAAAGATATTAGAGAGACTAGAAAGAGACTAGAGAGAATAAAGAGACTAGAGAGACTAGAAAGAGACTAGAGAGAATAAAGAGATTAGAGAGACTAGAAAGAGACTAGAGACTAGAGAGAATAAAGAGATTAGAGAGACTAGAAAGAGACTAGAGACTAGAGAGAATAAAGAGATTAGAGAGACTAGAAAGAGACTAGAGAGAATAAAGAGATTAGAGAGACTAGAAAGAGACTAGAGACTAGAGAGAATAAAGAGACTAGAAAGAGACTAGAGACTAGAGAGAATAAAGAGATTAGAGAGACTAGAAAGAGACTAGAGAGAATAAAGAGATTAGAGAGACTAGAAATAGACTAGAGACTAGAGAGAATAAAGAGATTAGAGAGACTAGAAAGAGACTAGAGACTAGAGAGAATAAAGAGATTAGAGAGACTAGAAAGAGACTAGAGAGAATAAAGAGATTAGAGAGACTAGAAAGAGACTAGAGACTAGAGAGAATAAAGAGATTAGAGAGACTAGAAAGAGACTAGAGAGAATAAAGAGACTAGAGAGACTAGAAAGTGACTAGAGAGAATAAAGAGATTACAGAGACTAGAAAAAGACTAGAGAGAATAAAGAGATTAGAAAGACTACAAAGAGACTAGAGACTAGAGAGAATAAAGAGATTAGAGAGACTAGAAAGAGACCAGAGAGAATAAAGAGACTAGAGAGACTAGAAAGAGACTAGAGACTAGAGAGAATAAAGAGATTAGAGAGACTAGAAAGAGACTAGAGACTAGAGAGAATAAAGAGATTAGAGAGACTAGAAAGAGACTAGAAAGAATAAAGAGATTAGAGAGACTAGAAAGAGACTAGAGACTAGAGAGAATAAAGAGACTAGAGAGACTAGAGATAATACATAGATTTAGGAAGAGACTAGAAAGAGACTAGAGAGAATAAAGAGATTAGAGAGACTAGAAAGAGACTAGAGAGACTAGAGATAATACATAGATTTAGAGAGACTAGAAAGAGACCAGAGAGAATAAAGAGACTAGAGAGACTAGAAAGAGACTAGAGACTAGAGAGAATAAAGAGATTAGAGAGACTAGAAAGAGACTAGAGAGAATAAAGAGATTAGAGAGACTAGAAAGAGACTAGAGACTAGAGAGAATAAAGAGATTAGAGAGACTAGAAAGAGACTAGAGAGAATAAAGAGATTAGAGAGACTAGAAAGAGACTAGAGACTAATGAGAATAAAGAGACTAGAGAGACTAGAGATAATACATAGATTTAGAGAGACTAGAAAGAGACTAGAGAGAATAAAGAGATTAGAGAGACATGACTGTAAATCGCTTTGGATAAAAGCGTCTGCTAAATGGCATATATTATTATTATTATTATATTAGAAAGAGACTAGAGAGAATAAAGAGATTAGAGAGACTAGAAAGAGACTAGAGAGAATAAAGAGATTAGAGAGACTAGAAAGAGACTAGAGAGAATAAAGAGATTAGAGAGACTAGAAAGAGACCAGAGAGAATAAAGAGACTAGAGAGACTAGAAAGAGACTAGAGAGAATAAAGAGATTAGAGAGACTAGAAAGAGACTAGAGACTAGAGAGAATAAAGAGATTAGAGAGACTAGAAAGAGACCAGAGAGAATAAAGAGACTAGAGAGACTAGAAAGAGACTAGAGACTAGAGAGAATAAAGAGATTAGAGAGACTAGAAAGAGACTAGAGAGAATAAAGAGATTAGAGAGACTAGAAAGAGACTAGAGAGAATAAAGAGATTAGAGAGACTAGAAAGAGACCAGAGAGAATAAAGAGACTAGAGAGACTAGAAAGAGACTAGAGAGAATAAAGAGACTAGAGAGACTAGAAAGTGACTAGAGAGAATAAAGAGATTACAGAGACTAGAAAAAGACTAGAGAGAATAAAGAGATTAGAAAGACTAGAAAGAGACTAGAGACTAGAGAGAATAAAGAGATTAGAGAGACTAGAAAGAGACCAGAGAGAATAAAGAGACTAGAGAGACTAGAAAGAGACTAGAGACTAGAGAGAATAAAGAGATTAGAGAGACTAGAAAGAGACTAGAGACTCGAGAGAATAAAGAGATTAGAGAGACTAGAAAGAGACTAGAAAGAATAAAGAGATTAGAGAGACTAGAAAGAGACTAGAGACTAGAGAGAATAAAGAGACTAGAGAGACTAGAGATAATACATAGATTTAGGAAGAGACTAGAAAGAGACTAGAGAGAATAAAGAGATTAGAGAGACTAGAAAGAGACTAGAGAGACTAGAGATAATACATAGATTTAGAGAGACTAGAAAGAGACCAGAGAGAATAAAGAGACTAGAGAGACTAGAAAGAGACTAGAGACTAGAGAGAATAAAGAGATTAGAGAGACTAGAAAGAGACTAGAGAGAATAAAGAGATTAGAGAGACTAGAAAGAGACTAGAGACTAGAGAGATTAGAGAGACTAGAAAGAGACTAGAGACTAATGAGAATAAAGAGACTAGAGAGACTAGAGATAATACATAGATTTAGAGAGACTAGAAAGAGACTAGAGAGAATAAAGAGATTAGAGAGACATGACTGTAAATCGCTTTGGATAAAAGCGTCTGCTAAATGGCATATATTATTATTATTATTATATTAGAAAGAGACTAGAGAGAATAAAGAGATTAGAGAGACTAGAAAGAGACTAGAGAGAATAAAGAGATTAGAGAGACTAGAAAGAGACTAGAGAGAATAAAGAGATTAGAGAGACTAGAAAGAGACCAGAGAGAATAAAGAGACTAGAGAGACTAGAAAGAGACTAGAGAGAATAAAGAGATTAGAGAGACTAGAAAGAGACTAGAGACTAGAGAGAATAAAAAGATTAGAGAGACTAGAAAGAGACTAGAGAGAATAAAGACATTAGAGAGACTAGAAGGAGACTAGAGACTAGAGAGAATAAAGAGATTAGAGAGACTAGAAAGAGACTAGAGAGAATAAAGAGATTAGAGAGACTAGAAAGAGACTAGAGACTAGAGAGAATAAAGAGATTAGAGAGACTAGAAAGAGACTAGAGACTATAGAGAATAAAGAGATTAGAGAGATTAGAAAGAGACTAGAGAGAATAAAGAGATTAGAGAGACTAGAAAGAGACTAGAGAGAATAAAGAGATTAGAGAGACTAGAAAGAGACTAGAGACTAGAGAGAATAAAGAGATTAGAGAGACTAGAAAGAGACTAGAGACTAGAGAGAATAAAGAGATTAGAGAGATTTGAAAGAGACTGGAGAGAATAAAGAGATTAGAGAGACTAGAAAGAGACTAGAGACTAGAGAGAATAAAGAGATTAGAGAGACTAGAAAGAGACTAGAGACTAGAGAGAATAAAGAGATTAGAGAGACTAGAAAGAGACTAGAGAGAATAAAGAGATTAGAGAGACTAGAAAGAGACTAGAGACTAGAGAGAATAAAGAGACTAGAGAGACTAGAGATAATACATAGATTTAGAGTGACTAGAGAGACTAGAGATTAGAGAGACTAGAGAGAATAAAGAGACTAGAGATAATACATAGATTTAGAGAGACTAGAAAGAGACCAGAGAGAATAAAGAGACTAGAGAGACTAGAAAGAGACTAGAGAGAATAAAGAGACTAGAGAGACTAGAAAGAGACTAGAGACTAGAGAGAATAAAGATATTAGAGAGACTAGAAAGAGACTAGAGAGAATATAGAGACTAGAGAGACTAGAAGGAGACTAGAGAGAATAAAGAGATTAGAGAGACTAGAAAGAGACTAGAAAGAATAGAGAGATTAGAGAGACTAGAAAGAGACTAGAGAGAATAAAAAGATTAGAGAGCCTAGAAAGAGAGTAGAGACTAGAGAGAATAAAGAGATTAGAGAGACTAGAAAGAGACTAGAGAGAATAAAGAGATTAGAGAGACTAGAAAGAGACTAGAGACTAGAGAGAATAAAGAGATTAGAGAGACTAGAAATAGACTAGAGACTAGAGAGAATAAAGAGATTAGAGAGACTAGAAAGAGACTAGAGACTAGAGAGAATAAAGAGATTAGAGAGACTAGAAAGAGACTAGAGAGAATAAAGAGATTAGAGAGACTAAAAAGACACTATAGACTAGAGAGAATAAAGAGATTAGAGAGACTAGAAAGAGACTAGAGAGAATAAAGAGATTAGAGAGACTAGAAAGAGACTAGAGAGAATAAAGAGATTGGAGAGACTAGAAAGAGACAAGAGAGAATAAAGAGACTAGAGAGACTAAAAAGAGACTAGAGAGAATAAAGAGATTAGAGAGACTAGAAAGAGACTAGAGAGAATAAAGAGATTAGAGAGACTAGAAAGAGACTAGAGACTAGAGAGAATAAAGAGATTAGAGAGACTAGAAAGAAACCAGAGAGAATAAAGAGACTAGAGAGACTAGAAAGAGACTAGAGAGAATAAAGAGATTAGAGAGACTAGAAAGAGACTAGAGAGAATAAAGAGATTAGAGAGACTAGAAAGAGACTAGAGACTAGAGAGAATAAAGAGATTAGAGAGACTAGAAAGAGACCAGAGAGAATAAAGAGATTAGAGAGACTAGAAAGAGACCAGAGAGAATAAAGAGACTAGAGAGACTAGAAAGAGACTAGAGACTAGAAAGAATAAAGAGATTAGATAGACTAGAAAGAGACCAGAGAGAATAAAGAGATTAGAGAGACTAGAAAGAGACCAGAGAGAATAAAGAGACTAGAGAGACTAGAAAGAGACTAGAGACTAGAAAGAATAAAGAGATTAGAGAGACTAGAAAGAGACTAGAGACTAGAGAGAATAAAGAGATTAGAGAGACTAGAAAGAGACTAGAGAGAATAAAGAGATTAGAGAGACTAGAAAGAGACTAGAGACTAGAGAGAATAAAGAGACTAGAGAGACTAGAAAGAGACTAGAGACTAGAGAGAATAAAGAGATTAGAGAGACTAGAAAGAGACTAGAGAGAATAAAGAGATTAGAGAGACTAGAAAGAGACTAGAGAGAATAAAGAGATTAGAGAGACTAGAAAGAGACTAGAGACTAGAGAGAATAAAGAGATTAGAGAGACTAGAAAGAGACTAGAGAGACTAAAGAGATTAGAGAGACTAGAAAGAGACTAGAGACTAGAGAGAATAAAGAGATTAGAGAGACTAGAAAGAGACTAGAGAGAATAAAGAGACTAGAGAGACTAGAAAGAGACTAGAGACTAGAGAGAATAAAGATATTAGAGAGACTAGAAAGAGACTAGAGAGAATATAGAGACTAGAGAGACTAGAAGGAGACTAGAGAGAATAAAGAGATTAGAGAGACTAGAAAGAGACTAGAGAGAATAGAGAGATTAGAGAGACTAGAAAGAGACTAGAGAGAATAAAAAGATTAGAGAGCCTAGAAAGAGAGTAGAGACTAGAGAGAATAAAGAGATTAGAGAGACTAGAAAGAGACTAGAGAGAATAAAGAGATTAGAGAGACTAGAAAGAGACTAGAGACTAGAGAGAATAAAGAGATTAGAGAGACTAGAAATAGACTAGAGACTAGAGAGAATAAAGAGATTAGAGAGACTAGAAAGAGACTAGAGACTAGAGAGAATAAAGAGATTAGAGAGACTAGAAAGAGACTAGAGAGAATAAAGAGATTAGGTAACTGAGCTAAACGACTACCGCCCCGTAGCACTCACTTCCGTCATCATGAAGTGCTTTGAGAGACTAGTCAAGGACCATATCACCTCCACCCTACCTGACACCCTAGACCCACTCCAATTTGCTTACCGCCCAAATAGGTCCACAGACGATGCAATCTCAACCACACTGCACACTGCCCTAACCCACCTGGACAAGAGGAATACCTATGTGAGAATGCTGTTCATCGACTACAGCTCGGCATTCAACACCATAGTACCCTCCAAGCTCGTCATCAAGCTCGAGACCCTGGGTCTCGACCCCGCCCTGTGCAACTGGGTACTGGACTTCCTGACGGGCCGCCCCCAGGTGGTGAGGGTAGGCAACAACATCTCCTCCCCGCTGATCCTCAACACGGGGGCCCCACAAGGGTGCGTTCTGAGCCCTCTCCTGTACTCCCTGTTCACCCACGACTGCGTGGCCACGCACGCCTCCAACTCAATCATCAAGTTTGCGGACGACACAACAGTGGTAGGCTTGATTACCAACAACGACGAGACAGCCTACAGGGAGGAGGTGAGGGCCCTTGGAGTGTGGTGTCAGGAAAATAACCTCACACTCAACGTCAACAAAACTAAGGAGATGATTGTGGACTTCAGGAAACAGCAGAGGGAACACCCCCTATCCACATCGATGGAACAGTAGTGGAGAGGGTAGCTAGTTTTAAGTTCCTCGGCATACACATCACAGACAAACTGAATTGGTCCACTCACACTGACAGCGTCGTGAAGAAGGCGCAGCAGCGCCTATTCAACCTCAGGAGGCTGAAGAAATTCGGCTTGTCACCAAAAGCACTCACAAACTTCTACAGATGCACAATCGAGAGCATCCTGGCGGGCTGTATCACCGCCTGGTACGGCAACTGCTCCGCCCTCAACCGTAAGGCTCTCCAGAGGGTAGTGAGGACTGCACAACGCATCACCGGGGCAAACTACCTGCCCTCCAGGACACCTACACCACCCGTTGTTACAGGAAGGCCATAAAGATCATCAAGGACATCAACCACCCGAACCACTGCCTGTTCACCCCGCTATCATCCAGAAGGCGAGGTCAGTACAGGTGCATCAAAGCTGGGACCGAGAGACTGAAAAACAGCTTCTATCTCAAGGCCATCAGACTGTTAAATAGCCACCACTAACATTGAGTGGCTGCTGCCAACACACTGTCATTGACACTGACCCAACTCCAGCCATTTTAATAATGGGAATTGATGGGAAATGATGTAAATATATCACTAGCCACTTTAAACAATGCTACCTTATATAATGTTACTTACCCTACATTATTCATCTCATATACATATGTATATACTGTACTCTACAACATCGACTGCATCCTTATGTAACACATGTATCACTAGCCACTTTAACTATGCCACTTTGTTTACTTTGTCTACACACTCATCTCATATGTATATACTGTACTCGATACCATCTACTGTATGCTGCTCTGTACCATCACTCATTCATATATCCTTATGTACATGTTCCTTATCCCCTTACACTGTGTATAAGACTGTAGTTTTGGAATTGTTAGTTAGATTACTTGTTGGTTATCACTGCATTGTCGGAACTAGAAGCACAAGCATTTCGCTACACTCGCATTAACATCTGCTAACCATGTGTATGTGACAAATAAAATTTGATTTGATTTGATTTGATTTAGAGAGACTAAAAAGACACTATAGACTAGAGAGAATAAAGAGATTAGAGAGACTAGAAAGAGACTAGAGAGAATAAAGAGATTAGAGAGACTAGAAAGAGACTAGAGAGAATAAAGAGATTGGAGAGACTAGAAAGAGACAAGAGAGAATAAAGAGACTAGAGAGACTAGAAAGAGACTAGAGAGAATAAAGAGATTAGAGAGACTAGAAAGAGACTAGAGAGAATAAAGAGATTAGAGAGACTAGAAAGAGACTAGAGACTAGAGAGAAGAATAAAGAGATTAGAGAGACTAGAAAGAAACCAGAGAGAATAAAGAGAAGAGACTAGAAAGAGACTAGAGACTAGAAAGAGAATAAAGAGATTAGAGAGACTAGAAAGAGACTAGAGAGAATAAAGAGATTAGAGAGACTAGAAAGAGACTAGAGACTAGAGAGAATAAAGAGATTAGAGAGACTAGAAAGAGACCAGAGAGAATAAAGAGATTAGAGAGACTAGAAAGAGACCAGAGAGAATAAAGAGACTAGAGAGACTAGAGAGACTAGAAAGAGACTAGAGACTAGAGAGAATAAAGAGATTAGAGAGACTAGAAAGAGACTAGAGAGAATAAAGAGATTAGAGAGACTAGAAAGAGACTAGAGACTAGAGAGAATAAAGAGATTAGAGAGACTAGAAAGAGACTAGAGACTAGAGAGAATAAAGAGACTAGAGAGACTAGAGATTATACATAGATTTAGAGTGACTAGAGAGACTAGAGATTAGAGAGACTAGAGAGAATAAAGAGACTAGAGATAATACATAGATTTAGAGAGACTAGAAAGAGACCAGAGAGAATAAAGAGACTAGAGAGACTAGAAAGAGACTAGAGAGAATAAAGAGACTAGAGAGACTAGAAAGAGACTAGAGACTAGAGAGAATAAAGATATTAGAGAGACTAGAAAGAGACTAGAGAGAATATAAAGACTAGAGAGACTAGAAGGAGACTAGAGAGAATAAAGAGATTAGAGAGACTAGAAAGAGACTAGAGAGAATAGAGAGATTAGAGAGACTAGAAAGAGACTAGAGAGAATAAAAAGATTAGAGAGCCTAGAAAGAGAGTAGAGACTAGAGAGAATAAAGAGATTAGAGAGTCTAGAAAGAGACTAGAGAGAATAAAGAGATTAGAGAGACTAGAAATAGACTAGAGACTAGAGAGAATAAAGAGATTAGAGAGACTAGAAAGAGACTAGAGACTAGAGAGAATAAAGAGATTAGAGAGACTAGAAAGAGACTAGAGAGAATAAAGAGATTAGAGAGACTAAAAAGACACTATAGACTAGAGAGAATAAAGAGATTAGAGAGACTAGAAAGAGACTAGAGAGAATAAAGAGATTAGAGAGACTAGAAAGAGACTAGAGAGAATAAAGAGATTGGAGACACTAGAAAGAGACAAGAGAGAATAAAGAGACTAGAGAGACTAGAAAGAGACTAGAGAGAATAAAGAGATTAGAGAGACTAGAAAGAGACTAGAGAGAATAAAGAGACTAGAAAGAGACTAGAGACTAGAGAGAATAAAGAGATTAGAGAGACTAGAAAGAAACCAGAGAGAATAAAGAGACTAGAGAGACTAGAAAGAGACTAGAGAGAATAAAGAGATTAGAGAGACTAGAAAGAGACTAGAGAGAATAAAGAGATTAGAGAGACTAGAAAGAGACTAGAGACTAGAGAGAATAAAGAGATTAGAGAGACTAGAAAGAGACCAGAGAGAATAAAGAGATTAGAGAGACTAGAAAGAGACCAGAGAGAATAAAGAGACTAGAGAGACTAGAAAGAGACTAGAGACTAGAAAGAATAAAGAGATTAGAGAGACTAGAAAGAGACCAGAGAGAATAAAGAGACTAGAGAGACTAGAAAGAGACTAGAGACTAGAGAGAATAAAGAGATTAGAGAGACTAGAAAGAGACTAGAGAGAATAAAGAGACTAGAGAGACTAGAAAGAGACTAGAGACTAGAGAGAATAAAGAGACTAGAGAGACTAGAAAGAGACTAGAGACTAGAGAGAATAAAGAGATTAGAGAGACTAGAAAGAGACTAGAGATAATAAAGAGATTAGAGAGACTAGAAAGAGACTAGAGAGAATAAAGAGATTAGAGAGACTAGAAAGAGACTAGAGACTAGAGAGAATAAAGAGATTAGAGAGACTAGAAAGAGACTAGAGAGAGACTAAAGAGATTAGAATAAAGAGACTAGAAAGAGACTAGAGACTAGAGAGAATAAAGAGATTAGAGAGACTAGAAAGAGACTAGAGACTAGAGAGAATAAAGAGAAAGAGACTAGAAAGAGACTAGAGAGAATAAAGAGATTAGAGAGACTAGAAAGAGACTAGAGAGAATAAAGAGATTAGAGAGACTAGAAAGAGACTAGAGAGACTAGAAAGAGAATAAAGAGATTAGAGAGACTAGAAAGAGACTAGAGACTAGAGAGAATAAAGAGATTAGAAAGAGACTAGAGAGAATAAAGAGATTAGAGAGACTGAAAGAGACTAGAGAGAATAAAGAGATTAGAGAGACTAGAAAGAGACTAGAGAGAATAAAAAGATTAGAGAGACTAGAAAGAGAAGAGACTAGAGAGAATAAAGAGATTAGAGAGACTAGAAAGAGACTAGAGAGAATAAAGAGATTAGAGAGACTAGAAAGAGACTAGAGAGAATAAAGAGATTAGAGAGACTAGAAAGAGACAGAGAGAATAAAGAGACTAGAGAGACTAGAAAGAGACTAGAGAGAATAAAGAGATTAGAGAGACTAGAAAGAGACTAGAGACTAGAGAGAAAAAGATTAGAGAGACTAGAAAGAGACTAGAGAGAATAAAGACATTAGAGAGACTAGAAAGAGACTAGAGACTAGAGAGAATAAAGAGATTAGAGAGACTAGAAAGAGACTAGAGAGAATAAAGAGATTAGAGAGACTAGAAAGAGACTAGAGACTAGAGAGAATAAAGAGATTAGAGAGACTAGAAAGAGACTAGAGACTAGAGAGAATAAAGAGATTAGAGAGATTAGAAAGAGACTAGAGAGAATAAAGAGATTAGAGAGACTAGAAAGAGATAGAGACTAGAGAGAATAAAGAGAGAGATAGAAAGAGAGACTAGAGAGAATAAAGAGATTAGAGAGACTAGAAAGAGACTAGAGAGAATAAAGAGATTAGAGAGACTAGAAAGAGACTAGAGAATAGAGAGAATAAAGAGATTAAAGAGATTTAGAAAGAGACTAGAGAGAATAAAGAGATTAGAGAGACTAGAAAGAGACTAGAGACTAGAGAGAATAAAGAGATTAGAGAGACTAGAAAGAGACTAGAGACTAGAGAGAATAAAGAGATTAGAGAGACTAGAAAGAGACTAGAGACTAGAGAATAAAGAGATTAGAGAGACTAGAAAGAGACTAGAGACTAGAGAGAATAAAGAGATTAGAGAGACTAGAGAAAGAGACATAGATTTAGAGACTAGAGAGAAGAGATTAGAGAGACTAGAAAGAGAAAGAGACTAGAGAGAATAATAGAAAGAGACTTAGAGAGAATAAAGAGATTTAGAGAGACTAGAAAGAGACTAGAGAGAATAAAGAGACTAGAGAGACTAGAAAGAGACTAGAGACTAGAGAGAATAAAGAGATTAGAGAGACTAGAAAGAGACTAGAGAGAGAATAGAGACTAGAGAGACTAGAAAGAGACTAGAGAGAATAAAGAGATTAGAGAGACTAGAAAGAGAGAATAAAGAGATTAGAGAGACTAGAAAGAGACTAGAGAGAATAAAAAGATTAGAGACTAGAAAGAGACTAGAGACTAGAGAGAATAAAGAGATTAGAGACTAGAGACTAAGAGACTAGAGAGAGACTAGAGAGAATAAAGAGATTAGAGAGACTAGAAAGAGACTAGAGACTAGAGAGAATAAAGAGATTAGAGAGACTAGAAATAGACTAGAGACTAGAGAGAATAAAGAGATTAGAGAGACTAGAAAGACTAGAGAGAATAAAGAGATTAGAGAGACTAGAAAGAGACTAGAGAATAAAGAGACTAGAGAGAATAAAGAGATTAGAGAGACTAGAAAGAGACTAGAGACTAGAGAGAATAAAGAGATTAGAGAGACTAGAAAGAGACTACTAGAATAAAGAGAGAGAGACTAGAAAGAATAAAGACTAGAGAGACTAGAAAGAGAATAAAGAGACTAGAGAGACTAAGATAATTAGACTAGATTTAGAGAGACTAGAGAAGAGACTAGAAAGAGACTAGAGAGAATAAAGAGATTAGAGAGACTAGAAAGAGACTAGAGAGAATAAAGAGATTAGAGAGACTAGAAAGAGACTAGAGAGAGAATAAAGAGATTAGAGAGACTAGAAAGAGACTAGAGAGAATAAAGAGATTAGAGAGACTAGAAAGAGACTAGAGAGAAGAGATTAAGAGATTAGAGAGACTAGAAAGAGACTAGAAAGAGACTAGAGAGAATAAAGAGATTAGAGAGACTAGAAAGAGACTAGAGAGAATAAAGAGATTAGAGAGACTAGAAAGAGACTAGAGACTAGAGAGAATAAAGAGATTAGAGAGACTAGAAAGAGACTAGAGAGAGAATAAAGAGATTAGAGAGACTAGAAAGAGACTAGAGAGAATAAAGAGATTAGAGAAAGACTAGAAAGAGACTAGAGACTAGAGAGAATAAAGAGATTAGAGAGACTAGAAAGAGACTAGAGAGAATAAAGAGATTAGAGAGACTAGAAAGAGACTAGAGACTAGAGAGAATAAAGAGATTAGAGAGACTAGAAAGAGACTAGAGAGAATAAAGAGATTAGAGAGACTAGAAAGAGACTAGAGAGAATAAAGAGATTAGAGAGACTAGAAAGAGACTAGAGACTAGAGAGAATAAAGAGATTAGAGAGACTAGAAAGAAACCAGAGAGAATAAAGAGACTAGAGAGACTAGAAAGAGACTAGAGACTAGAGAGAATAGATTAGAGAGACTAGAAAGAGACTAGAGAGAATAAAGAGATTAGAGAGACTAGAAAGAGACTAGAGACTAGAGAGAATAAAGAGATTAGAGAGACTAGAAAGAGACTAGAGACTAGAATAAAGAGATTAGAGAGACTAGAAAGAGACAGAGAGACTAGATAAAGAGATTAGAGAGACTAGAAAGAGACTAGAGACTAGAGAGAATAGAGAAAGAGATTAGAGAGACTAGAAAGAGACTAGAGAGAATAAAGAGATTAGAGAGACTAGAAAGAGACTAGAGAGAATAGAGAGATAAAGAGATTAGAAAGAGACTAGAAAGAGACTAAAGAGACTAGAGAGAATAAAGAGATTAGAGAGAATAGAAAGAGACTAGAGACTAGAGAGAATAAAGAGATTAGAGAGACTAGAAAGAGACTAGAGAGAATAGAATAAAGAGACTAGAAAGAGAGACTAGAGAGAATAATAGATTTAGAGAGACTAGAAAGAGACTAGAGAGAATAAAGAGATTAGAGAGACTAGAAAGAGACTAGAGAGAATAAAACTAGAAAGAGACTAGAGAGAATAAAGAGATTAGAGAGACTAGAAAGAGACTAGAGAGAATAAAGAGATTAGAGACTAGAAAGAGACTAGAGAGAATAAAGAGATTAGAGAGACTAGAAAGAGACTAGAGAGAATAAAGAGATTAGAGAGACTAGAAAGAGACTAGAGACTAGAGAGAATAAAGAGATTAGAGAGATAGAAAGAAGAGACTAGAAAGAGACTAGAAAGAGACTAGAGAGAATAAAGAGATTAGAGAGACTAGAGACTAGAGACTAGAGAATAAAGAGATTAGAGAGACTAGAAAGAGACTAGAGACTAGAGAGAATAAAGAGATTAGAGAGACTAGAAAGAGACTAGAGAGAATAAAGAGATTAGAGAGACTAGAGAAGAGACTAGAGAGAATAAAGAGATTAGAGAGACTAGAAAGAGACTAGAGACTAGAGAGAATAAAGAGATTAGAGAGACTAGAAAGAGACTAGAGACTAGAGAGAATAAAGAGATTAGAGAGACTAGAAAGAGACTAGAGAGAATAAAGAGATTAGAGAATAGAAGAGATTAGAGAGACTAGAAAGAGACTAGAGAGAATAAAGAGATTAGAGAGACTAGAAAGAGACTAGAGACTAGAGAGAATAAAGAGATTAGAGAGACTAGAAAGAGACTAGAGAATAAAGAGATTAGAGAACTAGAAAGAGATAGAGAGAATAAAGAGATTAGACTAGAAAGAGACTAGAGAGAATAAAGAGATTAGAGAGACTAGAAAGAGACTAGAGACTAGAGAGAATAAAGAGATTAGAGAGAATAGAAAGAGACTAGAGACTAGACTAGAGAATAAAGAGATTAGAGAGACTAGAAAGAGACTAGAGAGAATAAAGAGATTAGAGAGACTAGAAAGAGAAAGAGACTAGAGAGAATAAAGAGACTAGAGAACTAAGAGATTAGAGAAAGAGACTAGAGAGAATAAAGAGATTAGAGAGACTAGAAAGAGACTAGAGAGAAGAATAAAGAGATTAGAGAGACTAGAAAGAGACTAGAGACTAGAGAGAATAAAGAGACTAGAGAGACTAGAAAGAGACTAGAGAGAATAAAGAGATTAGAGAGACTAGAAAGAGACTAGAGACTAGAGAGAATAAAGAGATTAGAGAGACTAGAGAGACTAGAGATTAGAGACTAGAGAGAATAAAGAGATTAGAGAGACTAGAAAGAGACTAGAGAGAATAAAGAGATTAGAGAGACTAGAAAGAGACTAGAGAGAATAAAGAGATTAGAGAGACTAGAAAGAGACTAGAGAGAATAAAGAGATTAGAGAGACTAGAAAGAGACTAGAGACTAGAGAGAATAAAGAGATTAGAGAGACTAGAAAGAGACTAGAGAGAATAAAGAGACTAGAGACTAGAAAGAGACTAGAGAGAATAAAGAGATTAGAGAGACTAGAAAGAGACTAGAGACTAGAGAGAATAAAGAGATTAGAGAGACTAGAAAGAGACTAGAGAGAATAAAGAGATTAGAGAGACTAGAAAGAGACTAGAGACTAGAGAGAATAAAGAGATTAGAAAGAGACTAGAAAGAGACTAGAGAGAATAAAGAGATTAGAGAGACTAGAAAGAGACTAGAGACTAGATTAGAGAATAGAAAGAGAAAGAGATTAGAGACTAGAGAGACTAGAAAGAAAGAGACTAGAGAGAATAAAGAGATTAGAGAGACTAGAAAGAGACTAGAGAGAATAAAGAGATTAGACTAGAGACTAGAAAGAGACTAGAGACTAGAGAGAAGAAAGAGATTAGAGAGACTAGAAAGAGACTAGAGAGAATAAAGAGACTAGAGAGACTAGAAAGAGACTAGAGAGAATAAAGAGATTAGAGAGACTAGAAAGAGAAAGAGACTAGAGAGAATAAAGAGATTAGAGAGACTAGAAAGAGACTAGAGAGAATAAAGAGATTAGAGAGACTAGAAAGAGACTAGAGACTAGAGAGAATAAAGAGATTAGAGAGACTAGAAAGAGACTAGAGAGAATAAAGAGATTAGAGAGACTAGAAAGAGACTAGAGACTAGAGAGAATAAAGAGATTAGAGAGACTAGAAAGAGACTAGAGACTAGAGAGAATAAAGAGATTAGAGAGACTAGAAAGAGACTAGAGAGAATAAAGAGATTAGAGAGACTAGAAAGAGACTAGAGAGAAGAAAAGAGATTAGAGAGACTAGAAAGAGACTAGAGACTAGAGAGAATAAAGAGATTAGAGAGACTAGAAAGAGACTAGAGAGAATAAAGAGATTAGAGAGACTAGAAAGAGACTAGAGAATAAAGAATAGAAGACTAGAAAGAGACTAGAGACTAGAGAGAATAAAGAGAAGAGAGACTAGAAAGACTAGAGAGAATAAAGAGATTAGAGAGACTAGAAAGAGACTAGAGACTAGAGAGAATAAAGAGATTAGAGAGACTAGAAAGAGACTAGAGAGAATAAAGAGATTAGAGAGACTAGAAAGAGACTAGAGAGAATAAAGAGATTAGAGAGACTAGAAAGAGACTAGAGAGAATAAAGAGATTAGAGAGAGAGAATAAAGAGATTAGAGAGACTATAAAGAGATTAGAGAGACTAGAAAGAGACTAGAGAATAAAGAGATTAGAGAGACTAGAAAGAGACTAGAGAGAATAAAGAGATTAGAGAGACTAGAAAGAGACTAGAGAGAATAAAGAGATTAGAGAGACTAGAAAGAGACTAGAGAGAATAAAGAGATTAGAGAGACTAGAAAAGACTAGAGACTAGAGAGAATAAAGAGATTAGAGAGACTAGAAAGAAAGAGACTAGAGAGAATAAAGAGATTAGAGAGACTAGAGAGAATAAAGAGATTAGAGAGAAGAGACTAGAGAGAATAAAGAGATTAGAGAGACTAGAAAGAGACTAGAGACTAGAGAGAATAAAGAGATTAGAGAGACTAGAAAGAGACTAGAGACTAGAAAGAATAAAGAGATTAGAGAGACTAGAAAGAGACTAGAGACTAGAGAGAATAAAGAGATTAGAGAGACTAGAAAGAGACTAGAGAGAATAAAGAGATTAGAGAGACTAGAAAGAGACTAGAGACTAGAGAATAAAGAGATTAGAGAGACTAGAAAGAGACTAGAGACTAGAGAGAATAAAGAGATTAGAGAGACTAGAAAGAGACTAGAGAGAATAAAGAGATTAGAGAGACTAGAAAGAGACTAGAGACTAGACTAGAAAGAGACTAAGAGAATAAAGAGATTAGAGAGACTAGAAAGAGAAAGAGACTAGAGAGAATAAAGAGATTAGAGAGACTAGAAAGAGACTAGAGACTAGAGAGAATAAAGAGAAGAGAGACTAGAAAGAGACTAGAGAGAATAAAGAAGATTAGAGACTAGAAAGAGACTAGAGAGAATAAAGAGATTAGAGAGATAGAAAGAGACTAGAGAGAATAAAGAGATTAGAGAGACTAGAAAGAGACTAGAGAGAATAAAGAGATTAGAGAGACTAGAAAGAGACTAGAGACTAGAGAGAATAAAGAGATTAGAGAGACTAGAAAGAGACTAGAGACTAGAGAGAATAAAGAGATTAGAGAGACTAGAAAGAGACTAGAGAGAATAAAGAGACTAGAGAGACTAGAAAGAGACTAGAGAGAATAAAGAGATTAGAGAGACTAGAAAAGAGACTAGAGAGAATAAAGAGATTAGAGAGACTAGAAAGAGACTAGAGAGAATAAAGAGATTAGAGAGACTAGAAAGAGACTAGAGACTAGAGAGAATAAAGAGATTAGAGAGACTAGAAAGAGACTAGAGACTAGAGAGAATAAAGAGATTAGAGAGACTAGAAAGAGACTAGAGAGAATAAAGAGATTAGAGAGACTAGAAAGAGACTAGAGACTAGAGAGAATAAAGAGATTAGAGAGACTAGAAAGAGACTAGAGAGAGAGAGAATAAAGAGATTAGAGAGACTAGAAAGAGACTAGAGACTAGAGAGAATAAAGAGATTAGAGAGACTAGAAAGAGACTAGAGAATAAAGAGAGACTAGAGATTAGAGAGATAAAGAGACTAGAGAGACTAAAGAGACTAGAGACTAGAGAACTAAAGAGAATAAAGAGACTAGAGACTAGAGACTAGAGAGAATAAAGAAAGAGACTAGAAAGAGACTAGAGAATAAAGAGATTAGATTAGAGAGACTAGAGAATAAAGAGAGACTAGAGAGAATAAAGAGATTAGAGACTAGAAAGAGACTAGAGAGAATAAAGAGATTAGAGAGACTAGAAAGAGACTAGAGACTAGAGAGAATAAAGAGATTAGAGAGACTAGAAAGAGACTAGAGACTAGAGAGAATAAAGAGATTAGAGAGACTAGAAAGAGATTAGAGAGACTAGAGAGAATAAAGAGATTAGAGAGACTAGAAAGAGACTAGAGAGAATAAAGAGATTAGAGAGACTAGAAAAAGAGACTAGAGAGAATAAAGAGATTAGAGAGACTAGAAAGAAAGAGACTAGAGAGAATAAAGAGATTAGAGAGACTAGAAAGAGACTAGAGAGAATAAAGAGATTAGAGAGACTAGAAAAGACTAGAGACTAGAGAGAATAAAGAGATTAGAGAGACTAGAAAGAGACTAGAGAGAATAAAGAGATTAGAGAGACTAGAAAGAGACTAGAGAGAATAAAGAGATTAGAGAGACTAGAAAGAGACTAGAGACTAGAGAGAATAAAGAGATTAGAGAGACTAGAAAGAGACTAGAGAGAATAAAGAGATTAGAGAGACTAGAAAGAGACTAGAGAGAATAAAGAGATTAGAGAGACTAGAAAAGAGACTAGAGAGAATAAAGAGATTAGAGAGACTAGAAAGAGACTAGAGACTAGAGAGAATAAAGAGATTAGAGAGACTAGAAAGAGACTAGAGAGAATAAAGAGATTAGAGAGACTAGAAAGAGACTAGAGAGAATAAAGAGACTAGAGAGACTAGAAAGAGACTAGAGACTAGAGAATAAAGAGATTAGAGAGACTAGAAAGAGACTAGAGACTAGAGAGAATAAAGAGATTAGAGAGACTAGAAAGAGAGAGACTAGAGAGAATAAAGAGATTAGAGAGACTAGAAAGAGACTAGAATAAAGAGAATAGAGAGACTAGAAAGAGACTAGAGACTAGAGAGAATAAAGAGATTAGAGAGACTAGAAAGAGACTAGAGACTAGAGAGAATAAAGAGATTAGAGAGACTAGAAAGAGACTAGAGAGAATAAAGAGATTAGAGAGACTAGAAAGAGACTAGAGAGAATAAAGAGATTAGAGAGACTAGAAAGAGACTAGAGACTAGAGAGAATAAAGAGATTAGAGAGACTAGAGAACTAGACTAGAGAGAATAAAGAGATTAGAGAGACTAGAAAAGACTAGAGACTAGAGAGAATAAAGAGATTAGAGAGACTAGAAAGAGACTAGAGAGAATAAAGAGATTAGAGAGACTAGAAAGAGACTAGAGACTAGAGAGAATAAAGAGATTAGAGAGACTAGAAAGAGACTAGAGACTAGAGAGAATAAAGAGATTAGAGAGACTAGAAAGAGACTAGAGAGAATAAAGAGATTAGAGAGACTAGAAAGAGACTAGAGAGAATAAAGAGATTAGAGAGACTAGAAAGAGAAGAGACTAGAGAGAATAAAGAGATTAGAGAGACTAGAAAGAGACTAGAGACTAGAGAGAATAAAGAGATTAGAGAGACTAGAAAGAGACTAGAGAGAATAAAGAGATTAGAGAGACTAGAAAGAAAGAGACTAGAGAGAATAAAGAGATTAGAGAGACTAGAAAGAGACTAGAGACTAGAGAGAATAAAGAGATTAGAGAGACTAGAAAGAGACTAGAAAGAGAATAAAGAGACTAGAGAGACTAGAAAGAGACTAGAGAGAAAAGAGATTAGAGAGACTAGAAAGAGACTAGAGAGAATAAAGAGATTAGAGAGACTAGAAAGAGACTAGAGACTAGAGAGAATAAAGAGATAGAGAGACTAGAGAGACTAGAGAGAATAAAAGAGATTAGAAAGAGACTAGAGACTAGAGAGAATAAAGAGATTAGAGAGACTAGAAAGAGACTAGAGAGAATAAAGAGATTAGAGAGACTAGAAAGAGACTAGAGACTAGAGAGAATAAAGAGATTAGAGAGACTAGAAAGAGACTAGAGAGAATAAAGAGATTAGAGAGACTAGAAAGAGACTAGAGAGAATAAAGAGATTAGAGAGACTAGAAAGAGACTAGAGACTAGAGAGAATAAAGAGATTAGAGAGACTAGAAAGAGACTAGAGAGAATAAAGAGATTAGAGAGACTAGAAAGAGACTAGAGACTAGAGAGAATAAAGAGATTAGAGAGACTAGAAAGAGACTAGAGACTAGAGAGAATAAAGAGATTAGAGAGACTAGAAGAGACTAGAGAGAATAAAGAGATTAGAGAGACTAGAAAGAGACTAGAGAGAATAAAGAGATTAGAGAGACTAGAAAGAGACTAGAGACTAGAGAGAATAAAGAGATTAGAGAGACTAGAAAGAGACTAGAGACTAGAGAGAATAAAGAGATTAGAGAGACTAGAAAGAGACTAGAGAGAATAAAGAGATTAGAGAGACTAGAAAGAGACTAGAGAGAATAAAGAGATTAGAGAGACTAGAAAGAGAAGAGACTAGAGAGAATAAAGAGATTAGAGAGACTAGAAAGAGACTAGAGAGAATAAAGAGATTAGAGAGACTAGAAAGAGAAGAGACTAGAGAGAATAAAGAGATTAGAGAGACTAGAAAGAGACTAGAGACTAGAGAGAATAAAGAGATTAGAGAGACTAGAAAGAACTAGAGAGATAAAGAGACTAGAGAGACTAGAAAGAGACTAGAGAGAATAAAGAGATTAGAGACTAGAAAGAGAATAGAGAAAGAGATTAGAGAGACTAGAAAGAGACTAGAGACTAGAGAGAGAATAAAGAGATTAGAGACTAGAGAGAATAAAGACTAGAGAGAAAGAGACTAGAGAGAATAAAGAGATTAGAGAGACTAGAAAGAGACTAGAGACTAGAGAGAATAAAGAGATTAGAGAGACTAGAAAGAGACTAGAGACTAGAGAGAATAAAGAGATTAGAGAGACTAGAAAGAGACTAGAGAGAATAAAGAGATTAGAGAGACTAGAAAGAGACTAGAGAGAATAAAGAGATTAGAGAGACTAGAAAGAGACTAGAGACTAGAGAGAATAAAGAGATTAGAGAGACTAGAAAGAGACTAGAGAGAATAAAGAGATTAGAGAGACTAGAAAGAGACTAGAGACTAGAGAGAATAAAGAGATTAGAGAGACTAGAAAGAGACTAGAGAGATAGAGAGAATAAAGAGATTAGAGAGACTAGAAAGAGACTAGAGACTAGAGAGAATAAAGAGATTAGAGAGACTAGAAAGAGACTAGAGAGAATAAAGAGATTAGAGAGACTAGAAAGAGACTAGAGAGAATAAAGAGATTAGAGAGACTAGAAAGAACTAGAGACTAGAGAGAATAAAGAGATTAGAGAGACTAGAAAGAGACTAGAGAGAATAAAGAGATTAGAGAGACTAGAAAGAGACTAGAGAGAATAAAGAGATTAGAGAGACTAGAAAGAGACTAGAGACTAGAGAGAATAAAGAGATTAGAGAGACTAGAAAGAGACTAGAGACTAGAGAGAATAAAGAGATTAGAGAGACTAGAAAGAGACTAGAGACTAGAGAGAATAAAGAGATTAGAGAGACTAGAAAAGAGACTAGAGAGAATAAAGAGATTAGAGAGACTAGAAAGAGACTAGAGAGAATAAAGAGACTAGAGAGACTAGAAGAATAAAGATATTAGAGAGACTAGAAAGAGACTAGAGAGAATAAAGAGATTAGAGAGACTAGAAAGAGACTAGAGAGAATAAAGAGATTAGAGAGACTAGAAAGAGACTAGAGAGAAGAGAAGAGATTAGAGAGACTAGAAAGAGACTAGAGACTAGAGAGAATAAAGAGATTAGAGAGACTAGAAAGAGACTAGAGAGAATAAAGAGATTAGAGAGACTAGAAAGAGACTAGAGAGAATAAAGAGATTAGAGAGACTAGAAAGAGACTAGAGAGAATAAAGAGATTAGAGAGACTAGAAAGAGACTAGAGACTAAGAGAGATAAAGAGATTAGAGAGACTAGAAAGAGAAAGAGACTAGAGAGAATAAAGAGATTAGAGAGACTAGAAAGAGACTAGAGAGAATAAGAGAATAAAGACTAGAAAGAGACTAGAAAGAGACTAGAGAGAATAAAGAGATTAGAGAGACTAGAAAGAGACTAGAGAGAATAAAGAGATTAGAGAGACTAGAAAGAGACTAGAGACTAGAGAGAATAAAGAGATTAGAGAGACTAGAAAGAGACTAGAGAGAATAAAGAGATTAGAGAGACTAGAAAGAGACTAGAGAGAATAAAGAGATTAGAGAGACTAGAAAGAGAAGAGACTAGAGAGAATAAAGAGATTAGAGAGACTAGAAAGAGACTAGAGAGAGATTAGAGACTAGAGAGACTAGAAAGAGACTAGAGAGAATAAAGAGATTAGAGAGACTAGAAAGAGACTAGAGAGAATAAAGAGATTAGAGAGACTAGAAAGAGACTAGAGACTAGAGAGAATAAAGAGATTAGAGAGACTAGAAAGAGACTAGAGAGAATAAAGAGATTAGAGAGACTAGAAAGAGACTAGAAAGAGACTAGAGAGAATAAAGAGATTAGAGAGACTAGAAAGAGACTAGAGAGAATAAAGAGATTAGAGAGACTAGAAAGAGACTAGAGAGAATAAAGAGATTAGAGAGACTAGAAAGAGACTAGAGAGAATAAAGAGATTAGAGAGACTAGAAAGAGACTAGAGACTAGAAGAATAAAGAGATTAGAGAGACTAGAAAGAGACTAGAGAGAATAAAGAGATTAGAGAGACTAGAAAGAGACTAGAGAGAATAAAGAGATTAGAGAGACTAGAAAGAGACTAGAGAGAATAAAGAATTAGAGACTAGAAAGAGACTAGAGACTAGAGAGAATAAAGAGATTAGAGAGACTAGAAAGAGACTAGAGAGAATAAAGAGATTAGAGAATAAAGAGACTAGAGAGAATAAAGAGATTAGAGAGACTAGAGACTAGAGAGAATAAAGAGATTAGAGAGACTAGAAAGAGACTAGAGAGAATAAAGAGATTAGAGAGACTAAAGAAAGAGACTAGAGACTAGAGAGAATAAAGAGATTAGAGAGACTAGAAAGAGACTAGAGACTAGAGAGAATAAAGAGATTAGAGAGACTAGAAAGAGACTAGAGAGAATAAAGAGATTAGAGAGACTAAAGAGATTAGAGAGAATAAAGAGAAAGAGACTAGAAAAGAGAGACTAGAGAGAATAAAGAGATTAGAGAGACTAGAAAGAGACTAGAGACTAGAGAGAATAAAGAGATTAGAGAGACTAGAAAGAGACTAGAGAGAATAAAGAGATTAGAGAGACTAGAAAGAGACTAGAGACTAGAGAGAATAAAGAGATTAGAGAGACTAGAAAGAGACTAGAGAGAATAAAGAGATTAGAAAGAGAGACTAGAGAGAATAAAGAGATTAGAGAGACTAGAAAGAGACTAGAGAGAATAAAGAGATTAGAGAGACTAGAAAGAGACTAGAGAGAATAAAGAGATTAGAGAGACTAGAAAGAGACTAGAGACTAGAGAGAATAAAGAGATTAGAGAGACTAGAAAGAGACTAGAGAGAATAAAGAGAAGAGAGACTAGACTAGAGACTAGAGAGAATAAAGAGAAGAGACTAGAGACTAGAGAGAATAAAGAGATTAGAGAGACTAGAAAGAGACTAGAGAGAATAAAGAGATTAGAGAGACTAGAAAGAGACTAGAGAGAATAAAGAGATTAGAGAGACTAGAAAGAGACTAGAAAGAGAGAGAATAAAGAGATTAGAGAGACTAGAAAGAGACTAGAGAGAATAAAGAGATTAGAGAGACTAGAAAGAGACTAGAGAGAATAAAGAGATTAGAGAGACTAGAAAGAGACTAGAGACTAGAGAGAATAAAGATATTAAGAGACTAGAAAGAGACCAGAGAGAATAAAGAGACTAGAGACTAGAAAGAGACTAGAGAGAATAAAGAGATTAGAGAGACTAGAGAGACTAGAAAGAGACTAGAGACTAGAGAGAATAAAGAGATTAGAGAGACTAAAGAGATTAGAGAGACTAGAGACTAGAGAGAATAAAGAGATTAGAGAGACTAGAAAGAGACTAGAGAATAAAGAGATTAGAGAGAATAGAGAAAGAGAATAAAGAGATTAGAGAGACTAGAAAGAGACTAGAGAGAATAAAGAGATTAGAGAGACTAGAAAGAGACTAGAGAGAATAAAGAGATTAGAGACTAGAAAGAGACTAGAGAGAATAAAGAGATTAGAGAGACTAGAAAGAGACTAGAGACTAGAAAGAGACTAGAGAGAATAAAGAGATTTAGAAAGAGACTAGAAAGAGACTAGAGAGAATAAAGAGATTAGAGAGACTAGAAGAGAGACTAGAGAGAATAAAGAGATTAGAGAGACTAGAAAGAGACTAGAGACTAGAGAGAATAAAGAGATTAGAGAGACTAGAAAGAGACTAGAGAGAATAAAGAGATTAGAGAGACTAGAAAGAAAGAGACTAGAGAGAATAAAGAGATTAGAGAGACTAGAAAGAGACTAGAGACTAGAGAGAATAAAGAGATTAGAGAGACTAGAGAAGAGACTAGAGAGAATAAAGAGATTAGAGAGACTAGAAAGAGACTAGAGACTAGAGAGAATAAAGAGATTAGAGAGACTAGAAAGAGACTAGAGAGAATAAAGAGATTAGAGAGACTAGAAAGAGACTAGAGACTAGAGAGAATAAAGAGATTAGAGAGACTAGAAAGAGACTAGAGAGAATAAAGAGATTAGAGAGACTAGAAAGAGACTAGAGACTAGAGAGAATAAAGAGATTAGAGAGACTAGAAAGAGACTAGAGAGAATAAAGAGATTAGAGAGACTAGAAAGAGACTAGAGAGAATAAAGAGATTAGAGAGACTAGAAAGAGACTAGAGAGAATAAAGAGATTAGAGAGACTAGAAAGAGACTAGAGAGAGAATAAAGAGATTAGAGAGACTAGAAAGACTAGAGAGAATAAAGAGATTAGAGAGACTAGAAAGAGACTAGAGAGAATAAAGAGATTAGAGAGAAAGAGAAAGAGACTAGAGAGAATAAAGAGATTAGAGAGACTAGAAAGAGACTAGACTAGAGAATAAAGAGATTAGAGAGACTAGAAAGAGACTAGAGAATAAAGAGATTAGAAGACTAAAGAGATTAGAGAGAATAAAGAGATTAGAGAGACTAGAAAGAGACTAGAGAGAATAAAGAGATTAGAGAGACTAGAAAGAGACTAGAGAGAATAAAGAGATTAGAGAGACTAGAAAGAGACTAGAGAGAATAAAGAGATTAGAGAGACTAGAAAGAGACTAGAGAGAATAAAGAGATTAGAGAGACTAGAAAGAGACTAGAGAGAATAAAGAGATTAGAGAGACTAGAAAGAGACTAGAGAGAATAAAGAGATTAGAGAGACTAGAAAGAGACTAGAGAGAATAAAGAATTAAAGAGACTAGAATAAAGAGACTAGAGAGACTAGAAAGAGACTAGAGAGAATAAAGAGATTAGAAGAGACTAGAAAGAGACTAGAGAGAATAAAGAGATTAGACTAGAAAGAGACTAGAGAAGAGACTAGAAAGAGACTAGAATAAAGAGATTAGAGAGACTAGAAAGAGACTAGAAAAGATTAGAGAGACTAGAGAGAATAGAGAGAATAAAGAGATTAGAGAGACTAGAAAGAGACTAGAGAGAATAAAGAGATTAGACTAGAAAGAGACTAGAGAGAATAAAGAGATTAGAGAGACTAGAAAGAGACTAGAGAGAATAAAGAGATTAGAGAGACTAGAAAGAGACTAGAGAGAATAAAGAGATTAGAGAGACTAGAAAGAGACTAGAGAGAATAAAGAGATTAGAGAGACTAGAAAGAGACTAGAGAGAATAAAGAGATTAGAGAGACTAGAAAGAGACTAGAGAGAATAAAGAGACTAGAGAGACTAGAAAGAGACTAGAGAGAATAAAGAGATTAGAGAGACTAGAAAGAGAC